>NW_024374367.1:1969932-1970181 GCF_014805655.1 Passer montanus
CGCCGCCCCGGCGGGGCCGGTCCCTGCCCGCGCCCGCGGGGGGCCGAGCCCACCGAGCGCCTCTCGCTCGCCCCCCTCCCCCTCAAAATGGCGGTGGAAGGGGACCTTTAAACCCCGCGCCGCTCCGCTCCGCACCCCCGCCGGGCGCGGCCGCGCTCCGCTCGGCGCGGCGCGCGTCCCGCCCGGGGCAGCGGCTGGCGTCGGTCCCCGTCAAGTGGCCCGTCAGCGAGCGGCTCTCGCCTCCCGGGC
>NW_024374367.1:2570275-2871875 GCF_014805655.1 Passer montanus
AAAAGGAGAAGAGAGACCTGCTAATGAGGAGATTCAAGAGCACAGGTTTTGCTAGAAAACAAGGCTGATTAAAGCTCTCAGAGTAGGACCCAGCACCAGGACAACAAACCTCTAAACTGCTAATTGCCAGCAGATGACAAGGATATCAAGGGCTTACCAAGGATTCCAAAAACAATTTGACAAATTCACAGGAAAGCCTATTGGAAGCTATTAAGCACAGGACACATCTCCACTGCAGAGCACATCCCAGAAGGAAGTATCACCAATACTCTTGGTTTATGCCCTTGGCCACTGTCAAAAGACAGTACCCAACCAATGTACCTGTGCCAGGTTAATATGCCCACAAATAAATTTCTTGGTGCTATCAACCAGGCATTAAATGCATTTTTAAGGTTTATGCCAGTTCATATGAACTGAGAAATCAACTTTATACCTTCTTACCCTTTTATTTTGTGTGTGTCTGTTTTGCATGGTGGGAAAAATTAACCATGCAAGGTCATGTTAAGCCAAGTTTAAGGGCACCTTCCATATCAAACCAAAAAATCTATGGAGATACTTCTCTCAAGGCAGGCAATTTATTGTAGCTGTGCTTATCATTAGCAAAGTGGAAGGTGATGAAGAAATGCCCTTCACTTTAGATACACATCTCACCATAAATAGACTGCCTAATTAAACCACTTGTTTTTAAAGAGAAACTGGAGAGATTCAGATTGTTCATAACAACAAACCAGCCACAATTAAAGTTCTGAGACTCAGTACTCTCAGGACAACCTGCCAGCTTTTCCCACCAAGCTCAGCCCCTTGTACAGCAGGTGGCCACAGCAGTGGCTGCTTTAGCACTGCTGGTGGTTGCAGCCACCACTGAGACCTCACCCAGGGCCAGTGGACTTAGCCAGGCAACCTCCCTCTCTTTATTGCTGAACAGTGCAGCTGCATAATCATGGTGATCCATTAAAATAATAAACTCCACATAATAAAAATGTTAAGCACTCACTATAAGCTGGTGGAAGTACAATAGCTTCTCTCCCTGTTAAATGACATCCTGATAAAGATTTATGTCACGTACAACATTTTCAGGAGCACAACACTATTCAAGGTGACTGTCCTGCAGGTTTTTGATCACCATAATCTTATTTTTGAGCAGGCAGTGCTGGTACAGATTGAGAAATGAGCAATAAGGCCTTATCACATAAATTAGCTCTCTTCAAGGCAGCAGTGCTGTCGATAAGATGTCTCATGATAGCGTGTCATGCAGAGGGACAAGAAAAGCAAGTGACTACGTGGAGCCCTGAGTGTAAGGAGGAGCAGGGCCCAGCTCCAAGAGCTGCCCTGGACCAGTGAACTGCTGGAAAAGGCTCTACCTGAGGGAACCAGATAACTCACATGAGCCACTGGGACATAAAAACACCATGCAGACCAGCAATTTCATGTTTTCAGGTGAGGACATCTCCCAGCAGGGAGATGAAGTAGGCACCATAAGGAAGAACAGCTGACAAAAAGCAACACAATTGGAGATAAAGCTTCTAATCACAACAGGAACACCCACACAACAACCCAAAATTGTACAGCTGTACTGCTCTACCAAGCTTGTTGTGCTTTCTTTCACATCTGCAGCTCAGTCCAGTTCTGCTGAGCCCTTGAAGTCAAAGCTCAGCTCCACATTTCCAGTCCCTAGCTGCTTTCTGATGGCTGAGGCTCATTAGGCAAATGAGCATGTGGCAGCTGCACTGCTGCTGCACAGCTAGCTGAGCCCCAAAATTGCAAGGCAGAGGCACTGAGAAACCAACAGGACCTCACAGGCTATTAACCAAAATTTCTTGTACTTGAGTGTACTGATGTCTTCTCTTGTAAGAGAGAGAGGAAGATTCACAGAACTTTGCTGAGGGTGCACAGAAACAGCCTTGTCATCACACCCACCCTCGTGAATCTCCTTTCATACCAAGGAGTCAGAGACCATGTTGTGGGGTTTTTTGGTAGCCCAGGCCATGATGGGCACCCACACTCAGCCCCACTGCCCACATGGCTGGTGGTCTGTGGAACAGAGGCAGGGAGGGTGCTTGTGCTTCACTCTCCCTTCTCTCCTCCTTGTAAGCTTTATCTCATCTCTCTCTGCCCCAGGTTCCTGGCAGTGCCATGCTATGAACAGGATGAGCCATATCTTTTGCAACAGGACTGGCTCACCCTCCTCTTAGGGTCATTGGTCCCTTCACTCATCATATTATCAACATGACACACATTTTTTCCCCCTTCCTCCTGTTTATTGCTGGGAATTTGTTTGATCAGAACCAGTGAATCATGAACCCAACAACAAAAAAAAACAAGTCACAAAGCCAAGAGGCTCAAATCTCATGGCACCCATAGCTTTCCTGTGTGAAGGGAGACGTGAATTTTAACCTTCCCTTGAAACAAAATTGCTGCTAGCAGCCCATGCTGTAGGGCAGTGGGATCAGCAAAATACACCTGGAAGTCCAAGGTACAGAGGTCTACAGCACTGCAACCTGTCCTAGCTAACAGTGTTGTAAGCAAGCTGTTAGAGGTGGAAACGAGAGGAATGGCCATTTTTTACCTACATTTCAAAACTGAATCAATATTTGATCCTTCACCTCTGCTCAAAAGACTAAGGGCAATATTCAGAAAGGATACACTCTTCACAACACTTTTGGAGAGGAAAGAAACCAAACCACAAAATAAAAAACAAGCAAGAGCACCAAGAAAAGCAGCAGTAAATCTGGTAACAAACCCACCTCCCTCCTGCACCCCAGCCCAATAAAATATTTTGATGTGACATCCCCCCCATATTCTTTATAATTTCTGACTGTTTTTACAGTTTCTGTTTACCTAGGACCACACCTGGCTGCTGTACCATACTGAAAGTCATCCTTGCAAGAAGCTTTGCCTTCGGCATGATATAGCTGACATTCGATTTACTGCAGCAGCACTGAGTATAAATCTGCTTCTTGGTGGCTGCAGACTCTGCCCAGATCCCTCAGACAGCAGGAAGTCTTACACTGGCCTGACAGTTCATTTCAGCAACCATTCCTCCAGGGCATGGTATTAATATATCTTTATTGCTAGCCAAACACCACACAGGCCAGGAATGAGCCTCTCCCAAAAAATCACAAGCCCAAGTCAAAGACCAAAAAGGGTTTTGTGCCCAGAGAAACTGCACTTTTGGGATGTCTAACCCACCCAAAAGACTTTCAACACATCAAAAGCCTAAGAGCAGAAAGCTCAGAAGAAGAGATTGTGTTCTGCAACCTATGTTCTTGGTCACCTCCAAGCACAATGCTTTTAAGAAAGAAAAGCAAACAGCAGAGCAATGGATTTCATTACTATTATTAACACTGAATGGAACTTTGCTTCCCTAATAGTTTGACAGGAAATCAGTGGCAAAGTTTGGCCACTGGCCAGCCCCAGTGGGGAGCAGTGGGGAGGACTGGGAAGCAGAGCTTTCCCAAGCCCTGCTGATATCATCTCACTGCCTGAGGCATCCAATTTAATTACCCTTATCTGAACCTGCATGCTATTTGTATCCAGAAATGCTTGGATGCAGAAAACACCTTCATGACTTCCCATAATGCTGGCTTCCACTAAGCTTGAGGCTCTGAAAAGGCATTTCAGATACTTGCTCTGCCTAAACCTCAGCACGTTGACTTGACACTATCCCTTTCCTGTGCAAACTTTTTTTGAATGAGATAATTTCTGATTCTCAGTCTTCCACCAGGACTATTAACTTTTTCTTGGAGCTGCAGCTAATGGAGCCATGTTGTTGTGGAAAAGTAACAGCTATCACTGCTGCACAGATTCTTGGAACTGCAGCTAATGTTGTTTTGTAAAAGTAACAGCTATCACTGCTGCACAGAGGGTCACTTAACAAACGGACTCTGAAGTCTCAAACACTAGAATGGAAATGAAAATTTCTATTCATTTATTTAAGCTATTGTTTTCACGAAGGATGCTCTAAGTGTAGAAAAGTGCTGACCTATGATTTGCCATACTCCTGAATCAGGCAACGTGTGAAAAATCTGGAGAACAGGGTAAAAACTAAATTCTAGTGCTCCAGTAGACTGGATGGCTACTGGATGAGGTGTGACATCACAAAGATGACCAGAAAGCTGACCTCAAGTCCAAATTCAAAAATGGAAATTACTAGGAAATCAGGTTTCCTTAATGCAGGAGTAGACACCTAAGAAAAGGTACAGCAGTTAACATCTTAACTAACACAGCAAATGAGTTATCTACATCTCATAATATAGAGAAAAACATCTGAAAAGCAAGAGATAGAGGTTAACAAGAGTAGAGTCAGATTTCTCAGGCATCGCTTTTACCAGACAACCACTGCACAAAACACAGATTGGTAATCCATTTCCTGTGGGTTGTCTCAGGTTAGACAGCACACCAGCATGGCTGTGGATTAAAACAAAAACAATGCCCTTAAGTCTATCCATATCACCTCCCACATTTCTCCATTTCCGGGACTCTTACAGACTAGAGAGCAGAAAACTTTTGCTAGACCCACCACTTTTAGCACAGTGTTTTTGTAACCCTCTTCTTGAAAACAGTTGATTAAATATTGCTGTCATAAATTCAGCCTAGTAACAGCTGGGACAGATTTACAGGGGATGTGTTTTTTTTATGACTATCTATTATTCATGGTGTGTTAGCCCTTACAATGTGTTTAGCCAAGGAAAAAAAAAGATAAGATATCCTCTGGTTGATTATTGACAGGTTCTTGGCAGCTTGTGTCCCTGGGACTGCCTGGTCACAAATAAAATGAATCCAGCCTCTAAAAGCACTGATTTGATAACTTGGCTATGTCAGATTGGAAAATGAGATGGACTGAAGAGGACAGGGGCAATCACTTGTAACAGACACTGTGGTTTTGTCTCTTAAATCTCAGGCACAAGTTTGTCAGAGGAGCTAAGCTGTCAGCCCCAGGAGTGTGCAGTAAATGCTGCCCCAGAAACAGCCTGACCCAATTCCTTCCTTCTCAGAAAGCAGGGTCTGCTCTGAAGGTACCAGTGGCATGTGCAGGAGGATTTCAGGTGACAAGTGGGTATCCCAGGAGCTGTGTCAGGTGTCAGTCAGTCACAAATGTCCTTGCAGGACATGGACAAGGCACCAATCTCCCCTCAGCCTGGAGAGCACCATTGTTAGCACATGCTGCTCTGGCTGCCCTGTCAGCTACAAGGGCATATTCCCCTGAGCCACAGACAGTAGAGATCAGTGCCTGGCTGGGGTGATTTATGCCATGCCAGACTTCAGGAGACATGGATATCAACTGCAAAGCCACTAGAGAGAACAAAAGTCAACACTTAGCCCCAGGCTGTTCAATATTTTGGTGTCCCCAGAAACATCAGAAGATCCCAAGACATGACGCTGAATTGTGGTTTTGTTCAGCAGCTTAAACCTGATTTCTCCCCAAGTTTTGTCTTGTGAGCTTCCCCAGTTTTGAACAGGAACAGCTTCCAAGGAACAAGGGAAACTGCCAGTAGCATTCCTGACACCAGCTTATCTGGCCAGTACCATCCCATAAAAAGAGGTGATGGGGATGAGTTACATCCCCCTCTTCATTCACATACACACTCAGTTGCCATTAAAGCACCATCCATAGGTTTTTACCTTGCCTCTATCCTACAGAGTTCAGATGTTGCTCAGGAATGACACTCCTGCTTCACTTTAAGAATTTACAGAGCCTGATACTAAAACCACTGTATGCAGAGACTGTAACTTTCAGAGGCTGAATTTCCCAAAAGAGGAAAACTTGGGGATAGACCTTCAGAAATGTAGCTTGTTGAGTAGAGGCACCAACAAGCACAGAAGACTGCCCTCAACCCCCTTGAATGTGCTGTGAATTCTCTTCCAGGACAGGTTCACCCCCACCCTACAAGGAACAAAACCACTGCTGAATGCATCCCAGCAGTTCAGTGTGCTCCACTCACTGGAATTTTGCTGACCAGGTTCTTTGCACACCTGCATCTCGCCATAGTTTGCTTTGCTGCAGTCCTCTCCAAGCCACCACTGCTCATGTGGATGTATAAGCACCAGGACAAGCTTTACAGAAGTAATTTCTTTCATTTGTATTCTGCTCTGAGCTGAGGATCTTTGTCAGCAACACGAGCAAGAGATTTTTTTTCGGTCAGCTGGGCAGGCTCCTTCTGCTGGGAATTACCAGAGCTGATTTCAAGCTGGGTTTATTTCAATCTTGGTCAAGTCACTTCAACCCTCCAGAGCTTTTCTTTTCAGACTCACTTGTCTGCTGTTGACTATTAGATAAAGATGAACCTAGGCCAATTAAATAGCAGCTCTTTTAATTAGCTTTTTCCTCTCGGCAATTATGGGAAATAGTGTTTGCTTGCACAGCAGATATAACAAGATCCAAGGTGAATGTATTTTATTATTGATCTTGCACAGTTCACTGTGCTCACAATTCCCTCGCTTAGAAATGGCAAGACAAACAGAGACTGGAGACAACTTCTCAGCAGAGCCTCCCTTCTGGTTATAACCTGAAGTGTTGTTTTAACTCATTCATCATTTGTTTGCTTTGCCTCTTGGCTAAGTACCTCACCCCACCCCTCCGCATGACTTCTTCCTTGGTTGACTCCATGCATGACTTGACTTCTAAACTGCAAGAGGTCACCTGACACACAGGTCAGTCAAACATTAACTCTGCAAGCACCCTGGTGTCACCAGGACACCAGCTGCTCACACATCCTGCTCCACAGTCACCAAGGTAGGTCATCCCACCCAGCACATTCAGGTACTGCCCTGCTGCCTGCTCTCACTGCTCCATTAGCAGGAGCCATGTGCCTTTGGGAGAAGAAAAAAGAACTATCAGCTACCTGCTCGTCACTCCAGTGAACATCCACTAAGCATCCTCCTGCCACTGGTAGGGAAACCAGGAATCCCCCTCCCTAAACAATTAATAAGGGCCCTGAGAGCCCAGACTGGTTTCTGTTTCTGTGTCTTTACCAGGCATTAGTGACCAAAGCCTGAACTTAAACAAGAAATGCTTTACTACAGTCAGCACTATTGTCATCGTGGGGGCTGTGTGGCCTCCAGAGATGCCCTGGCCTCGGAGCAGTGCTTGGGCTCAGAGGGCAGGGCTCATACCTGCCTGGACAGCCAAACACATTGGCAAAAAGCTGAGCCAGGACAGCCCCAGAAAGCACAGCTCACACCCAGATCTGGAGAGAAGAGCTGAGACCATCAACGAGCTGGTTACATGAAATGAAGCCCAGATTGTGCATGGGAGGGAGAGACTCATCCCCACTCTTGCTAAGACCTTCTGAAGGTGCTAATTGCTCTCTCTAGGAAAGCACGTTCCCCGAACTCCAGCTATTTCAAGACACGTGAGGCTCGGCTCTGTTTTATCTCTGGTTGTGATACCAGGTGGGTGAAACTGCAGCAGCGAAAGGAGAAAACCAGAGAAGGTCTTGCGCTGTGTGACGGAGGCAGTGACGCATATCAAACAGAAAACTTCAAAAGCCCTTATCCAGCTCAGAGCTGGGTGATGATGTGTCTCCTCAGAGAAAGCAGATAGCCTTGAGAGACAAAGGGCCCCCTGAGAGCCAGGAACTGCGGCCTGCCTTCATTAAAGCTTTGGGCCAGTTCCCAAAGAGCCCTTCCCAAAGAGCCCGCCTCGCTGAGGCTGCTGCCAGAGGGGCAGATAAGAGCACAGAAAAGCTGCATCTGCAAACCCCTTCCTGCCACCCTCCTCCCGGGCCTGCCTGTTGCACCAGCCCATTAACCTTTTGTGCTTCTCACCCTTGGTTTTTCCTTCCCATTTCTGCTTTCCACCATCACCACAACCCCCAGATACAGAGGCTGCACCAAAGCACAGCAGCTTCATTTGAGGCCTTGGACACCATTCCAAAGCAGCACTGTGTCAGTCTCAGCCCTGGTTTCATCCAGGACGCACAAACCCAATGAGCACAGCTTGGAGAGAAGAAGCAGGTAGTCCAAGGGTAGGGCCAGCTTCAGGCAGAGACCTGTGAAATAATCACCCAAGAGTCATGCTGCAAATTCAGACAGGAAGGGAGATGTATCAGATCCCACCAGAGCCCTAGGGAGGACTTGGACAGGCAGGCTGCTCTTACTCATCCAGTAATTCATCTGGGAGAGAGCTTCTTTTGCTTCCCATTGCACAATCATCACTGCCACATCTTCAAGTATCTTAACCTGTATCTGGAAAAACCTTTCCTTTTATGATTACCAAGATTCAAAAATAATTTATTCATCTGTCTTTATCAATATCATGACCAAAGGGTTTTTGAAACTGTGATTCGGCCTGGAATGGGGACAGGATAGCAAAGAGTCAATGCAGTAAGAGATGAGAAAATATACAACCACCTGTATCCTGCACAGTTTTTCCATGGGAAACCCACCACTTTGTCTTGCTGGATCCTTTGCAGCCCAGGGTAGAAAGGACACACACCAACCAAATCCTGGGTGACAAGTTTTAACCTTAAACTTGCATCAGCAGAGGCAGATTACAAAGGAGGGAGCTGTGACTCTCTGGAGGTCACCCTTCCTAATCACCCTCCCACCAGAGAGCACTTCTGCCTCAGGCACACACAGAGGTGTCACATAAGAGCCAGCACTGCTGGCAGACAGCAGAGGCACAACTTTTGGGCTCTGGCACTGCCTCCTGCAGATGTGGTGTGTTCCCAACCCAGCCCACAACCCTGACACCCTGTGGCATCACACTTCAGCAGCTTCAGGCTCTGTTCTCATCTGTGTCTGGAAACTTTCCTTCCTTTGGAGGCAGCAGCTTGGTGAAAACTTGAGTGGCTTAACTAAATCTTGTGACAGAGACTGACAATGTTCTGATGCCTCATGGGACCATGTTGCTTGTGAGCTCTGCTTTCCTACCTGAGCCACAGCTGCCAACAGACTCAGTGTTCCCCATTCAGAGGGTTTTAATGGAAAAAGGGCAGGGTCAGATATTAGGAAGAAATTTTGGGTGGTGAGGCCCTGGCACAGGGTGCCCAGAGAAGCTGTGTGTGCCCCATCTCTGTGAGTGCTCAAAGCCAGGTTAGATGGGGCTCTGAGCAACCTGGGCTAGTGGAAGATGTCCCTGCTCATGGCAGGGGGCTGAAACAAGATAGTCTTTAAGGTCCCTTTCAACCCAAACCATTCTATGATTGTGTGATCTCCATGCACAGCTACACGAGGTGGCTTTCTCCTCTTCCTGCATTTTGGAGACAATATTTCAAAGAAAGCTGCTTAGAGCAGCCAAACCAGCAAGCTCCTCTTGTTAAAAGGAGCTCTACCAGATACAGCTGCCATACTCCTGGCAAGCACTGCCTGCAGCAGTGCCAGGTCTGATCTTATGGTAATTAATATTTTAGAGAGGTCACACTTCTAACGCAATTTACAACAAGCAGGGAAGGATAACTGCCCAAAGTCCAGGTGCTTTGGGACTTATAAGGAGTCATCCTAGAAAGCCAACTGCATCAGGTTACTCTGAATGCTGAGTTTTACATGAAAAGGAGACTAACTATTCTCTAAGGGGTTATCTACAAGCCCTTTCCATTAATTGCTTCGTTAGTGTCTTGCAGAGAGAGTTCTGGGCACAAGGGCAGTAAAACCTAAGAAATGCACCCTGCTGGCAGGTGGAATTGCTGGCTAGAATCTGCTCACTTTGCATTTGCTTCCAAACTTGAAGCTGTGCCCTAAAGAAACCACAAAGCAATCATTCTTCAAAGAGAACCTCAACAGGGGACAGGATTGGTTTGGCTTTCCTTGTTGCTTTCCAAAATCCCAGAAAAGAGAGGATATTATTTGTCTATGGAAATCTCATATGCAGAGTTACATCTGCAGAAAATAATAAAGAGAGCATTGATGATAGAAAATCCAAGGAATAGCTCCAAGAGCCATGTGTTCATGGAAAAACTACTATTTTTCTTGACTGTAAACACATTTAAGGAACATAAAAATGCAATGAATCAGGTTACATTACAGATCTGTGATTGCCCAGCTTATTTTACACACATGCAACCCTCAGCCTTTCAACCTAAGCTCAAATTCTGCAGTGATCTCCAAAAAATTGAGAAACTTCCAAGTCTGAAAAAACCCTGGCTTTTGCTCATGTAACCAGTTGAGACCTTCACAAGATTTTTCTGACCAGTTAATACAGAAGCTTAAAACTAATATGGAAACAAGTGAGCATTTTGAATGGAACCTGACAAGCTGGTACAAGAATAGATTGGCGAGTGGGCTTTTCAACTTTAAGTCTGAGGATTTCTTTAAATCCGAAATGAAAGCAAAACATGCCATGGTTGTAAAATCCCATAAGATGTTGTGAAATTATTTGAAGGGCTCCTTGTAAGCCAAAGACTTTGAGTTTCTCAGAATCTGAGTTTCTAGCCCTTTCTCATGATAACACTCAGGTTGTGAGCATGATAATGGAGAAAAAATTGGATTCCAGCTCTTAAAGGCAATACCCACAGCAGAAAAAGATGGTGTAACCCAGGTGTCCAGGTTTTTTAAAATAATCGGGCTAATTTTTCTTTTTTAAAATATGTAGGGCCTAGACACAAAGCTTGAGAGGGAAAACAGCACAGTGAACAAAAAGGGTATTCCATCTTTCTGTTCAGATGCAGCCCAGCCTCAAGTTTTTGTGGTAAGTGCTCACTACACTAATTTTTAAAAATCCATTTACGTATTTTGGAGAAAAAGCAGAAATGAAAGCAATGTGAACTATCAGGGAAAACCAGCAGGGAGGGGAAAGGGTTATAAATTCTTAGTACAAGCCTTACATCCTATTCAGCAAGGGAACTGCCCAAAGGAACACAAGCTACATGTATGAGATATAGTTTCAGCCACTCAGCTCAAGGTGATTTTGAAGCACAAAAATGCACAAGTGGAACACAGCATTGCCTATACTCTGCTCAAAGGAGCAAATGTTCAGCCAGAGGAGCATTCAAACAGAGTGAATGACTGCCAAGGCACAAATTCCATGGATACTCAAAATAAAAATACCTGCAAGGTGCATTTTTGAAAGCAGATCTCTTTCTGAGAGACACATTAAGTGTGCAAGAAGTACTTTGACAATAACAGTTTACCAGGAAAATCTGTAAGAAGCATTAGGCAAGTTAAAAGAAGTGACTTCAGAATAATTGCACTGAATATAGTCAGTACACATAGTACAGAGAATTCAGCTCTGCACCTCTCCTAGAAGTTATGTTTTTTGATTTTTCCATGCCAGGTCCACTTTACTTGTATCCACTCATTCTCTCAGCATAATGGCATCCATCTGAATAAGGAAAAACATCTTATAAATCCTTCAGATTTTCCTGGGGGTGGTGTTGTTGTTTGCCATTACTTTGTTCTTAAATACTCTCCTAAAAATTGTTTGCTTACATTGCAACCTCTTCATATTGGGCATTTCTGCCAACACCAACAGGGAAAAGAAGAAGAAAGGGCTTGGCTCTTAGAGAAGAGGGATTCAGATCCAGTTACTGGCTACCCTAGAAGAGCCCTTTCTGAGGCAAATCAACTTAACAAGGATTTTCAAGATACCCCATGTTTCAGAAATAGATCAATGACCAGTATAAAAACCAATGTTGTCAGGAAGTTGAAACCAGTATTTGTTATTTGTTTATTTGTTATATATTTACACCTCACCACCTACATCCCTTAAACTGCTTGCAGACTTCATCTTACCCACCCTGCCTTCTGGGAGGGCTTTAGGAGCACCCTTGGTATCAAGGGGATCATTTTACCATTACTACACATTAATTTTTAGCAATTTCCTGAAGCCTATGGCTTTGCACTTCACAAGCATCCCTCACAGGCAAAACTGAACTCAATCATCTTTGTGCAAGGCCAAAATCCAAACTGGCACCCACGCGTTATGAAGATGGCTGAAATGAAAACTCTTGTTCCTACTGAGGGCACTCCAAGAGATGCAATAAAACTGCCAGACATCCCTTCAAAAGGAGAAACAAAGCTCTCCAAACACAGAGGCAGTACAGCACCTTATGGAAGTCAGAAATCAGCATTCACCACGATGCTGTGACTCATCACCTGATGGACAAGGCACAGACAGCAGAGCTAAAAGAGGAGCAATAAATGATCTTCACATCAGCCAGAGAAATGGCAACAGGCTTGGGGTGCTGGGGGAGACAGCACAGCCTGTTTGCCATCACACCCCACATGACAGATCATATATTAATCCTTTCAATTTAAGAAAGGAGGTAGAAAGGTGCATTTTCACTCCAGCTGAACAGGAGGAAGCTCACAGCCCCTCCTGCTCTCTCCACCTGGTCCTAAGATGTGTAAATGTCACAGTGCACAGGCTTTTGCTCCAGCCTCTTCAGCCAGATGCCATTCCTGTTCTCTGTGGCTCTGGACCTGTGAGCAGCATTTTCTTGGTGAGGCTTTTAAGGCATCTCCTGCTGCACAGTCCTATTTACTTTCTATTCCTATGTTGTGACGTGAGCCCCACTTGTGCACACAACTGTCTCCTTCCAGCCATGATGCATTTAGAGTGACCATTCCATGCTCTCCCAGGGTGTTAGTTGAGCAAACACAATGTGCTTGTCACTCAGCCACAGCACAAATCACAGCACACTGTTCACACTCTTTCCTTTCAGATGGGCACATGCAAGACTTGCCAGGAGGCCAACACATGAGGGCTGCAGGGGCAGGCTGCACCCTGGTCCCTTAGCAGATCTGGAGACTCTCTCTTTGAAATGTCTGAAAAATGCTTGCAGCTCCATCACAAAATAAAACAAAAATCACTTCAAAACCAGCAACTGCATTGGAGCAGGTGGATAGTCAGCCGGATGGGATGCCCTCCCACAACAATTTGTGAGGTTTTATATATCTCCGCTCAGAGGAACTAAAAAGTCAAAAAAATCTCACAATTTCTCCAGAAATAAGAATGCTGGGGGAGGAAAAGAGGAAGAGAACATTTTGTTTCTATTCATTTTCAGGAATTCCATTTCAGTTCCAACATTTTTTTTTAACCTTCAATTAATGCTAGCTATCAAAATGAAGCAGCATTTGGACCTAAAAACATTGAAACTTTGCCATTTAGAAAAGGTCAAACAGTTTTCAAAACATTTTCATCTAATATTTTTCAGCAACTGAAATTCATCAAAACCAACATTTTCCCACAAAATTGTTCTGTCTCAGACAATTGGCATTTTCTGAGGCACGATGCTCCTTGGGGGATCTCCTTGCCAGCCCAAGGGGTTGTTCCTTGCCTTTTGCCACCAGCTGCCCCCTTCAGCAGGCAGCCCCTGCTGTCCTGTCAGACCTTGGCAACACACCTGGCCCCAGCTCAGGAGACCAAGTAAATCCAAGTCTGACACCAGGCCTGGATATGCACATCCACAGGGGTCATTACAGACCTCTCTGCCTCAATGTTTTATCTGCATTTGGTATCTCTGTTTCATGACCCAAAATGCAGTCACCAGACAGAGGAATAGGGAGAGGTCTCTCCCACAAACCTGCAAATCCCAAACACCTGCTTACACTTGGATGGCATTTACTGACAAATGACTGTAAAACAGGAAAGCTGCACAGCAAGGACTTCACTGCAGCTACAGAAGGCCCTTCCATGGGTTCTGAGCAGAGTTACACAGAGCCTGGCATGCAGCTGCTTCTGCTCCATGCTAAGAGGTGTCTGGCCCACAGTCAACTCCATCTTTGCATAGGCAGACAAGCTCAGGTTTGTCTGTGCTCATCTGTGTAGACATGAGTAACATGCTGGGCCAAAGGCATAGTCTGGTCCATAAACAATCTCCATCAGAGCACAGCAAACCACATCAATTAAAGGAGAAGAGACTGAAGCCTTCACCAGGAACTTACTGGGGGCTGAGTCAACAGGAGTGCAGACATACACCTGTGCTGCCACTGTTGGCTGGCATGGGAAGCAGGAATAGCACCAAACAACAGCCTCAGACTTCCTCCAAATTATACAGTACTATTAAATCAAAAGGCAGAAATGCCATATTCTCTCCTCTACATACACTGTCTCACCCCAGCCCAAGCCATTTAGAAAACAGTACTAGAAAAGAGCAGTACTGAAGGAGCACCTTCACATTTCAATAGAAACTAAACAACATTCCCTTCCAGAAACTACCAGGATCTGGGGCTACAAATTCAGCTCTCTACACCTGTCACTCTATAATACAAACTGCTTCCAAAAACCCTGTTACAAACACAGCCCTGAGAGCTATTATGAGTGAGCAGGGCTGGGAACTCTCAAGGTCATCACCTACTCATTGATACACAAATTCACAGCAGTGTCTCCAGTTAAAGCAGCTCCAAGTTAAGCCTTGTTTTCCAGATCTGGAGCCTCCTTGCCAGACATCTACAGAAGAACTGGCTGTCAAAGGCTTTTGGACTGTGTCAGTCACCACTGCCTGTAGGTGGGAAAAGTGTTGAGCAAGGAAGGTTTTCACCAATGACTTGTTTCCAGCTCTAACACAGAATGCCAGAGGGATTGCTCTCACACACAGAACACTGGACTCCTCACAGCACTCCAGCCAGAGAGCTGAAAAGGGCCATGGCACACAGCCTTCCCTTACAGTACCACCATGATGGCCTCAGCTCCAAGGGGTTACAAGCACACAGTTTTCTTCCAACCTGGAAGGAGAACAGAAGCACGGCAGGAACTCAGAGTGATGGGAGCCAGGGCAGCAGATGGGAGTGGAGAATACGGACAACACCAAAGTCACTTCTGCTTCCTTCAGCAAAATCCTAAATACATGGCTTGAGCCCCCCAAAAACCAGGTGCAGAACTGAATGCACAGGTTATATCATGACCACTCTGTGCTTCGGGGGGTGGTTCATACTACTGAAAAAACAACCACTGCATCTGGTACAGGATGGGTATGCTATGCTCTTGAAGAATAACCACAATTCTTCTATCACTCAAAAAATTAATCTTAGGGCTTTTACAAGTTTCCAGGTCCTCCTTCAAGAGAGGTCCAATTCTCAAATCTATGTCCAAGCTGTGAAAGGACCCAAAAAGGACATCAATCTTTCATCCCACTTTAGAGACTTGGTTTTCTTCTGCTCACATAGTCCCCGTAGAAATAAAATTGCCCATGTTCCTACACACGTCCTCAGGAAGCTCCAGAGCAATCCAGGGGGAAAGAATCAAAGCCTTCTTGTAATAGCTATACAGTAGAAACTATCAAACAACTTTATGGGTTTTCCACTGAAGCAAGAGCTGCTTAAACAATTTCCTACTAAAAAAAAAAAATGTGGCAAACATTTACGTACAGTCTTAGTTTCAGTTTCTTGAGTACTTCTAACAGTGTAAGTTTTTAAGCAACACAGAACAATGCCCTAAATTTAGACTGCAGGTTGGATTTGGAGGGGAAAAAAAAAAAGCACTAAGTTTTCTAAGACAAAGGATGGCCAGAACTCAATTTCCAAAACCTGTGTTTCTACCAGCAGTTGCTGACTCTCTTGTACACCTTATCTGTCACATACTGGTGTTCTTCTACCATCCCTGAGCCTTCAGTAGCCACCTTAAAGAAAGGCACAAGACTTATTCAGTCCCAGCTCACAGTACAATAAATGTACTTTTATTTCCCAAATCTACAGATTACCAGTATGAGCAAGAGCTGGCTACTTCGCATCCCTCTTCCCCTACAACCCAATGAGCTGGTTTGGATCGTGTTTCTGCCTCAGCAAAGGTACTTTTAAATAAATGTACTTTTATTTCCCAAATCTACAGATTACCAGTATGAGCAAGAGCTGGCTACTTCGCATCCCTCTTCCCCTACAACCCAACGAGCTGGTTTGGATCATGTTTCTGCCTCAGCAAAGGTAACAGCAATCCTTTTCCCAATTCCAGCAAGTCCACGAAGAGGCAGAGCTGGGTGCAGGGCCACAGCACAAGGATGCTGGAAGCAGAGCAGGCAGTACTGGGCCAGTCTGATCCTGCCTGGCCCTTGCCAAAGCTGTTGGCCTTGGTTTGCTTGCACGCTGGTAGAAAGAGAGGCAGCAAGAGGGGAAAGAATTAATTTGGAAGAGCTCTTGGCTCCTACATCTGCACCTTATGCTTGACAGGATGGGGCTAGACAGAGAGAATGGCTGTTAATTCAGCATGTTTACACAGAGACTCTCTCTTTCTGGGAAACACTCAATCTGTGATGCCACCCAAAAGTACCTGGCACCTGGAGAAACCCTGGGCTGGGCTGACACTCAGCTGCTCCTGCACTGGATGGACACCAGTGTTTGTGGAGGTGGTACTGGCCAGCTGCCCGGCATAGGGCAGCTGAAGAGCGGATTTGTTTCTCCTCAGTCTTAGCCCCTTTTATAACTACTGGGCCATGTTTTCCTTCCACCTGCTCAGGTATGGAAGGTAAAAGAAAACTATTTGTGACAAAAGGAATGTTTATGAATTCTAAAAAAGAATAACCCAACCATCCCCTCTCTTCCTGGTCAAACTCTGTCAGAGCACATGCCACAGTCCAGATGGCCACAATACACAGAGGAGCCCCATACAATTTCAGAAAGCTTCAACCCATACAATAACAGAGTAAAACCATACCGCTTCAGCAGGCTTCGGGCATCTGCCCATACAGAGTAACATCAGAGCACTTCAGGAGGCTGCAGGGGTCTGCCTTTTATCAGCCAATCTTTCATACCCCTCAGGTTGATGCATTGCCCCTGTGTGGCCTCTGCTCCCTTTGGAGGTTGCTCAGTGCCCCTGGGCACTCCATGGCTCACTGCTGTCAGTGCTGCTCACAGCTGTGCCCACTGGGGATGAGGCTGGGCCAGCCCCACTCCAATCACCACAAACTGTGCACCTACAAATCTATCCTTCCTGGGAGGAATTTTGGGCAAGTCATAGAGTTGGTTGGGCTTTTTTTAGCAAATTTACCCCTGAAGCATCCTGCAGGAAAAGGTAATTTCAGTTCTGTGATGCAAAATGTCATTTAACTGCTTTGCTTCAACCCTCATACACACAAGGGATGCCAGAATACTGTAGAATCAACATCCAAACACTTTTGTAGGAACAACAGAGCCTCAGAAGGGGCAGGGATTTTGTGACACTGACAGCATTTTACTCAAGCCTGCTTTACCTATGGGACCTCTGTCAAATCTCATTCCTTGCAAACAGCAGGGTATGCCAGTGTAAACTGTTTGCTGAGGGGTAAGAGTCTCCATTCAAGAAGCTGTAACTGCTGGGAAGCTGAAAAAAGGTGATTTCTGTTGGAATCCTGTTTCTCCTCCAGCACTTGTTCCATGCAGATAGTTTAGCTCTGCTGCACTAAAAAGACACCCAAAAATCAGGGTGAGGAGTGCCCAGGCTGACGAGCAAAGTCAGCTTTGGGGGAAGGCAGCTGTGAGCTCATTAGATGAACAATTAGGAACAGGTTCATCATCTTGGATGTTCCTTGTCAAGCATTGCCCAACCAAGCACAACTGGCCTTGGAAACCAGGAGGTGAAAGGATAAAGGCCATGGCACAGGGCCAGCTGCAGCCTCTGGACATGGGAAATTGACCTGAGCCATACACACCAAAGTTGTATCAGCTGGTTGGTGAATAATGGACCCTGTACCACCAGAGCAGCATGGACCAAAGCATACTGGTGATTTCTTGGACCATGGACCAAACAAGGGACAGACCCACTCAGCTGCACTTTTTTGCCAGGTACATCTCAGAAATTGTCACAAATTTACACCTATTTCATCAAAGCCCCTGAAAATTCCAAACTTCTGCAATTTTTGGAAGTTCATTTCATTAAAAAAACTTCATGTATACTTTACAGGGCATAAGTAAGAATGCTCTTTCCCATATGGCAGGAGGGGGTTTTCCAATGCACAAACTATTCCTAGGAAGTTATAAAGCCAAATACAGATTTCCTGGAAGAAAATGTACAGCTCAAAATTAGTATGTGCAGAACAACCCCCACTTAAACACACATTATTGAGCACTGCAGGCAGCAAATTCTCCTGGCTGGGCAGGGAGCTGGAGCCCTGATGGCCAAAACAGTCGTCCATCTCTGCTCCTTTCAACCAGAGCAACTTTGACAAGCATTTGTCTCCTTTTCTTCATCAGTTAAAAGCTGTTTGGGACTGGGTTGAATCAGAGAGATTGGGAGTGAAATTGCCACATCTGGTCTTGGAGGCAGCCAAGCCAGAAGTCAAAGGCTTCTGGCCCCATGGCTGGGTTTTATTAAAGCACTAAAAAGGTTCAAACAGGACAAGATAACTCCAAATAGAGAAAAGGCAGGCATGTCATATGAGGCAAATCAAGTTAAAAGCTCAAAAGTAAAATCTCTCTGCCTGTGTCTAATGCCTCCTGGGATGAATTCTGCCCTCCAGTTTATTCCAACAAATTTTGGTGAGCTCCTAAGCAACACAAATCCTTTTTATCTTTCCTTTGCAGCGTCATGGCAAATCTACACCCCCGAGCCAAGAGGCTTTCCAGTGTCTGGGAGGCTGCAGGTACATGTTTTGGCTCCCACACTCCTGCCTGGTGCCCCACTCTCTCAGGCAGCCCAGCATTCACTGACATTCCTGGGAGAGCAGCAGCCTGGGGCTCAGTGCAGCCAGGAGCTCAGATGAGTGTGCTTTCATCCCAGATCCACCACCTACAGTAAATGGCTCAGCTCCCTCCCATTCTGGGGAATTTTGAGGTCAAAAGGGAGGTAGGATGGGGCAGGGCTTTTCCCCATCCTCAGTGACCCACAACTGGGCTCCAGGATTGCAGCACCAAGGCTTTGATCCACCATCCTACACAGCAGCTCTACTTGAGGAAGCCCCCAACTTAGTCAGCAAGGGATGCTGGGGTACAGCCTGCCAGGAATTCCCCAAGGAGATTTCTCAGAGGGCTGATTCACTGAGGTCTAATCCAGCTATGGGAACAGAACAGCTTCAGCAATCTCCCAGTTTAACATTTTGGGAGGGGGAGGCATCTTGGAACAGGCCAGAACTGTTCTTGTTTTAGAAGGTTTGGGTACCTTATGTGCCTTTTCTGCTGCTGCCAACCAGTTTGGATTTTTTTTTTTTTGTCAATTACCAGGAAACACAAAATTACAATAAAACTCACTGCAGTTTGGGAGGAAAATACTGAAAATCAAAATCTTGAAACAATCTTACATCACGAGAAAACTTCCTCTTCACTCCAAGTCCATCCCTCTGATCCAAAAATGGGGATGAGACTACATGAACATTTGTAACTCCCAGAGAGACTGACTCTTTCCAGCAAAGTCTACAGTCATGGGCTGAAACATGTAATGACAGAAGACAGGACAGAGGATATGAAAGAAAGGAAACAAGGCTCTGGATTTTCTAAGCAGTTGTTTATGTTGGTAAAATCTAAATCCAACTGGACTGCTCACAGACCAACGTTTTGAGACACTGGGTCAGAGTCTAGTCAAAGATTTTATCTTTTTGAGCAGTTTGCTGGTGGCACGTGTTAGAACAAGGGAGCAGCCTCAGGGCTACTGTAACGTCATGTGGTCACTGTGGTCTGGAGTGAGGGATTAGGACAACACAAAGCCAGGCTTCACCCCAATGGAGGCAGCGTTCAAGGAGAAGCAATTCCAGTCTGCGTCATCAGCAGGAGGAACAATGGCGCAACAGCCTCTCCCCACACTCCTCTCTGCAGGGCAGATAAAGCCAGCCTTAAAAATTCCCACAGAAGGTTTAATGGCCTGATTACACTGGAAAGTCTGGCTTTTGTGGCTACAGTTTCCAAACAGGTCCAGCCTTCACCAGCAGCAGCTGATTTCCTAAGGAGTTCAGTGCCCTGCATAGCAAAAAATAACAATGAGGCAGCTGTGGGAAGAGAAGGAAAGTGGAAGGGGTGAGACCACTGAAGCAGCTCAACCTTTTTCAAGTTATAATGGGGATAAAACTCAGAAAGAGAGCACAAAGCAATCTGAAAATCAACACAGATGGAAAAAAGGATGTTTCTGCCATTATGATCTCTGGCAGAATCCTGTTTCTCTGCCACAGATTTCTTGTATGCTCCGGGCAAGCAGTTATTATTATTTTGCCTCTGTGCAGTCTCAGCCCAGCGAGACAGAAGCATAACTACATTATTTGTGGAGGAGACAGTCTCCATCCCAGTGCAAATCAGACAGGCTGTGGCATTGCAAGGGAGCAGGTACCATGACACCCCTCACATCCAGTGTCATCCTGCAGAAACCACCCAACTGTGATTTCTGGCCCACTGCACATTTTTCCCATCCAGCAAAACTGTTGATTAGGGAAGTAAATGTGGATAGCCTGGGTGGATGGTAACTTCACACCAGGCTGTTGTAAAGACACAGGAAAATAAATGCATCAACAGAAGGCACAACTGGAAGATGATACTTCAGTTTGATGGTTATCTAGAGCTACCTGCACTAGGTAGGTCTTTCCAGGGACATCGTGCCCTTTCTGGCCCACAGCTGTCACACACTGGTTCTCCTTCACACTGCAGCACAGGCATTTCAGAGACCCACAGCCTTGCTGTGGATTTGTGCCTGCCCACAAGAGGCAACTCTGTCTACTACTGTGAATAGTTTAAACTCTCAAGGAAGCAGAGGAATAACAACTCTTGTCCCTTTATCAGAACTGGGACACATCCAAGTATGCCAGCTAAGGAATAACCCCAAAAGATTTCTGTGAGACTCAAAGGAAATGTGTACTAGAGACTTGCTTGTAAGAAGAAAATACACATGGAAAATTCTGTGCTCAGAGCAATGAGGTTGGTTGAGTCCTGCCAATCCCATAAAACTCTGCTTACTTCTAGCATGTTTGCTCACTTTTCATGGAACAAAAAAAAGAAAAGGGGGTTAGCAAGCTATGGAAAAGTCCCTAGATGATGAGGGTCAAGGGGAGGTATTTGTCAGCAGGGACACTAAAACAACTTAAGTTTCTATTTGTTTGCTTGTTTTAAACAGGTCAGTTCTGCATAAGATCAGTAAATAAAAAACCTACATCCACCACCCCATAAATTGCAATAAGCTAATTAAGTCATAATATTTGTGATTCAGTATGCACCATGCAAAGGGAAACATTAATGAATTTTGCATAACAAGCAAACAAAGAACATTACTTGTCAGATAGCCTCAGAAATTCATTAAACAGTCCTTTAAGAGAAGTGGCTCAAGTGCAGAGCTCTAAAATGATAACAAAACCTATTAAGGAGCCTGTTTAATTAAGCACATACTTGCTGGCACATCTGACACATATACAAGGTGTTTGTGCTAAGACAAAGTCTTTCTTTTGCTGCACAGCCAAGGAGATGGTAGACAAGTCTATTCTTAAAACACAAAGATAACTCTGTGACTAAGCAGCCAAATACCACACTGTGGAAAAATCTATACAGGCACTAAGGGAATTGTGGATCTTTTCTGTAAAGGCCTATATGAGCTTTGTGTGTGCTCTGGAATGGCTGAGTGACACAGTTTGACTCAGAGTCATGCCACAGATATCTGTGACATCCCAGGGGAGGATGGAAACAATTCATGCTGAGCTGCTCAGGTTTAAGAGGCTGCTCTTGAGGAACACATAAATCACCAGCAAACCCCAAGGGGTGGAGTGGGCTAAGGAGGGAGCTCCCTGCACCCATGCAGAAGGGACTGAGAAGCAGGGAGACCTTGTGCCTCCCTGGGGCATATTGTAGCCCTGCTCTGCATCTTCATTTTCTCTCCTGCTTCTGTTGCATGAACTGCAATACTGTGCAATACACAGGATTTATCATTTTAACTGACACGCTAAGGGTGGCTCTTACACAGATCTGTTACACAGTGATGCCTGTGAGGAACAAACTGCCTGGCAGCACAGAACACCCATCGCTCACTCCCTCAGAGCCACGACAGGGACAGAACTCTAAATACTTTCCAGTCAAACCACCCACGTGCTCCACATGCTCTGCAAAAAAAAAAAAAACAACCAAACCAAAAAGAAACTTCCATTTTATACTCTTCATCAGAAACATTTCTCCTCCTTTCCTGTCCTTCTCCTGCTGCTTCTCTTTGCTGTTGATCATTACACACAGTACACACATCTTCGTTTATTACAAGCCATTGCTTAGTCATCATCTCACCAGTGCTTTGGGGAAGTTTTATTGCAAATGACCCAATAACACTCAAGTCTATACAATTTTCTCAGAATACACTGTAATTTATTCTTGAAACAAGGCAGTTGAGCCAGCAGACCCAGGAACTTCAATTAAAATCAGTCTGATCACACCTCCTGCCCATGGGCACAACGAGTCATCATCTGTCAGCTAAATCAACTTGTGTTGGAGACAGTCCTCTTCTTTGCTTGTTTGGAAGCAATAAACTTGGTTTAATCCCTGTACATTCACTTAAGATTTGGACATGATGATCCTTGCCCCTTCTATCTCAGAACATTCTGTGAATTTTCTGAACTTCCCTCATGCTGCTGAGCTTCCTGGCCAACACCTTTGGCTGTGGGGTTTCCACACAGGTCTAACAGATCTCAGTGCCATAAGCAGATTCCAGTAACAGTCTGTGCTTCTCTCCTGCTTGGCCTTGTTCTAGTTCTTCAGGATTTTAGTACATGAGTCTGGGACTCCTGAATATGCAATTCCCCTGCTGACTTGGGCACCATCCTCCACCCTCCCAGTTTCTTTGAAGGCAGCATTTTACTGGGAGAGGACCAGAAGCTACCTGCAAAAATAATTCATTTTCCTTCCTCAAAACCTTCTCACAGGACAGGTTTTCCCAGCTCTCAATTCCTGCATTTTGAATACTCCAGCTCCCTTACAGTTTACCCAGATGACACCTGTGCCTCCAGTTTCTCCCAATCCTTACAGACCTGTGCATCCTGCAAGCAAACAGCTCCAGCCACTAGTGGTGTGTTTGGGCAGGAGCTTGCAGAGGATTCCCTGATGCCGTGTGGTCTGTCTGTCTCTCCAGCATCCAGCACTGCTCTCTTCAAGTCTACCTACATGATCTACACTGTAGAGTTTCCTGAAGCACTTCAACCAGAAGCATGGTGAGAGGAGCTCTGATTTCCCATTAACCTGGGGAGGCACTTAGGAACAAAAAGCCAGGAACAGACCTATTACTTGATTAACTTGGGCAAGAAGTCAAAAGACAAGCACCAAAGAAGTGGAATTGCACTTGAGGGAGGGCTGAGAACTGGAGGGGATGGTAGAGCTCTTTCCCCATATCTCTTTGACTCTCGACCTCCTTTAACTCAGGAGCTCTCAGGGCTTTGTTGCTCCCAAACAGCACCCAGCATAACACCAGGTGCCCTGAGGCACATCTCAACACATTACTAACAAAGTTCTCAGTAAAAATACTCGAGAGGTACCTTCACAGCTTGGCCACAGCCTTTAGGGCACACACAGGCCCACAGATTCAAACTGTTTAATGTTTATCAGTCTGAGACTTAAAAAATAAATAGTAGAAACCTATCACACACATGAGAAGTGAGGCATGTTCTCCCTTTTCCCCTCTCTCATGCTTGCTAGGTGACTGAGCTCCCCTAAGCAAATCTCTCCCAGCAGGACAGCTCTAACTTAACTCCAGAGCTCTTCCTCCCCTGCTGCCCAAGCCCCCATCAGATGTACCGATCCCCAGGGCAATCAGTGGATCCCTGCCTGGCACAGAGCAGTCAACCCACGGCGTTCCTTCCTTGCACCAGGTGGCCAAGGCCACAAAATCATCTGCCTATTTGCCAGGCTTTATTTCAAGCGCAGCTTTATCACCAATTCTGTGTTTTTCTGCAACGGAGCAACACAAGCAACAAAGAGGAGGGCGGAAAGTCTGAATAGAGCAGTGCTGACAGAATCACTGCATTTCAAAGGCCTTTGCAAATGGTTATTTACAACCCTAAGGGCTCCAAGTACCCTATTTGTAAGCATTTCAGACAACTCTATTTAGATGTACCTGGGTCTAGGGTCACCACGAAGGACAGCAGGGGAAACCTGATCCTCCCTATAATTCCTGAAAGTATGCAAGGCATGCTTTTCTCTCCTGGCATTTACAGCCAAGAGAGAGATGCTGGTAGGCAATCCCTGGCAATGAAAGGTGTCTGCCCAGGAATTTACAAAGCTTCCATGGCTTCTCCCCTTCTTCCTGGCTGCTGGGCTGGCAAAACCAGGTATAGCCATTGCTTGGGCTCACACCTTCTAAGCCATCTGCTGTCACTGCCACTCCCTGGTCTCTGTTCTGAAAGGAAGGCACATTTCTGTGCAGTGGTTTTTAAAACTACAGAGCAGGTGCAGCCTGAAAGCTACCACAGGCTGACCCCACTCAACGGAGGGGTAACATTTTTACAATAGTAACAGTAGCTGGCAAGAAGAAAATCCAGATGAGCTTAGGGAAACCTATTTTCCAGGCATTAGTTGCCATCTTCCTTGAATACAATACCTGAAGGGCTCCTCCAGGGATTCTGGTCTTCATCTCAGTAGTCTTCTTATCAGGCAAGTCATCAAAAAGTCCTGAAAGTCTAGAGGATTCCGGAGTAATAGTTCACTGCATTATCAGAACTCTCCATCTCTGCATCACATACTGATGCAAAGTTAATTGAATGATGAATGCAATTCAAATTGCCCACAGCTTGTTCCTATCTCTGCTTTCAATTTCCTCCCAATTGAGGCTGATTGAGGAACGTCTCACCTGCCTCCTGGTGCCAAACTTTAGGCCAAGAAGAAATTTTCCCTGGAAGACATTGTACAGGAGAGCTGCATTTCACTCTTCCCTCTCCAGTGTTCAAGTGCTGAGCTTTCCAGGATAGTGGGATGGATTTTTCCTCCAGCACTCCCAACCATGAGTGCTCTGCATTTCTCTTGCTCTCCTTTGTGTTGCAGAATTGCTCTTTCAGACTTTTTTGATCTAAAGTTTTTAAGGTAACTGAAGTGCTTTGTGAAAGAGGCAGCTCAAAATGAAGCATTTTTCTCCCCTTTCCACCATTTCCACCAGTTTCACTGAGAAAACAAGTCCATCAAAGTGACTTTAGTGTGCAAGCGCCTGCTCAGCAGAGCTGGCAAAACACATTTTGGAAACCAAAATTCACAAGTTCTGTGCTTTAAACCACTTGAATCACACGGGAAGAAAAAAAAAATCACCTACTAATGATCCAGGAACAGAAAAGCAGCTCTGCATGGACGATGTTTTCCAGAGCCAATGTCCCAAGCTCAGAGAAGTTGTAATAACCTATGTTTTCCCTGAAACTCTCTTAACATAATTCAATAGTACAATTATCTCCAAGTGTCTTATCATGAGTAATGCACTCAGTGATGCTTTTTGGTAATTTGAGGTATATTTATAAATTCTGAGCTCTTGTACAGTTTTAGGGCTAGACAGTCTTCACATGACAAAGAAAAATCTAGCAGTTAGCTTCTCTGGTTTTGGAGCTAGAGGTAGTGTGACATGCCATGCTGAAACACCTTATGCAGTTAACACCTCCTGTCATCTAGAAGCCCAGTTCTGGCAAAAATGCAATTGTCATTTTCAATTTAACAGTCAGTGTTACAATAAAAATTACTTCCTAGCACATTCATTGAGTAAGAAACAACAA
Organism: Passer montanus; assembly: GCF_014805655.1. Lineage (NCBI taxonomy): Eukaryota > Metazoa > Chordata > Aves > Passeriformes > Passeridae > Passer > Passer montanus. The sequence continues at coordinate 2,595,748 of NW_024374367.1, forward strand.
AATGTCTCTCCAGAACTTGTGCACTTGTGTGTTTCTAATTAATTCTGATAGTGCTGGTTGGGTTCAAAGATGTAAATCTGGTTCTCAGAGCAAGGAACTCTGGCATAGATACTACAGCTGAGGCCAGGATCAGGTACTGGTAATTCCACTGGGCACATAGACCTAGGCTGGTTTACCCGGGTCTGGGCAGAGAAACAGGGGCCTCAGGTGCTTTTGAGCAGATGGCAATGGAACAGAGGGAGAAGTAGAGATAAAAGGTGACATACAGAAGCAAAATCATTCTGATAAAAGCTACAGGGGAAAAAAAAAAACCCTGACCTGAACAATTTGCATTCCAAACAGTACAGCTTTAAGAGATGAAAACCACATCTCACTTCCCAAAACTCTTGATGAAAAGTAAACAAACGCAGTGAAAAAAATGCAGGGGGAATTTTGACATGGCATCATTCTTATCAAAGCCTGGTACATAGATAAGACTGCTTTGGTCTTTCACAATAACCAAACTACAGTCTTTCCCCATAAACCCTCAGAAACATGGTTTCTTGCCAGTGATAAGTCCCATCCTTATTTGTACCTTTTTGACCCTGTTTTCCATGTCCCCACAATGGTGTTTCACTGGGAAAATATACCATAGACTGCTAAAGAACAGTGTCTCCCAAAGCACCAACCATAATACTCAAGATACTTTTCCCATTTTCTCCACACCAAAACTTCAGTCCATTTATCTCTTCTTGTTTCACAAAACACAGTCAATCAAAGCTCCCTCTCTTCCTCCTGTGGGTGATGGTTTAGGAGTCTGATTTCCATTTCAATATTTCCCCTGAACTTACACAGTCCCATCTACTCATACATCACAGAGTACATCATTTACTCAGCCCTTCAACAAGTACAAATTTCTTGAGGGACAGAGGGAAATGAAGGATTAAAAGGTCTATTAGCACATCTTGTTCAGCATCACAGGATGTGGTGGGTAGTTCTTCCTCACCTGGGAGGGACTAGCAAAATCAATTACCATGAAACAGTTTGTATTTTATAAGCTTTCTCTAGTGATGACACAATGCACAGTCCAGTCTGTAGGAACAAGTCTTTACAGAGGAGTTCTGCAGTGCCTGAAGAGCTGGAAATACTTTCTCAACACCAGGACAACCCCAATGCCTTCCCTGCATTAGAAATCCAGCCTCAGGTAAACTAGGAACAATTTTAGAATCTTATTTATAATCAGGGCAGGGATATGTTACCTTAAATTTGACTTAGGCAGAATAATGATAGTAATAATACAAACAATATTTAAGATCTCTGAAGGAAGAAATTGCTAGACAAAGTGAAAGAAAAAAGCAAACTAAGAGCAGGAACATATTCTGGTTTTACAATAATTAAGTCACACAACACCCATTATCTGGGTCAATTCACAAGGGATCATAAGAACATTTTCTTCAGCTTTGATTCCAATTGTTCATATCTCCCCAGTTTCAGATGCCCAGTTTAATCCAGCCCTGAATTTCAAGTAGCACAACAGCACTCTTCTGTTACTGTGTGGAAAAAAAGTTTTTTTCTGTAACAATAAGATTCTTCAGCCCTGATTTGTCTCCAGAATAGCTGGAAAAACTTCAAAGGAACCCTGTTTGAATTATTACTTTGACAAGGACCTAGTTGTAGGCTCTATGTGTAGAATAGTTGCAGGACCTATGTAGAATAAAGCTCCTCTGGGCTACAGTTGGGCTGCTGGGTCACCAAATCCCTTCGTTTGAGAAGAAACGAGAGCAGGGGCTCCCAGGGACAACAGTTGTCCCACTTTACCCTTCAGTGACAAATGGGGATCTCCAAAACATCAGAGACATCTCTCAGCCATCCCCAGAGCACCCCTTATACTCGACCCTCTGAAGTACATAGCATGTGTGGGAGGATTTTGCTATAAACCTCTGAAGGTTGTCAAGAGCTTGCAACATTCAATATCTGCAATCATAGGTGAATTTAGGAGCCTATCAGAAAAGAGGGGAAAAAGGTTTTATGTGCCATCAGCTTGAGACAAGCTCAGCAAGGAAAAAGAGGGGAGCAGGAGGATCAGCACAACCTAGTACTGAATTACACATACACACCATGGGTGAGGCTTCTTGCACTGCAAGCCCCATGCAGAGCCCTCTGGGAGGGCCAGTCCCCTCTCTGCAGCTCTCTCCATCCCCCTGAGCTGCCACACTCAGCTAAATGCCTCCACACTTCCCAGCCCATTGGGAGGAGACCCAGGGCTGTGTCTGAACACCAGTGAGGGGGCCAATGTGGCAGTGCCTCTCCAAGGAAACCTCTGCTCCCTGCCTTGAGACCTGCCCTAGGGCAGGAGGTATCCCCTGCATGGCTGGGCCTGGCCTCCCATGGGACAAGGCTGCAGCAATTCTGTTTACACATTTTACAGCCTTATCAGTCAGGAGGCTTCACTTTCACAGGTGGCTTCTTGCCATGGCACATCCCCTCCTCAGGGGTTGCTCCCCACCCTGTCCCTCCTTTACACCCCTCCTTTCTCAGCATTTTCTCCCCTCCCTTCTCACAAAACTTAGTTATCTAACCTGAGCATTTTTCTTCCCTTAGTCTGCTTCTTAATCTCAGAGGAGCCATTTCCCTCTGTCTGTTGATGATTGTTATTATTTCTGCTCTGTAAATGCATCTATCATGATCTTTTCTTGCAAGGCGTGAGCAGTCACAAGTTCCTCATATTTTTCAGGGAACCTGTTTAGCAAGGATTCTGCAAAAGAAAGGTTTCTCTTCTTGTCCTCGAAGGCTGCAAGCATTACAGTATAGGGCACCTTGCTAATTGCAGCAGTAAACACTAGAACTGTTAGCAGCCTAAAAAGCAAAGAAGAAATAAACCCCCAAATCCTCAAACATCCTTTCCTGAGGCTGGACAGAAGCTCCTGCTTGGCCATCCTGCTGAGTTGAGAAACACATCACATCCCATGGCTGGAATGCTAATTAATTTTGCAACTAATGAACTGGTGATAACAAATTTACCGCACTGGAGATGTGAAGGAAGGCACAGCTTTGATACACAGTGTCACCTTCCCCAGTGGGCAGACAGGATATCCCCAAGACAGGATATCCCCAAGGCTCTTGTGCTGTGCTGGTAGTTGAGGAAGTGTTTCACACCAAGATGAGTCTTTCCAAAGAATCAGCGCTCCGTAGAGACCTCGCAGGGGTCAGGGATCAGGAAGGGCTGGCAGTTCCCTACAGGATGAGGACTCGAGGATAACTCAGTCTGCAGGGCAGGGCTGCCCCATCCCACAGGACATAAGTGAGACCAGCAGCCAAGTCTGGGGATGGCAGCCAGGGCCAACCCAGAGCCCAGACCATTTGTGGTGATAGAGCAGATCAAGGCAGGAACTCAAAGTGCAGGTCAATCAGCTCCAGTGACAGTAACCATGGTCAGACACAGTCTAGTGGTCACCAGGCAGGTCTGATGCCAAACTGGGAGGTCAGTCCATGGATCAGGGTCCCAATGTGAGGCCCTGTGTGGAGTGGTACATCTACACCACAGCTCAGGGAGCAATGGAAAGTCATGGACTGAGTTGGAATGGAGCTGCTGAACTCATGGGCAGGGCAGTGGCTGGAGGCTGATCAGGCTAATTACACTCAGGGCCCTGACACTTCATCTCCACAGCCCTGGCCAGTATCATGGCCAGACACTAAGAGAGATGCCCACACATCCCATGACATCTCAGCACCTGTGTTCATACCAGGTAGCCCAGAGCTTACAGACGAATTTTGCCACTGTCCCCTCTAAGTGCAACCTCCACAGCCTTCACAATAGCCATAAATGCCCCATGACCTCCTCCCTCAGAAGTAAGAGGGATGATATTCCATATTACAGAGCAGCCTGTGTCTGAGGCATCTCGAGAAGGTGAAGCAATAACCAGGAACTGCTTTTCCTCCCCACATGCTGATGTGCCTTGGGGCAAGGAAAAGCAGCTGCAGGAGCAGCAGGGCACCTCCCAGCCCATCAGTACAGCAGCACGGAGGCAAAGACAAACAAAGATGCAGGAAGTGATTATGCCTTCTGACAACAGAGCTGCGAAGCTGAGTAAGCAATTGGTGATTTGAGCTGGCGCTAAGCTTGGGGTTTTCATTACAGACAAACAACCTAAACCCAAACAACACAACAGTGGCAGTTGTTGGTATCAGTGAGGAAAGTTAAATAACCTCCCCCAGTGGATACTGCAAAAGTGGAACATGTGGGATAAGAGCGACAGTAGCATTAGAGACTGGAAATTGGCCAAGACACAACTGGAGCACACACGCAGACACCCTCATCATCCAAGAGGAGAAGTTCAGTGTTCCAGGAGCACCATGGAATGCTCCCTTACGGGTGACATTTAACTCTGTCTTCAGACACCAGACAAGAACACACTCTGCAATAACTGGAGATGTCCAATAATCCAAACCAGAAAAAGCTTTCCATTCTGCTGCTGAGCTGTATCCTTGCCATGGTACTCTCTGACCCTGGGTCAGAACATACAAGCTTACAATCAGAAAGATTTAATGAAAAGCATGCAACAGCCAGAGATTCTGCTGCCAGGGGAGGAGGGGAAGAGAGAGCAAGAGAGGAAAAACACATCAAATGGCTTATAAAGAAAGAAGCATGTGCACTTCCCAGCAGCGGATGCAGTTTTTTAAGCCATCCCGCTTGGGGGAGCTTCCCCTAACTCTGAGACTTTCTTGAAGGCAAAAGATAAACACATCATGGGGCCAATATTAGGGCTGTGCAGCTGCACAAGTCTCTTAGAAGGTCCCTTTTGTATTGCCTTGGCTTGTTCTTCAAGCTCAGAGGGAAGGTTAAGTTGAAGTCACCTGCTCTCTGATTCCCTGTGTACGCACTTGAGCCGTCGCAAAGGGAGAGGCAGGTTCTGCCAGGGACAAGATTTATGCACTTAGTCCTTTTGAAGTGAAAAATAAAGGAAAAAGTCCTGCTTTCAGAAAAGCAGCTCTGGGAATATGCATTTCCCCAATACAAGCTCCATGTAGACATGACATTTAACAGTCCTCAAAAATCCCTCTGAGGGGTTGTCAGACTTGCTCATAGCAATATGTGGGAAGTAGAGAGTCTGGCTTCTCATTCTGAGGAAACCAACAGCCAGCACTGCTCCTTTGGGTTGGTTGTGCTGAAGAGCGACTGGGGCAGAGACGTTCCCACACCTTCTAACAGAGAGCTTCTTTTTCATCACTAGCTCCTACCCCATCCCACAGCTCTTACCCAACTCTCTCAATCCACCTATCCACTTACAGGCAGCTGAAATTTTCCAAGTAGATACAGCTTGCCAAAGATTACACTTCCAAAGTCCCACTGTAGTGCCTTCCCCTAGACCTCCCCTTTGCCCTTTGCCTTCTGGCCCCTCTTGTGCCTTACTCTTCCCCAGAAATCCCCATTCCTCAGAGAATACTTCTCTGAGCAAGCAGAGACCTTCCCAATTACTGCTTATGTGGTCAGGGAGGGCATTAAGAAAATAACCACTGAGACAGCAGTGGTTTATTTAGGAATTTAGGAATAGCCTGGAAACAATTTCTAAGGAGATCAGTCTAGGAAGCTCTAGTTGTGCTGATGCTTCTTTTGCAGGACTAAAAACATTAACAATATTTTCTCCAGGCTTAAGTGTCTCAGAACTACTACAGCAGCCATATGAGTCCACAGCAAGGATCCACCTACCACCACAATATAAACTATGGATTGACACCTAGGAAAGAGGAAGAATAGGTCAAAAACACATGGTACTTCCCTTCTCAAACACAAATTATTTGCTTAACCTTCAACCATTTTGCTGAAGAGATTTTTTTCAGCCTTAGAGCGTTGGTCTGTTCTGTGATTCCTAACAATCTTAGTTTCAAACACTATCGTCTTCCTTTGAACAGAAGAATACAGCTTGAACCCACAACACCCTCATGTGAAGTTCTCTACCAGGTGAAGTGTCTGCTACGTGGTACATGCAGAACCTGCTCCCACCATTTGTTTGAAATCTGCCCACATTTGTTCGCCTCCGATTCTTGCATGAGAAAAGGTAGGAATAGGCAGTCGCTACCCATGTGCTTCATGCACTTCCAGATTTTGTTGGTCTCTGTTACATTCCCCTTCAAATCATCCCTTTTCCAGGCTGAAGTATTCCAGAGAGCTTTATTGCTTCATTTATGGGAGTTTCCATGTCTGGTCTCAGAAGGTCACCCACAGCAGATGGGACAGGGTATGGTGCTTTCCCACTTTTGGAGTACCCTGTTCTTCAGAAATGAATTTGACTTGTGCTTTCACAAGGCTTTTACAGAAAAGAAAGAAAACATGGCACATATTCCTTTTCTATACTCACTTTTCCTTCATTTGAAATCAAAGGCAATACTTTAAAAAGCAGAACAATTTCTCTTCTAAAAGCACAAAAATCCCCTTCTCAGAAGAGCCAAACAAAAGATCATGACTCAGACATGGAGCTTTAACTTCCTCATCCTGTGATCCAAACTTTTGACCTCCAACATTCTCTGCTTCTCTGAGGGCATCATAGGTCTGCCTGATCTCCAGTTGTTGGATTGATCTTGGAGATCCACGGCACTTCTCGAATATGTTTTGGTCAACTCAGCACTCAGAAGCAGCACCTTGGAATTGGAAAGTTTGACCTCGCAATTGTGGCATTCTTTTACACATAAGATATTTGGGAGAGTAGGGAGGCATGGTAATGACTGGTGGAGAAGGTGCTGTGTTTACAGAATACAGCCATCAAAACTGCTCTGGCTGTCCACAGACTTCAGGGACCACTCCCCTCCAGGGCAGGCCAGAGGGATTTCCTGGCTAATATCAGGTAAGGAAAGATTTCTGTTGAATAGCTGCACGTTAAGATGTATTTTATAACCCCCTGGTTAGCCCAGAGGAATTCACTGGCTGTCAGAGGATCAACACGTCCACAGTGCTGGGATGCCTTGGTATTAAGTTACAGCTTTGGCATCGCCCTTAAGTTCAGCAAGTCAAAGAAAATAGTTGCAGATTGTTTTATTTACTGAGCACCAAACAGGTAATAGGATTACAGACACGTAAAATCAAATTTTTAAAAACTACAAAAGAAGGTGTCTCACATTTTTTAAGGATTCAGCAAACAAAATCTTGATTAGTTTAGTACAGTCCTTCACAGTAAGGTTGTTTTTGTGGCACAGGGTGTTTCAAGAGGTCCAGCCTTCATTTCACAGCCCATGGGCATTCCAGAATCACAAGGATTAAAAACCACTAATTTCCCAAATCTCAGGTCAAATCAAGAAAGAGCTTTGGACCTTCCAGTCACTAAATCAGTCTGTTCTACATCCTTCAGAAACATTCATGCCCCTTGAAGTTCTCCCAGGCCCAGACTGTGAATGCAGCAAGGTTCCTCCTACCCTGGACCTCAGCTGAGCTCAGGGTTAATCTGACCATGACCATTCCCACCTGGTAGAACAGCTCCCAGTGGGTGCTCTCGCTTCCAGCAAGAGCCAGATGATTCCCCAGTTCTTACATTTCCAGACTGGTCTGGAGACAAATTCACACAGCCAGGGCTGAAAATCAGTGATGAAGCTCTCCAGATGAAAGCCTGTGCAACCAGAAGGAAATCACATTATGCTTTATGATGGCATTGGGTACTTTATTAAAAACAACATAAGCAAACAAAAGGAGCAGCAGTGGAAGGAGAAGTTTCTGGCCATATTGCCACCAGAAGAAATGCTCAGCAAGCCTTCACCTTAGCATGAAGCCTTTTCAAAGACCAATCCCTGCTTCACATTGGGCATGAACCACCATTCCACGTTATAAAGAGGTATTAAGGCATTTAACCTGTTGTAATCTTGATTGCCATCCACCACATCAGAGCAATGTGTTAGGAAAGCAGCATCAAGGAGAAGGAAAGAGGGATTGCTGCAGAATAGCAATATTTACACTAAAGAATATTGAGCACCCTTAAAATTACAATTTTTTACACTTTTAGATATAAAGAAGGCAGCAGGAATAAACATATTGGTCTCCTGCATAAAAATGTTCTTATGTCCCAGATTTCTTCTGGCTGAGATAACAAGACATGGATTCTTCAGAAGCTTCAAGAGACAGAACCACCACTGTATCCCTTGGTAATTGGTGCCAATAATTATTTAATTGTTGCTATTTAGTCACTGTTAAAACCACATACCTTCTTTTTCTAGCTCATATTATCTAAGTTGAATTTCTAGCTGCTGGATCACATTATGCTTTCATCTGTTTTTCATCCACACACAGGCATTGCTTTACCCAATGAAATTCACCCCTGCATTTTAAGCTGACACAGCAAATGACATTCAACAGTTTTGGTCAGGAAGGAAAGGATCCTGAATCGTGCTGCATGTGAAAGGCTGCCACTGAATTCAGACAACCAAGTTGAAAGGTGACATCTGCTCTGTAGTTAAAGCTTGCTTAGAGCAATAAGGACAAGCATCATCCCCACAGATGTTTATGGAGCTTTCTGAAGGGGTGGCCTGAAGCAGCAAGGCTGGCAGCAGTTGAATACTTTTAGTATTGCTGTTGAATTACTGCCATCATCAACTAAAGTTATGAGTATATGGGATAAATAAAAGCCAGCAAGTGCCATCAAAGTTGCAGAGAAAGTTTTGTAACCACTCCCCAAGGGAAGACACGTGGGCAGGGGTGAGGACATGAACCCCTCAGCAGCTCTGCAGGATGTGGTTGTGCTGCCATCCACGACTCTGACCCTGCTGCTGGTACTGCTGTGCTTGAGAAACAATGGCAGATTTACCCCTTACCTCAGAATCTGGGTCAAGCTTGAACAGTGGCTGACTTCTCCAGCTGAAAGGTCTCCTGCCCTGTGATACAGGCTCTCTGGAGGCTGATGCAGGGCACAGCACAGCCAGCTGCAAGCAAACTGTAAATGGGGAATTCTGAGAATGTAAGTTAGAGTCCCATGGGTCTGGCAAGGGCCTAGAGAGGAAGAAAAGGAGACCTCAGCTCTCTCTGTGAGCTGTGGTACAACCATCCATCTCCAGGACAGTGATGCTGTTCACAATCACAGTGGGAAAACATATCTGTAACAGCAATGCTCAGAACAGTCTGTCCCCCCCGCCCAGGAATGACACAATGGAGGAAGCAGCTGGTGCAGCCAAGCAGCACCAACTGGCATTATCGTAACACTCTGGGCTGTAAATTGTGTCAGAGCTGTTTTCTGTGCTGTTCAGTCATTCCCTTCATGAGGGCATGAGCCCCTGGGGCAGGGAGCACAGATAACCCTGGCCAGGACTGCCCAGAAGGCCCCTGCAGCTCCATACCAGAGCCCTGAAGCAGCAGCTCTGTAGCAGATCCTTGGACACCAGCAATGGATTGCTACAGTCTTAGAAAAACAGCTGCCAGACTTTGCTCTCCCAGTCACAGCCCTGACACAAGCCATGTGGGCAAGATGAGTCTTGGCAAAGAGGGCAAGTCTGAGTGCTGAGATTAGGAATTTCCCCACTTGGGGCCAGTGGAGAAACAAAGAGCAAAGGGGAACCAGCCTGCTACATTTAACTGTGTGGTTAGACCAAACAAATCTATTTTCCTTATGTCTGCTGTCAAGATGTGGAGGGTTTTTTCTATAAAGTAAATGACAGTGAGCTATGCATGTGAGATATAGGGAGCAGGTCACTCTTCTTCACTGTGCCAATTAGTCTCTCCCAAATGACACTTTTTATTTTTAATTCCAGGTACTTCTTAGTGCAAGAGAGGTTCCAGACAGGACTGATGCTTGGACAGCTGGGACTCTCCCCCACAGCCCAGAGCCAGTACAAAGCCAGTCTCCCAGGTAAACTGCTCGTCACAGCCTAGGAAAATTTCTGCTTTCTCTTGTGCCTGATGCATGTGCACACACACAGATCCAGCTGCAAAGCAAACCTGCTCTAGTTTGGAGTTAGCAGACACAGGAAAAAGGCTGCAACCTGACTCCAAACCTCCAGTATTAACTGGGCCCAAGTGTTCCTCTTTCCATGTCTTGGGACTTTCTCTCCACCCTCTCCCACATGCACCCCTTCAGTCACTGGATCACCAGGCTGAATTCACCAACTAAGCACCCCGTGTTTCCCAGCCTAGCAGGATGGAAAACCTGTCTGACAGCTGAAGTTCCTGAAAGAAGCATGATGAGGTGCTAAGAAAATAACTGTACTTACAAATTCTTTGGGCTGAAACAGCTGCTTTTGTAGCTGGATGGGATTTTGGCTGGCAGTCAGCTCTCCCTAGAAGGCATCTCCACAAGACACTCCATTTACTTCCTGTTCCCTAGCAAGCCCCTGCAGGAAAGCAAAGAAACTGGGATTAAACATGTATGACAGAGCCCAGCCAAGACACACAATCTGAATTCCCAGACAAAGTGCAAGATAAATATAAGCATCACAGAGGAACAAACGTAATATGGGCTTAAGTCTTGCATGAGCCCTCTGTAAATGTGATCTAACAGCAGGCTGCACCTTCCAGCCTGGCAGATTCCATAAATGCAAGGACTCACAAAGAGAGACACAAGGAATCAAGGATTTAGAAAGAGACTTTAGGGATTCACCATGAACTTGAAGGACATAGAACCCCTACACTCAAATGACATAAAATGAATGGTTTCTCTGAGTCCCAACCCAGTTCTGCACAACTGCATGGCTCCAGGTTTTTGATTGGGAAGGGAAGAAAATAGAAACAAAAAACTTGCCTGAACTCTCCTCTCCCTGTCTGTCTGGGACAGGCACCCAGTGGCCTCTAACACCATAAGAGCACCTGATGTCTGAGTGACATTATCAGTGTACCTCCAGCTGTACTACAGATATGTCAACAGCAGGATAAAGAAGGAATAAAGGAGTGAAGCCACACTGCCCAGCTACAGCCAATCTTATATTCTTAGTTTTCCCAAAATAGTTCTCTGGGGTCCCAGCAGAACACTCCAAAAACTAAATTTCCTTTATAAGATTAACAAATCCAAGGGCTGCCTGTTACCCATGAAGGATTTAACATCATATGTACTAGCAAAACTCTCAAGTGTGAGAACCTTGAGTATTTAAGTTCAATGTGGTTTTCACGGGTTTCTCCTCTGCTCAGGAGGAGCCTGAGACTTGAGGTACCAAGCAGACACTTCATGTCCTGCTCCCCCCAGGGGAAATCCCACTGAATCTGGTGGCATTGTCAGCCCAGCAGGAAGCATAAATCTCACAGGAAAGGCTATTCTAGTGATGCTTCCAGGAAGGCTTTCCAGATCAGAGACATGCTGGGATCAATGCCAAGGCAGAGCTGGCCAGCACCTCCAAGATGGTGGCTAAGTGGAAAATCTCCACAGTGGTAGAAAGAATAAAGGGTAGACACTTTTTATGAAGTTTCAGTTACTCATGAAAACAATGGGAAGTTTTTCTCTCTCCCTAAAATGTTACATTTGTTTTGGCAGTGGGGAAAAAGAATCTTCTCCCCATCATAGAGCCATATTTCCATACTCCGAAGAGAAAGAGTTTACAAAAATTGAAAAAGGAAAAAAAAAAATCTGCCACCAGAGTAATGATTTTTAGTAAGTAATTTTAGTATCCACCATGGATAGGGAATATCAAAGCAACCAGATCCGCTTGATACTGTTGTCACTTTTCAGGAAGCAACCATCAGTGCCACATGGACATTTTCTGTAATGCTGGCAGGGGGACAGTGAGCTGCAGACAGCAGCTCAACACACTCCACTCAAGGGCTTTGTTGAGCTGGGGTCTAAGCGAGGAAATGCTGAGGGAAGCCTGGAGCCAGAGCACTTCCCATGAGACAGTGAATCAAGACCTTCCCCCTCCTGTGAGTCAGTGTCACAGGAGGCAAATTGCAGAGGCTTCTGGCTGGCTGGAGCTGCAGCCATGGCACTGCAGCAGACTGGCCCCTCCAGACACACGGAGACAGGACAGAAGCAGGACAGGAGACATGCTGGGGAGGGCCATGTTGCAGCTGCTCCTGTTCCAAAACCTGGCTAGCATCAGACACGCTGAGAAGATATCAAAGGGGTAGCAGGCACCTCTGCTTCATGCACAAAAGTGGAAGAGAATATGAAAGAACAGCTCAGGAAACTCAGAGGAAAGTACAAGGGATGAGAAACGCACAGGTCACAAAGGACACGTGCAAAGTGCACAAAAACCATGCAATTACCTGCTGCAGAAATGACAGCAGGATAGCCTCATTTCACAGACTCCTTGAGAAAAAGCAGCCTTTCTGTCACTCCATCCTGCTTCAGAGGCTTTCTCTCATGCCTCTCCTTAGCCTCCTGACTGATCCTCTCCACCCAGCTCTCCTGTCTATGAGCAGAGAAGGGACACTACTGAAGAGCAAAACAGCTCATGTGCTTCTGTGAAGCCTACACTCCTTTCTAGTCACCAAAACAGCCCAAAACCAACAAGAAATGGTGACTTCATGAGAGAGAGCAAGAGCAGGGAGAAAGGAAGATGGTTTACAAAGCCAGCCAAATATTAGAAAGTAAAGTCATTGCATTCACATATAACACAAAGCCTCCGGTTCAGTGTGACCACATCAGAGCCTGTGAGGATTACTAACAGGCTCTGCATGGGTTTGCTGCCCACACCCATTCAGCAAAGGGTACCCACAGCTAAGAGAACACGTGTCTTCCTCTTGCTTACTTATTTGGAGCTCTTGTTTGGAAACTCAGACTCAGAAAACTAAGAGCAGCAATTTCCAAATACTTCTTAGGTGGTTATTCACACACTTGCAGTATTCCATAAGCATTCATCATTGCTGATTATCTTAACAAGCACTGTTTGCAAAGCAGAGGTGAAGAAATGGTGCAGGGACAAGCAGTTCACATCCCATCTTAAAGCAGGCCCCAATTTTGTGTAGCATGGCTGAAGCACATGGACAACCTCTTCCTAAAAAGTTCCGAGGAGAGACACCACAAGCTCTCCTCTGATTGACAATCTACCTTTTGCTTTGTAACCCTCAACTACTTAACAAAGCCTTCCCTCTCCAAAGTTTCATGTTGTATCAGATATAACAGGCTGCCTAAAAGAGGGAGATGTGATGAAACATCAGAAAGATAAAAAACACAAGTGCAAGGAAACGCTGCAATTTCAATCCACTTCATGCAGTCAGCCTGAAGAACAAGAGGTGAAAACCCAGCTCTGGCAAGAACCACAGGAGTCTGGCAAACAGTTTAAGAGCTGCTCAAGGTACTGTGCTGAGGATGTGCTGCAATCTCCACCCCAAGATGGAGAGAGCACAAACTGAATTTAAAAAGCCATGGAAAGTGAAATGGTGGAGGGCTGTAAATTTTCATCAATTCCCACTGCAGGATTAGCTTCTGTGAGTAGCCTTCCAATATAGGAGACACTCCTTGTTTTCCTCTTTCACTCCAGAAGTTTCTCTCCAGCTGTGAGCTACTCACTGCTCATGTGCTTTCTCCTGAGCGTCTCATCAGCAGCAGACAGCTGGTGGATGGATTGTGGTGGAAAGCACGGTCTCCACTTCTTGTGTCACCAGGGAGAGTCCCATAAGTTGCAGAAATTCAAGGATACCAGGGTCCCACCAGCAACGGGAAGAAGGGGCACCAGAACTGAGTAAACCAGAGTGACTGGCTTAATGCAACAGCTGCCCAAAGAGTCAGTCTCAATTCCACTGTTAATCTGTCCCTTGCTAATGTTTCCAGCACTGGAGATGCCTACATGAGCCAAATCCAGTTCACTGAACTGACCAAAAATTAACACTACAAAAAAGACACTGCAGCATTGATGGGCTCAGTCACCTGGCCTGGCTGCATCCACCCAGTGCATGTGAGACTATTGCAGTGAGTGCCCAAAACAGGTATTTTGAGCTGAAGGAGCACTGGACACTTACTCTCTTGAGAAACTCATTTTGTGAATGCTGAACAGACTTTGTGTGGGGTGGGCTTATGTGTCACTAGTCAACTAAAAAGCCATGGGACAGTTAATAATTCTGTGCAGCTCTTCCCAACTTTCCACTTATGTATTTTAACTTTTTTTTTGCGTGTGTGTGATTTAGAACAATCTCTTCCTACCTGTGCCCAAGAAGATCCCATCTCTGATGCAAGGGCTTTGCACATCATGGCAAACAGCAGCAAAGCCCTGCCCTCCACTGCAAAGTCCATCTCTACATATGAGTGGTCACTCTGGCCTCACTGCTGGATGAAGATGTTTTCTTCCTCCCACAAGAGATAAGCTACAGGACCTGTACAAGTCACACTCCCTGCAAGGCAAAGCAGCAGCAGGTAAGGCCACTGGACACTCCTTACAAGGAAGTGGAACGTTCCTTCACTTATGCAGGAGAACAACCATAGTCACCCTAAAGGGTGGTGGGAGAAATAGGACTGTGAGGCAGCACAAGGAGATTACACAGAAAACCAAGCAGTGTGTGGATTCATTGTATTTCTCAGGCTTCAGTTCCTAGAAAAGATTTCTTTCTCCGATCTTCAGCAGCATGAAACATCCTTCAGATGACAGCAGCACTTCCAAAACTCTACAGCTCTTGGGGAGAGCTGGCAGAGCAAGTCCTGGCCACTTCCAACCAGGCACCTCTGGCTTCTCAGCTGCCACATTGCCTGTCCCATCTGACCACAAGAGAGCTGGGTAATTCATTTAGTTTTACAGAAAACTGTAAATTCACAGGGAAACATATGAAACTCTGCAAATTCCCAAATAATTCTGGCAATAAAAAGTCTGAGGGTTGGAAACCCTCAACTATTTTGAAGCAGCCACACTTGATGATTTCAGCTGACAAGATTACTTGGAGATGATACACTGCCACTTGAACAAAGGCAAAATTTGAGGTGAAACCACTCGAAAGGACTCAAAAGGACAGTGGGGAGGTGTTTCTACTGGTGTACCTGCAAAGGCAACTGAAAGAAGTGACAGAAAGCCTCAGCAAACATCAGTCCCTGCTCCCACCAGTCCTTCCAAAAACTCCCACTGAGAAATAGAAGTCACACCTCCTGGCTCTACTGTCCCTGGCCTCTGGATGAAAAGCATTTCTGGGTAAAAATAAAGATACTGCTAGGTCTTCCTTACATTTCCAAGTCAGAATGAGGGAGGCAGGCCAAGGGCCTGTCACAGCTAGCAGTCACCACAGTATTACATCAGCCACAATGCCACAATTCCAAAGAGAGGCAAACATGAAGGTTAAAAAAGGAGGCTGAATCAAACCTGTGATACTCCTAAAAGATATCCTGAAGCTTAATTATTTTTAATCTGGGGTGGATTGTGTCGTCCTGGAACTGAGTCAAATGAAAAGCAGACATTCAAAGCACTTTACTCTCACCCTGCTGCCCCTCTGCTCTGTGTCAGTCATCACTTCTGGGTTTGTAAAAGCTTAGTGGGATTTGCACAGGGCCAGGCAAATCAGGCTTCTCCATTTACTGCTATACAACAAATGTATTCCGGTAACAGGCTGTTCTCCTGCCAATGCCTTCTGTTTTCCAACTCATTTCATTTTCTTTAGTGACTTTATTTCAGACAAGTGGATAACCAGAGCCTTGGGTTGTCTCCATATGTGGATTCTGTCTCTCAGCAGTGCCAGTTAATTCTTTGCAGAAATCCTGCTCATGTAGGACGCAGGTACAAAATCTGTCCTCCCCATGCCAGACCCAGTTTATTTGCTCCTATTTCAGCTCCCTTTTCACCATCAGTCACCCACAAAGCACTGACTGCTTCTCTTCCTGAGGCTTTCCCCAGCTGCCTCCCTGCCTTTCCTGCCAGGCTCTTGCCAAGGAAACCTGTCCACACCTATGCAGGCTGGGGCAGTGCCTTTGTTTTGGGCAGTGACGTGTGCTTGGGGTGGAGGTCACCATTGTTTCAGCTCCCTGATTCCACAAAGGAGTGTTAATAATTTCTCACAACTGCAGTAAATGAAGAGTGGCAGCTACACCCAGTCTATAACTTTAGACATCATTGCTTTTCCTCTTACCTGCCAAAAAAGGGGGCTCTTTCTTTTGCCATGGGAAGGTGCCTGAGGCTGCAATGCCATCTAGACAGAAGCAACTAACTTTAATGCACTTTCTCTCAAATATGTCAACCATACTGATGGATAAGATGGGCTCACCCTGCCCTAAGCCAGGCCTCAGAACTCCTGGGACTGATCAGAAATCAGAGCTGGGGTCCCTCCCTCACGTACCATCATGTTTCCCCTCACAAGGAAGGGATGCAGTGGATAATGCAGCTGCCATCTGTGGTGTTCAAACAAAGCAGTTACAGTGCTAACACAAAAATACAACTGTGCTGTGAGAGGCAGATGCATGATCACAAGAATTAAGTACCTTTCATTGAGCCCATAAAAAGCATTTCTTGCAGAGAAATTGTACAAGAGTCAGTCAGAAGATCTCTAATTTGTCTCAAGAGGTACCCAACTTTTAAGGTGCTCTTTGACTTGAAGAGTGCAATTATACACCAACCTTTGGCTTCTTTGAGCATCATAGGAAAAAAAGAAAACAGTAGGAAGCATCTCCCATGCCCCTTCCCTGCCTTGTGTAGCATGAAGGTTATGTACAAGAACTAAAGCACCAGAGCCAGAAGCCCTAATTTGCAGAAAATAATCTCATTTTTCATATTCAGTGCAACATTAAAACCATCCTCCCAAAACTCAGCTGTGCCAAGGCTTGTGAGCTTAGAGTGAAATTATCCCTCAAACAGAAAAGTTTCACTGCCCCAGTAAAAAATGAGGAGCAGTGGAAAACAAACAAAATTACGCAAGTGGTGAAAAGTAAAAGGAGGTGGTTTAGACACATCCCATCTTGATATGCAGTGTTTCAGTAACCAGGGTGAGGAAATGGGTTTTCCTTTTAAGCAAGGGTGGGCCAGATCCTTGGCTGGAATAAATCAGTGCTGCCCTGCTGAAATCAATGGATTGTTGCTCATTCACAGCAGCTCAGGGTCTGGCACATGGTTTTCTCCTGACAGTATCACAGTAATGTAATTCTAAATTAAAATCATGTGGAGATGTTGTTTTGATAAAATGTTGTTAAATGCTAAATATACCAAATATGAACCGAACTAAAATGAACCCAATATGAGAAAGAGCAAAGGGAATGCCTCTCTCTTGTAATATGGACTCAGAGGGTAGAAAGAATTGCAGGACAATTTGATGAAATCCCTTGAAACATTCTCACTGACTAATTAGTCTCTGTATTCTGGAAGGCTTCAGGGTTTAACGCATTTCCTCACCTCACTAAAAGCTCATTGCAATTCCTGCAGCCAAAAGCACCAAGGATGCAAAGCAAAGGGGGACCAGCTGGCAGGGAGGTGACTGTAATGGTGATCCCCTCACTAGTCCCCAACAGCCCAGAGGGGCCTTCTGGGCCTGCAGCTGGTGAGTCCTGCACAGCATCCCACTGCCAACTGAACTGCTGCAAGCAGCTGAGAGAAACAAAAGGATATTCTTCAGCTGCAGACATGGAAGTAGCACCCTGGGAACCCCTTGAGCATCACAGCAACCAGACAGGGGAGACATTGCAATCACTTATGCAACTCTGTCTTGTTTAGTCACAAGGTGGATGTGAGCAGGACTATTGCAACCACACCAAGCAGGGAGTGAGGGATTTCTCACAGAGCACCCTGGGCACTCTCCTCCCAGCTGGTGCTCTCCCTCCTAGATCCATCCTTGTGGCCATGGCAGTGACATGACAGAGACCCACCTTACCCTGTCTAGCCAAACCCAGTTCCTCCTGGCTCCAAGCAACGAGGTTTCTCAGCCTCTTTCAGGATCAGTCGGGAAGATGCTAATTCCCTGCTGAAGTGGGTGGCAGTCTTTATGTTTCAGGCCTGAGAAATCTCACCAGTGCACGGAGAACCACAGGCCTCCTTCCTAATTACACAGCAGAGCACCACATGATTCATGTCAGCAGCTCCCCAGCCCCCTCAGCTCCATCCTGGCTGGTGTGACACAACAAACCCAGTGGAAGTGATTAGCAGGTTGCAAGCAGGGCCGCCCGCCCGGCAGCACCATTGCCAAACACGGCGCCCCAAGGAGCCCTGTTGAATCACTGCTCCCCTGCATTGCAACATCGGAAGTTGCACTTTAAAACCAATCGCCTGGGCTGCTCTCCCATTTCCCAGTGAAGCTGGAGGAAGGTGGAGAGCTCAGGCTGAGTACATTATTAGATGCATTTTTAAATTCCCAGGGGAGGTTCAAAAATTAGAACTAGCTCTAGGGCCCCTTTTGTTTTTGTTTTTCCCTTCCCTCCCCTCTTTCCTTTTGGTCTGATTAACTTTGGTGACTGGCTTGCACAATTTTATCAGGTTGGGCCTGATGAATCATTCATCTCCAGCAAGCAACAGTGAGAGATTGCAGGCCAGGCAGGGTCTGTGTTGCAGTAACCAAAAACAGCAAAAAAGCCACCCCCACCAAGATACAGGGAATGGGGGCAGGGAAAAATGAGACAGTGGGCCAACAGCACTCATGGACAGCTTTCCAATGTCTGGTCTCAGACAACTAGCAGCACATTCATTTGTAAGCCTGCCAGACCTCCTAGGAAACCTAAAAGGCTGCTGTTATTTATAAAGCTAGATGTAGTTATTCTGCCTGTGTGCAAGACTAGCTCATTGTATTTATAGGTACCTGTCCCATTCACCTACTTCTGGGCCCTCATTCCCATAAATCCATGAGGCTGGCAGTATCTGCCTTCAAACACTGAGATACCTCTCCTTTCCAGACAGGGCCATTTGGAAGTGTCTGTCACCACTGCAGGGCTCAGCAGCATGTACATGTAAATATATACCTGAAAGCCCCACATTTCTGTCAACATACAGGAAGACAGATTCAAGAATTTGTCTTCCACGTGGAGAGCACCAGATTTTACATTTCATTTGTAAAAAGCTCCCAGTAAATCTTAACGACAAAAGTTTGATTTAATGATGGTTTAAAACTGTCAGCTGGCTACAGCAGAGAAGATATACAGGCCAGTCCCATCAATTCTGGCAGCCTGGAAACCCAGTCCCCCTTAAATAAAATCAGCCATCCTAGATTTTATGCCTGAACCTCAGACAATCTTCCCATAAATCCATCTTGGAGTTCATCTGGTCAGGCATGAAGAGCTTTGCAAACAGTGAAGCTGGAGATGTGGGCAAGCAAAGGCAGCTCCCTACAAGTTGCATTAGGGACAGGAAAACCAAGAGATTTGGCCTTTCTAGTTTGTGGATGTTCACACACAAACACAGGAGAACTTTTCTGTTTTGAAGGTTAAAGACTTATATGTCAACAAAAAAAAAAAAAAAAAAGGTCAAAAATGGCAAAGACAGCTGTATGTCACATCTCACTGTTGAGACCAGCTGGGCTCACTCCTGTCAACCAGAAGCCTTGCCCAAATGTAGATACAGAAACTGAGGCAGTGCTACTTCCAGCTGCCCGTACATTCAGAAACTTTCAAGAACCATGTTCTACCAGTCCCAATCCCAGATTACTTAAGTGCTTCAATTTGTGCCATTTTGGGCTAGCAGTTGCTAAATCACGTCTAAACCCTCGTGCAGTTGTCCAGGCCTGGCTCCCTCAAGCAGGCACACAATCATAGCAAGAAGCATTTTGGCTCTCTGCAAGCCTCAACAGCAGGCAGGTCTTGAGAGGGATCTCAAAGAGGCCCCTCAGAGGAAGAAACACAATCCAAAGGCAGATACCATTTTCCCTGCTTAATCTCTTGGAATAATTCCCTCTCTCTCAGACATGAATTAAAAGTCATCCAGAGAAAAATATCTGCCCTTGTGTACTTAATTTCAGGGACTGATTATATAACATTTGATGTGGGATAAATTCAAACCTTTAAAAAACCCTTAATAGACAACAACCAAAGAAAAATAAGGGCATTCCCTCAGCTTAGAGCATACCCATGGTCCACATATCTATCCAACAGAGCCAAAAGTCCAAAGCTGAGAGGGAAAGAGGTTGAGATCTGTGGGGCTGGATTGGGAAGTAGGAATTTTCACACCTTAGTTCCAGTGTCTGACTCACTGCTGGAGTGAGCAGGTGTCTCTCTACAAGAGGGAGCCACAAACATTTTAACCCAAATTTATATTTCTCTATTAAAGTCGTTATCTACATAATGTAGCATTTACTAATAATCATCTCAAAAGATTCCCAACCAATTCACCTAGGAACCTAAACAATACAGCTTTGGGTTAAGGGTGTGAGAGAGATGAAGCAAAGCTGACTCAGGCTGCTTCCAGGGGCTAAGCTGAGTGAAATACAATAAATACAATCAAACCTGATTTTCCCCTTGCTGCTGCACACAATATTTGCAAGCAATTACACTGGCTGCAGCAGTTTAACACACAGGAGAATATAGAGATATTTTGTGCCTTATTTACACATCTAGTTATGAAATTCGGGTCATAAACTGAAAAGAAAACTAGATTTTTAAAACAATTTTGTGCTTTAAGATGCTCATTTCAGGACAAATGGAAACAAATAAATACATTTGGGTTCTTTTCTCTGTGAACTTCCATCTCAGATGATCATTTGTACCTCTCTAGGATTAACAGCAGCTCACAGTTCCCTCCTCTATGATCATCATAGATTTTACTTCATCACTTCTACCTTATAATCCATAACCACAGATGATTTATAGCATGTTCTTTAAAAACCCTCCAGTCCCACTGTAAGGCAGTGAGGAATCCATGCTCTCTGCTAGGTTAAGGCCACAATCAGTCGACCTCAGAGGAGTGAAATGCCACCAAGTGTCCTGGGAGAAGGGAAAGAAAACAGCACCTCTGGGAAAGGGTGAAGAAAAAAAAAATCATGCAGAGTTTATTTTATTAACAAAACCTGACCATATCCCACATGCCTTAGAGAATACCTGAGGACCTCTGTAGCAAAAGACATGTGGGACTCAGGGACTGCTAACTATGGGGTACTGTGCACTCACAGCCCAGAGCTCAGATTTCATTGAGGTAAATTAAATAGTGACCTACAGCCACCACTACCTGAAAGCTGACCAGTGACCATGGTTCAACTCCTAGAAAACAGCCATACCTGCCCCAGCTCAGCAGCAAATCAAGCCTGGAAGCTAAGCAGCCCCTCAATCAGAACAGACACAACCTGCTATGACATGTGGAAGCTTCCCTGGGTCTGTATTTGGGGGATACAGGACACTTTGGACCTCTAGCCTGCCCTGGCCTTCTGCTGCCATGCTTTTAGGGAGCTGGAGACTGGGCTACAGCAAACACCAGATGTGGAGTGCCTCTGCAGGTCACCACCCCATCTCCAGATCTTCTCTGGTGTGGCAAATGCCAGCTCCCTGTTTGCAAAGCAAGCACAGATTTTAGGAGACTCTTCTTTCAGGGGGAAAGCACCTTCTCTCTCCACTACCCCCATCCTTGAAGCAGCACTAAACAGCCTCTGGAGTCTGCTAATGTTGGTGTAGCTGGGTCGGCTCTGCAGGAGGACTTTTAATATCATCACCAGGGCATCTTATTTTTCAGTTCTGAAGTGTTACAAGAACAGATACCTCAAAAAAAAAAAAAAAAGAAAAGAAAAAAGAAAAAGAAAAAGAAAAGAAAATAACATTTACTGCCAAATTAAAACTAAAACAGGAGAAACAAACACTTTCATTTCTAGAGTCTGGGGAAGAGACAAAAGAGTTTCTCTCTCAGGGTCTCAGCAACAGAGCTGAGCAATGGATGACAGAGTAGCTCTCCAAGCCATTTGAGGAACATCCCACAGAGTCTGAAAGCAGCATTTACAATGGTGTTTTGCAATTGGGAGAAGAATCACAGTATGATCCAGTAATCAAGGAAAGGAGTCAGATTCATAGAATATTTTTTTAACCCATAATAAATTATAGTTTCCTAAACTTTATTGCGGTCACAAAGTCAGGACAAAATTTGATAAAAAATATACAATTATTGTGCACAGAAAATCTTGAAAAATGTCACTAAATACTCAGGGGAAAAGCAGTGAGTGCTTTTTTAATGAAAACCAAGCCTGTGGATTGCTGCCTTCTGAAAGCAGTTTGGTAAATGGTTTTGTTTTCCAATAAGCAAAACAAATACTGGAATGGGCCCATAGTCCTTTCTCTTCTCTTGCTCCAAACCTCCCCATTTTTCAAAGTGGAATAAAGGATGTCTCTCCTCCAATTTTAAAACCAGTAAATTGTTTCCAAATGTACTGTGAGCCAGAAGAGAGATAGGACAGTAAAGGAAGATTAGGAGGCCCTGATGTATCCTGGGGATTGCAATGAATGGACAAGAAAAAGCAAAAGCAAAACCTGCTCCTGACAAACTAGATTGGGAAAGTGCCTGGAGATGGGGCTTATCATGCCCCAACTTGAAACTCCCCAAGCAAGGCACACACCCATGTCTCTACATGAAAGCAATGAGATGGGAAGGAAGCACAGTTAGGGTTTGGTGCTGCTCAAACCCCATGCAATTACAGGCAAGAGTAAACACCTTATTCAAGGATGAGCAATCATCCCTCAAGGGAAAACCCTGGAGCTTCCAGCCCTCCCAGGAAGGTCACAAATGAGTACAGGAAACAAGCGGAGACTTGCACAAAGGGAATGAGCTAAACCTCACTGCCTGTGAGTGAGGACCTGAGCAGACAGGTCCATGTGCTGCAGCACTGGGCACAGATTTCAGAACAAACACGTGGGAAGCTGTGGCGTCACTGAACTTTATTTCTGAAGCTCCAAGATTATTATTTAAGCCTTCTTCCTAATACAGCAACTGCCATAAAAACTCCAGTTTGGCAAGAGCACCTAATTTAATGCTCCTGGCAAGGAGTCTTTCCTCCATGGCAGAATAGTTGGCAGCATGAAGCTGTGAGCAGATCTGTTCCTTATAAAGGCAGTGGATCCTCAAATTGTACCCAGCTCTCGTCAGCCCTCCCTTAACACGTCCACATGCCCATTACACAGGCTTCAACATCTCCCAAACAACTCATGGCTTGAACAGTCTTTAAATCCATTTCTCACTTTCAGGGACATCCACTTAGTACAGCCAAGTTTACAGCCTTGCAGATGCTATTTCCCATTCATAAGGGCCCAACAAGGCATGAGCTGTACAGTGTCTGATCCAGGAAATTCATTCTCTGAAGACTTACTCACTGGTAGCAATTGAGAACACTTCTGCAGAGCTGTGGGGGCTCCCAGGAGATAAGCACAGGGGCTCCTCTGTAGTCACATCCCTGCCACCATCCCACACAACAAGGCAACTCTCAGCAGGCTCAGAAGTCCTTCCTCTGTGGAGGTATGAAATTGGCAGCAGAACTGTTCCTCACAGATGTAGGGGACCGTGAAAATACACCCAAACTGTGGTCAATCCTCCCTTAAAACACCTACATGCCCTCACACAAACTTCAACAGACACCTTAAGAACAGAGACAGGTAACATATGTCAGCACAAAACATCAAGGTACCAAATGCCTGAGGAAAACTCTATTGAACTCCTTCAGCGGGCTCAGGAGGGGACAAGTGACAGCTCATTTGTTGCCATAAGTACTTGTTCCTCAGATGCCAGGGCCAGTCAATGTGAGCTAATTAATCTCCCTGAAAAAAATGAAACCATCTGGCTGCACAGCAACTACTCTTCCTGCCTGGGCTCCAAAGCCCACATGGCAGATCACAGAGGGACCATATCAAACAAGGAAGCACAGCAATGACACACTCTTTGCTACTGTCACACAGCCCAAGTAGCCACCTGAGAAGGCCAGGTAGCCACCCAGCCTGCAGACATATCCCTCTCTCTGCCCACTGTCCTGCGGCATGGGAAGAGCCTCCCTCGCCCAGACACAGAGCTGGCAGCCAGGTGCCCTTGTGCCATGGTGGTCTGTGCCAGGAGGCCACAGCAGGCCCTTTCCAGCACAGCAAGAGGAGCTGCTGCCTGAGGGTCAGCAAGATTATGCAGCTCTGATCACAAAGAGCAGGGCTGACAGTGCCAAGGTGAACAGGGGCAGCCCATCTGCCTCCAGCCCACCTACTCCTATTGATCCTTGTCTGTGAGCACTGACTTCTATTCATCTGCTGGTTTCCTGGCTGCTTGGGGAGAAGGAGTTTCCTGCTCTGCAGAGCCACAGCTTGGCAGAAGTACCTGCAGCCTTCACAGCCCTGGTCATCAGGAGTCCTTGGCTTTGCCCCTCTATGGCCAAAGTCATATCCAATCCCCAAGGCAAGGTGCCAGGAAGGATCAGGCTCACAATGATGATGGATAATTACCAATAATCACTTGAGCTGCTCCCTACCTCTCACCACTGCTATGAGCAGGAAAACCAGTGGAGGAAACAAGCTTTTGCTGGCAATAGCCCAGCTAAACTGAACCAGCAACACGTTTTGAAGGATGTTCAGACTGGTGGCCACTAAGGGACCTCCAGAAATGCTACTGCTTCCCTTGTATTGCTATGTATATCCACTACCCAAATTTTTCACATATTGGTCACATCAACAACATTCAGGGCAGTAATGAGACAATCAAACCCATGGTTCACTACTAGCATGGCTCTTGGTGAAGGATTTTCTCTCACTAACCAAAGCAGGAGCAGAGTTTTTCTTTATCAATTTTTTTCATTAAAAATGATGGCAAAACCAAAGTGAGGGTACTAAGATACCAAGACATGTAAACTACAAAAATTCTCTGAAGGAACCACAAAATCACAGTCCATGAGAATCTGGTAGGAAAACTAGAGCTGCACCATACTTCTCCCATGCCAGCTGCCTGGAGAGCCTCATGTGTGTGGTTTGCAAAAGTCTTCCCTCAAAACAGGAGGTTTCAGTTTTTAACAAAGAATTAATCTCAGTTCAAGTAGGTAGAAACAGGCAGAGTTTTATTTCAAGCATGTCCCAGTTGCTCAGTGCAGTACAACCAGAACTAGGAAGAGGGAGGGGGGAGGAAAAGGCTTTGTGGTTAATTATGAGTGTGCTAACATGGTGAGAAATAAGGCAGTGAGGATGGCAGAGATAATTACTCTATGAGCTGCATTTCCCTTTTGGACAGGAGATAATGAGACATCCTTTTCTATGCAGAGGAGTCTCCTAGCAGAGGAAACCAAAGGGCAAGCAAGGTGCAGCTGCAACAACCCACTGTCTCCTCACCAGTGCTGGCAAACAGGGCCAAGCATTCCTAGCAAAGGGGCAACAGTAAAAAATTAACCAACTCTGGGCAACCAAAGGAGTTTTCCCTTCTCCTTGGGCACGCTTCATGATCACCAAGTGCAACTGCCCCAGGTTCCCACAGATGCCATAGATGCATCCTGCTTGGCAGGGACCTTGGCTCAGGGAGAGGTACAGAAGGGACAGGCGCACTCTACTCACTTCTTGAAGCCTGGGCAGGCAGAAATGAGCTACTTGGGCTGGGAAGCCCCAGAAGATTCCAGGGAAATGCGTGGAATATCACAAAGCTGTTTGAAAATAGCCACAGCACAGCAGCCTGCAGCCAGGCACAGATTATCCTAAATCCCTTGGTCTCAGTGAGCCAGGGAACACTCCAACCTGCCCCCTCCAAGAGAAGACTGATTTTCAGTACTCAAGCCCCCAGGAGCACTTCCAAGTGCTGCAGCCTTGTAAGGTCTCCAAAGCATTCAGCTGCCCAGGGAAAAGGCCCATTGTGAGAACATTAAAACAAGCCTCTAAATCTATGTGAGCAAAATCATCATCAGGTACTCCAGGCAGTGGGGATGGAGAAACTTCTTTTTGCTCAGAGATGGAGACAGAAAGCTTTGCTGGTGTGTTACCTTGCAAGTCCAAGTTAGTCCTGGAGCTGACAGGGCAGTGGGATGGAGTTTCCTCTTGTTTATTTACATCTTGGTCCACCTCAGCACCTCCTCCCCAGGAGCTCATTTGCTGTTCACGAAAAGTCTCAGTTAATGATGTTATTTTTAGCACCCACAGCTGGGAGAAGCTAAACCTTTTAACAAAGCCTCCTGAACACTGTAACGAGCAGGTTATTGCTGAGGGGGAGGAAAGAAAAAACTTGCTCAAGCTGGGGGTTAGCCTGTATCTAGGTCAACATCAATCTCTCTCTGTCACCTATAGTCTTGTTTTATGGGAAGCATGTGGGTAATAAATGGTGATTACGGAAAGTGAAGGGGAAGAGGCAATCCCGAGAAATTTATAGATAGGAGAGAATTCACATTAATAGCAGATAATACAGAGCTGCAAAACTGTTATAAAAAAAGCATTAGAAAAAGCTCTATAATTGGGGTTATTAGACACAACTACACCAGGGTGGGATTTTTTTCCATTCTGGGTACATGTCACAGTGATGTATGTCACTTTTGATCGTGATAATAACAGTAAAATATCCGTGTTAAAGCCAAGTACATTAACTTCTATATTGGTGTAATTTACTGCGTTATGAGTTCCCATCATTCAGGAGCCAGACAAAATGCTCTCCTTATGATGTCGATAACCGTGCACACATTTTACAGGAAGAAGTGTTTCTTTAAATATCTATCATATGTTAACGAATTCTTTTAACTTTCCATTACTCTTGTCAGAAAAGACAGGGAGCAAGAGAAAGGGGTAAGTTATTCATACTGCTAACATACATCATGGGCTGGATTTGCCATTGCCCTGTGTCTGTCTCATGCACAGCTGCTTTTTCAGCCAAACATATGAGAAATTAGTTTGCTATATGGGAAGGGGCAGAATGGACTGGACAGTAGCCATGGTTTTTTCAAAAATACATATGCATCAATATGACATTGAAGGAAACATTAGGCATTACTCACTTCCCAACAAAAATAGTAAAGAAAAAGAATTCTCCTGATTTACAAGTGTGGTTCAATAACAGGAAGGTGGAGAACCTCTCTCTCAAAATTGAAGGGGTGCTGTACCTGGGTAGGTGCTTAGAGTTATAAATAGAACAAGCCAAACCTCAATCCTTTTCTGTCTGTTCTCCATTGCACGAGCCAAATGACCGCTAAAGGACCCACAAACCTGGTCATTTGCAGGCTGCAACTAGAAACTGCAGAGGCATCAGCAACACAAGTGCTGGGTGAGGCTCGGGCTCCCGAGGAAGCAGGGAGGAGGCTGGGCTGAGCCTTTGGCTCCAGTCACTGCAGAGCTGCAGTCTACTCTGAGGCTGCCTCCTCAGGCACCTCTGCACCCTGGGGCAAGTCACTCATCTGACTACTCTTCCCAAAAAGTGAATGCCTCCAGCTAAATGCTGTGATTGTACAAGGACAAGCACAAGGAAGTCTCAAGGGACTGCAGCAAGAATCCTTCCTGCTTCAAGATAAACTCATTCTGTGACAGTGTGGAGCTGTAAAGCAAACCAAACTACCCATACCTAGGACAAAAGCATCCTTCAAGAATCTACTTCAAAACTGCATGCAAGAGGACTTGATGCCAGTGTGATATCAAAAATGGGGTGGACATTCAGAGGTAGAGCTAGAGCAAGTTTTAATGGTTTAAAAAAATCACATAAGAAAATGTTCCTTCTTCCTGCAGTACAGACCATACAATACAAAGCAATCACTCCCAGTTACTCTCAGCCAAGAACCCCTGTCCATAACAGCAGGAAGACCTCTCAGCTGCCTCCAGCTGCTCTATTCCTGAGGGCCAAGGGGTCTGTAGGGCTCTAATGTGAAGGTAGTTCTGTTCACAGTCAGTTTGGCTCATGAAATCAATCAAGAATGTGAAGGTCAAACAGTCAGTTTGGCTCATGAAATCAATCAATTCACTTTCAGGATCAGGCACTGAGAAATGCAATCAGCTCCCCCAAGCTGCACTTTCAAATTGCAAATTACAGAATAGCTTCAATGTTAAGAAATAATTAAATTACTCCAGCTTTTTTCCAAAACAAAAACCATCCCACCCAAATGGAATTCAATACTTCATTCAAGCCCAAACATTTTGCTTCCACATGTGCAGTTTAATTGCATGTGCAGATTAATTGAGGATTCAACCGTTTATGCCCTACTCTGTGCTGGTCTGGGGTTTTAGGGGTTTTAACTCTTAACAGTAACTGCATTTGACCAACAGAACTCTTACCTACACACATACAAAAGGCTTTAGCTGGTGCCTTGGAAGTGAGACAAGGCAACCTGGAGAATTCTCTCCCTCCTTCACCTCTGAGCTCCATGACCTCACACCTACTGAAGACTCTGCCTTTCTTTCATTATTCCTCACTGTGTGAGCCACTCTGCTCTTCCCACTCTGTCAAGCCTGGACAGGTCCCTCTCTAAGTGGTTGGAGGTCTCTCTGCTGGCTCTCCTGGTGTCATCCACACTGGCACCCAACCTATCCACAGATAACCTGCCACCTCCCAGCCCTCTACTGTTGCTTTCACAATGGCTTGTCTGCTGAGAAAATATTTGCTTTGCATTTGAGAAAAGGTCATTGACTGGTGGTTTAAACCACTCTCCCCTGGGACAACAGGAATGGGAGTCAGACTCTAAAAGAGAAAATCAGCCTGGAGCCTTTTTCCTCCTCCCTTGCTTCCTCCCACATCCCATTCAGATGGTATGAAAAGGCTGTCAGTGGCTCCAAGCTCAAAGAAAGGAGGACATATTTCATGTCCCTCATGAAATCCACCTCCACTGGTCCCTTGTTCAGCAGGAAGCCAGGCTTGCCCTAATTAAAACCAAGGTGGGTAACAAAACAGAAACATTAATTTCCTGTACCACCAGTGGGCTGGCAGGAGCAGTTCCCTGTCCTCAGCATTCTTCCTGAGGACAGTCCTCCAAGTAAACACATCAACTGGAGCAGGAACCAGTTCCATTTGGCTCTCTTTGCCTTTGAAACACATTTTGTCAGGTGTGCTCTTTATCCCCAGCTGTAGAAGCAGAGACACAAGAGCACATCAGCTGCAGCACAGTGCTGCAGCACAGCAGGGCACGTGGGACATGAAACAAATTTGCCACACAACACCTGGTCAAAGGAAGCAATGCACTTTCCTGTGCACAACACAGTGGTTTGTATCAATAGCAAGTTCACTTTTTACCAGGAACTTGGAGGTTCCTATGTGATTTAGGTACACAAAGAACAGAAGGGCATAAACACTCTATAATTTCAATGAAAAAAAACTCCCACTCAAATGAAAGGAACAATAAAGTTAACAAACTATATAGTTACAATCCCAGAGTACATATCCCTCTGTTCAAAATACCCCAGTACAGTGACCAGCCACACAGAAAACCTGCGTCCTGCAAATTAAACCACCTGAGTAACACCAAGCCTAATTCAAAGGCCATTAATCAGAATGTGAACCTGGATGTTGTTTCAGTAGCTTTGGACCACTCCAGCTCATGAAAAGTTTTACTTTTTTTACATTCTTTTCCTTGCATCTGTCCATTCAGAGCAGCAACAGCTGTTTAACATGGGCAGTGAATGGAAAGAGCAAACATATCAGGG
Source organism: Passer montanus (assembly GCF_014805655.1). Classification (NCBI taxonomy): domain Eukaryota; kingdom Metazoa; phylum Chordata; class Aves; order Passeriformes; family Passeridae; genus Passer; species Passer montanus. The sequence goes on from NW_024374367.1 coordinate 2,625,024, forward strand.
AGGAAGGTGACTGTAAGAATATATGCTTGGAGAAAGGATTAGGAGCAGAGAAGTGGAATTTTAACAAGGATGAAGATTGCTGGTATATAGATCCCTCCTGGTTTTAAATAACTTAGCTCCTATGCTGTAACAACACAGATTCAGCCTGTGCAGCTCTTCCTGCCTCAGATCCAAAAGATGAGGTTTCACAAGATGGTTGGTTCAAATGAAGACCTCATTTCCCTTCACTCTGTATCCTGTTCCCTGCTTCCCAAAGCAGAGCCTCCCTCTTCCCCTGGGCCAATTGCAACATTGGTGTAATCCTCTGGGGACCTGCTCCATCTCAAAGAGACAGCAGCAAACAGGCTCTCAGGGAAAGAAGTTGCAGCTTTTAACTGCGTGAGCAAATAAAATTTCACAGACAGGTAGGTGAGTAAACACGTTGTTTGCTTTTTGCAAGGTAAAGCAGAGTTCTGCAGAAAGTACCAAACTTCTTTCATTCACCTCTGGAATCATCCTGCCTGCCTGCTGCTCACAAAGGTTTTGCATGGGCATGCACTTAAGGAAGGGATACTATAGATAACAATCTGCACTTCAAATACAAACAGAAAGAAATTGTAACTGTCTTAGGGCTTCCAATCACTTCGACACCTTCATGATTACTCAACATATTTCAGGCAGATCATATTCTCTGCACAGTGCTCGCCAGTTTCTCTCTCCTTCCAAGAGGCTCCCAGTCACCAATTCCTTTCTGTAGAGCACTTACCAGCACCTCAGGGGAACCACACCATTGCCTGGCAAGGCTCCCACTATGTTTTGTTTGCAGCCAGCTCAGTAGTACAGGAGAAGGATGAAAAGGTGGGGTCATTTTATCCCTCAGCCTGCAAAACAAAACGGTCAGGAAGTGCAGAGAAAGGGCAGACAAGGAAGGTACCATAATTAAAATTCCGAGAAAACAGAGTAGCCACTACAATAATTTATTGCAAGGTAGAGCCCCCTTAGACAGTTTTCTCTGGGCAATAAGAGCACATGGATACAGGAAGGGAAGTACTTGGCTCTTGCTTTGCTTCAGTTCCCTAATCCAGCACAAATGCATTTGGGGATTTATGGGTTTTTGGAAGCTTCCAGCAAAGCTCAGGGCCCGTTCCTTGGGTTATTGTTTTCCCATCTGCTTCTCTTCATTTTATTCCATCACAGAGGCCCCATCGTGGGACACAAGAATGTGACCGGAACAATAGGCAGAGCTTGCAGCCTCCAGGACTGCAGGGAGGGCAGAGCCGCCATGGCAGGATGGGAGCCAGCAGCTTCTATATTTAGCCCTTGCTTGCTCATTCCAGATCACATTCTAACCATGGACTCAAGAAGTCAGGAGGCTTTCACCAGACCACTGTCCCCGAGCACTGCACATCCAGCAGGGCCCCCTGAACATAAACCATTCATTTCCCTTCTAATAAATGCCAACAGGAAGACTTCCTGCTCCCCCCATCTTTTCCAGATCCCTAGTTTGACAGAATTATTTTCTTCATATAAGCAAGCTAAACAAAACCATCTTCTCCTCTGCAAGGCTGGCGGCCTTGGAGCAGCCCCAGGACTCCAGACCTTGGACAGCACAGCACTGCCTGTCAGAGCAGGGCCCTGGGAAGAGGCAGAAATGGGTGAGCTCTTTTTCCCCATGTCTGAGCCTGTGTTAAACTCACCAATCCACAGAGACTTGCTCAAGCCAACACCCCAACACCTGATGGCAGTGCAGGTGGGGGACAACCAGGTCTGAGCACCCAGCTGGCCTCAATCACCCCCACAGCACGTGCATACACCTTCCAGACTCAGATGAGAGGGGCCTGCTGAGCAAAAGCTCAGGTGTTATTGCAAAGTCAGACCTTTCATGTCCAAAGACACCTCTCTATCCCTTTGAAGGCCCTGCAGGGAGCCCACCTGACTGTGACACTGACCACAATGCCATTTAACAGGTACCTGAATTATATCATCAAGTAAGGGTATCCCACAGAGCAAGAGGAAAACCTGTCATGTTTCCAGAAACACTCACCTAAAAGCTGTGTCACTTGAAAACAGCTTGGCTATAGACAAGTTCTCTTTCTGCCACTTTCACAAGGGTTGTAGGTTAGGACAACTCTACACTTTGTTTCTCCAGTCCTACAAAAGTTCTCTCAAAGGCTGCTGGTGCCCCAGTGAGAGGCTTGAGCACACAGGTGGCCTCCTGAGAACCTTGTTGCCATCCATATTATTCCTGTTTACCACTGTTTTCACACCCTGCCTTTTCTCCTGTTGGCATTCCTACCACTACCAGTTCCCCATTCCTTCTAAAAGCACTGTAAGAGGTTGTATGAAGAGAAGGCTGAAGCTGGATGGGATGCAAGAACAGAGTTGGTTTTCACTTTAATGTCTGTCCCTGGAAAATTAGTGGTACCTAGCAGTGCCCAAGCACAAATGGAGAAATTACATCTTCTGGTCATATCTCAAATCACACCACTAATTTACTTTGTGGCCTCAAACTCATGGGAGGTTAAATTTCCCTCCCTGAAGTATTTGTTTCTGAGGACTGCTCTGAAGTAGGGTGTCCAATGAATGTTTGGAGAGGCCTGGACAAAACCAGCATAGTTAGGAGGCTGAGCAGTCTGTCTTTCTGCAGCTTAGGATCCACTGAACACCTTTGCACTGCCAGCACTGGCAGGTCAGCTGCCTTCATCTGCCACACAAATCCCTTCTCCTTTCCTTCTTTTGTGTTCTGGAGCCTGGCTTCCTTCTGCTCATGTGAGGAGGCAGTGCCCAGTCAACTCTGAACAACTACCACACGCCAGCAAGCTGTAAATGAGCCCTGTGTGCCCAGCCAGTCTGAAAAGAATACTTTCCATCTGGCATTCCTGCAGGTTATTTGTCCGAGGTAGACAAGAGAAAGGAACTGGAGTTTCCAGTGGAAGAAGCTGACAAAGAGAAGCACTAGCAGCACTTGAGGCTTTGCTTGGCCCACAAAAGCCCTGAATAAAAAACCCCATGCTACTCCATTTTACAGCCAAAACTTTCCCTCACATCTTCCCCTTCCCTCCCAGATTTGCCTCCCTGGAACACATGAAATGGAGCTCAGACCCTTTGGAAGCTTTGGCTTTTAACCACAAATGCTGTGAGTTTTTACCACCTCAAAACCAGAGCTGTGCTCAGGCAGAAAGCCTTAAGAGCCAGAGAGGCTGCCATGGAGAGAACAGATCCAGCTGAGGAGACAAGGAGAGACCTGAGGCACACACAGGTAACAGAGGGTTTCCAGGAGGTCACACAGCAGTTCAGGGTTGGACTGGACAATGACCTGAAACTTTGATAAATGCTACACCACAAAGATGCTTTTCCAGAATATCAAACATTGAACTTACACCACCTTTCTCAGAGCAGGGGCCATGCACAACCCATGAAGTGGACTCAGACCATTTTTACATGCTCCCTTCCCTTTGTGACTGAAACACCCTGAAGTGTTGCCCTGCATTTATAACAGGCCTTTACCAGTCTCATAGCAACTTTTAATGCTCAGAGTTCTTCCTCTCTCCTCATCCTGTCTTCCTCCCATCCATTTAGAAGAAATAGGAATAACAAAATTGTTCTCCTGGAAGTCAGGTTAGTGTATCTCCCTGCACTCACAAGCACATACCTCCTTTCAGGGAGCCACAGAACAATCATGATCCTTTCTGGATGCCAAGGAGAGAGGCTGGGTCCTCAGCCCTGCTGCTCCACCAGCCTCAGACACCCCAAGGAAATCACTTCTTTCCCAAAAGCACAGCTGGGTAGCAAGGCCCAGTGGCACAGCTACTTTACAGCTAGGTGGGAGGCACAAGAGAATAAAGACAAGCATGCAGCAGGGCAGGAGGTGGCTTAGCAGAGCATCACAGAGCACAGAGAATAACAAGCAGATGTATAATTTCAGAAGCTTTAACCAAGTAAAGATTATAACTTTACAGATAAGTGTCATCAATGCATATGCACAAAGATTTGTGGTCAACAGTGCAATTCCATCCCCAGCTGAATGATCCACTGGATACACATGTTCAAACGTGCACAACACTCACTGCTCAAATAAAACTCCGTTCCCATAAAGCCACACAGACTCCCTTGGGCAGAGGCCAAGCAGTTAAATAAAAAAGTCTATCCAGAGTGAGAACTCTTCGGAGACATTCCAGCATCTGGAAAGAGGAGGGGGTCTTACTCTGAGAACTCTTGGAGAGCCCGACCTTCTGTGATTAAGTACGTGCTTCATCCAGTGTTAATTCCTGGGGAACAGCCTCACATCATTCCCACCGCCCTGTGCAGCAGGACCTGCAGTGAGCAGATGGGCCTGATTCTGCTCCTCTCTCCAGACAAGACAGTACAGCCAGAGCCCAAGATGGGATGGCAGCTGGCCATTCAGTATTTGCTTTTTAGTGAGGCCAGACTCACAGCATTGCTGGTGACAAACAAAAGCCATTGCTCTTAGTGTGGGCTTCTTCATTTCCTTTTATTATATCCCCACCCATGGCATGTAAATAAAGCTGCAGTCAACTTCCTCCAAACACTGGGGTGCTGAAGATGTACAGAGCATCAGGAGGGAGCACAGCCACAGGCAAGGCTGACAGCACTACCTCCGTCCACCATTCCCTGAAGACACCAGGCACTCCCAACAGCAGAAAAATACACTTAGAGCAAAAAAGGATCACAGGATCCTGCTCTCAACAGGCCTTTGGTATGTGAGCTGGTCTAGGACAGCAGTGGTCAGAAGAAATTAAGCTGGATGTAGGATTTGGTTCCCTTCAGAGACCTGCCCCAGGAGACTGTGTTCTGGTAAAGCATAACATTGGAGATGGCTGTATAAAGGCTCTGTATTTCATAGTCATATGAGGTATTTCTCCTGGTGGGCTTCCAAGAGCTCAGCTAGGTAGAGGGACCACCCATATACATACAATTGCAAGAGAGTGACCGTGGAGAGATACAGCCCAGGAGAAAGTAACACATTCACTGGGAGCTCTCATCCCATTCCCTTCTTGCCAAGGGACACTGGCAATACAGAGGAGTACCCAACCAACATCAGAGCTATGAGCCCTATTGTTTCACTTAAGGCTGGCCTGAGCAAGTTTTGATACCCTCATCCCTCCTTGCCATGGCAAACCAGAAGGAAAACTACGTTTCTATAGGTGAGAGAAGAGGCCAAACCCCACAGCTTTAAAGCTCAGTGCATGTCATCAGTCAGTAACCCTCGAGAGGGACCCCAGAGGCAGCTCAGCCTAAGGAGGCATCATCCCAGTAGAAAGTTCCAGGGAAACAGGATGAGAAAAGACAACAGGGCACAGCTCTCATCCCTGTAGGACAGCATACAGCTAGACACAGGCAGCCAATGCACCAAGTGTTATTCAGCACGAACAAAAAAAGCTCTTTCCAGCCTCTGCCTCACAGCTGCTCATCTGTATTCCAACCCTTGGACCCTGACAACCCTTCTGGCTGAAAGAAATGGAGGACATAATTTCATCTGCTCCCTCCTATCACTCTCCTGCTCCAACATCATTAGCCCACCCATGCCCGCTCACTAGAAAGCTGTTTGTCTCCTTCACAGGGTCACCCCCCTGCACAAGATGAACATCTCATCTGGACAGCAAGTTTCCTGGATGTTATCCGACCAGGATGGGGAAGGAGGAAAGAAAGGTCTTCCTCCAGAACACAGAGATGGAATTGGTTGAAACAGCTCCAATCAATTGGGCTGCAGTATCTGAGATGGTATTTTGATTCCAGCCCTAGAGCAAGAGACAGCGCAAGGCCAGGCGAGGGCAGATTACATGATCCCTCAAAGCCACCTTTCAGTGCAGCACAACATGTCCTTGTGCTGTTAGAGGGCTTTTTTGGACCGAATGAAATAACACTCCACGGCTCTTGATTCCTACCTCAGGGCAGCAACAGCATCTCTCCTGCCCATCTTTCTCCAGGGAGGAGATTAAATAGCAGAGATGAATCAAAATGCAGTCAATCAGGCCAGGCAATCTGCCAAAGCAGGAAAAAGGAAGGGAGGGAGCAGAAAAGGTACCTCCATAGTGAAGTGACCTGTTTTAATGCTGCTGCTGAACACCATGCTGCTGGATGTCTCCAAGGCTCCAAGAGACAGGAAGAGAACACAGAAGTGGGAACTTTTCTCCTACCTTGGAGGATGGGGACGAGCACACAACACTTCTCAAGCATCAGCTACAATGGAGGAGATGGGCATACTCAGCTGAAGGAGCTGAAGACAGTGCAAGGCTAGTCCAGCCTGAGTCTGGCAACTCAGACTGGCAATGAACTACAGGGGAGAATGAGGTTCAAATGTGCACTACTTCAGGAACTAAGGAAAATGCACCCCTCAGCTCAAGGAAATGCACAGCTCCAAGGCCATCCAGTAAGTCCCAGCCCACAAGACCCTCTCTGAGTAGAGGTACAAAGGTCAGGCCTCCAGACCTTCCTGGACCTAGATGGGTATCTGCACACAGGGCATTTCCACTTTCCAGCAGCAGTGACATAGCTGGAGCCAGCTCCTTTGGCCACAAAAGCACAAGCTGCTGGGATTGGAAGCAAGGGAAATTGCTTCAGTGGCTCTCTGTATTTTAGCCACATTAGGCCAAAGACAGCTGAATCTGGGAACAATTCACATTGTGCTACCACGTCAGAGTCCTGCTCTGAACCAGAGCTCTGCTGTGCCACAGTGCTTTGCACAGACACACAGAGAAGGCTTTCCTCCTCCAACAGCATCTGCCTGCACTGGCCATCTGGATAACCTGCAAGCCACAGCAACCACTTGGCAGGAGGACACTGCCAGCACTGCACGAGCAGGCTGAGTTCAGAAAACCCTGCAAAGTCTTGTCAAGAGGGCCTGAAACCCTGACCACCACCTCAGAAACCCTGTGCCATTAGGGTGTAAGGCCAGGGAGCACAAGTCAGAGTTCTCAGAAACAGATTGTTCACATATCACCCACATCTTCATGTCAGGCAGCAGCAGGTAAACCACAGCAGGAGGGGAGATGGGAAAGCAAAGCACAGAAGCACCAGAAACTCTGACAGAAGGATAGAAAAACCACACCAAGAATGGAGAAACAAGCTGTGGTCTCTGAAAGACGTACTTGCACTCACACACAGGCACAGTTTCTTGGACTGTTTATCAAGTTCAGGAAGGAAGAGGGATCAGTCTGCCAGAAAGATCAGAGATGCTGGGGCTGTCATATGATGCTCCCTCTAAGAAACAAAACCCACAGAGTGTGCATACACAGACAGAGAGGAAGCTACAAGGAAAGCCTTGAAAACAGCAGAGGAAACCCTAACCCCACCCCAGAAGTCCTACCTTTAACTAACCCCCCTCCCAAAAGCTAAAGAAAAGCACAGCCAAACCTGCATTATTTTTTGTACTCCCCTGTCCCCTCCTGCCCTTTTAGCACAGCAATTGGACAAATAATTTCTTAGCCTGGCTATGTCAAGGACAGGAGGCTCTGCCCAGTCCCAAGTCTCTGCTAAGGGTGCTCAGCTGCATTTGGAAGAAACACTTGCTATGCAAGAGCACAGACATGCCAAATAATCCTTTTTTGTTCTCAGGAGCTTTTAGTCCAGCTTGTATAAAAATCAGTAGAGTCAATAAAGCTACTGGCTGTGGATGCAGCTAGAAATGAAAGATTTGGTCAGCAAAATGATTGTAGCCTGGCTGAGGCAAGAAAATTTCCCTCCTAACCTGTCAGTTTAGTCCTGTGCAAACTCCTCATACAACCATACTCCATTCACAACCACTGCAGAGCACAGGAAGAAAACCCTCAGTGGGTGAGGAGGACATTGGGCCATGGCTGAGATTCCCATGCTTGCAAATGCAAGGACACCGAGGCAGGGGGGCCAGAGTGGGAAACACATCACAGGAGTCACACAGCTTCAGATGCTCTCCTGCTCTGGTTTTCAACCACTCACACATGAAGCCCAGATGGTTTCCAGAGTGAGGGAGAAGGGTGTGCTGCTTACACAAGCAATGCCATATTTCAGTAAATATCATATGCCATCCAGACATTCTGGACTGGATCCAATTTCCGTTAGGCTTTGCTCAACTGGGGACCTGGCTCCTCCAGCAGACAGCAAACTCCATTCGTGCTAGTGCATGTCTAAGGCAGATCTGTCTCAGGCAGACACACATTTTTACCAGATGATCCTTGTTACACCTGGCATGAAGAGAGGATTTCCAATGTTCAGTCAATCAACCTCTGCTTCCAGCCTCAGCTCAGACAAAAGTGAGTTAACTCTTCCTCACCAGCTCAGTGTAGGAATGTGCAGGCTTCAGCAACCTGCAGCTCCCACTTGCCTCTGTCGATCCTGAGTCTTCTCAGGTTCCTTTGGGTTCTTCACCTCAATGTCTGGTGGGTACCTGCAGTGCTAGGAAACACCTACTCTATTTGTTTGATAACTATCACAAAAGACACAACACAGTTGGCAGTGCCTGGAGATAAGGTGTGAAAGTCTCTTTGTAATGTCAGACAGAAAAGAATACCTTAAGTTTTTTTCCTTAGGTGCTTTTCAAATGATAATTATTAAACTTGTCTTTAAACTACTGAGGAAGAGCAGAAGTAGGAAGTATTTCAGCAACTCCCTATTTAACATGTTAAGTTTAAGGAAATGAGGACGTTTTCCAGTGTGTGCATAGTCCCAGGCACAGACTTTTCCTTGACACAAAACTCCAAACACAATTTTAAAAGGTAGTGTCCCTAGTCCTGATTACTGCTTTGCTGCACTAGGATGATGCAGATCTCTGGATAAACTCTAGCAGCCTATCTGGCTTCAGGATCCTCAACTAGCCAAGGGAATGAGGTCTTATCCAAGGCATTCTTGCAAGCACTCACCTTTTCAGGGCACAGTACTCCAAAGACATGCATCCCTCAACCTGCCAATGAGCAAATGTGACCATGAAAGAATGGCAACAGTGAGAATCAACACAAGGCAGGAATCATTCCCCAAAACAACCAACATATATTTTCTCTGACCATAACTTCATTGCCTACTTCTCTTTCAGAAAGCATAGCACATACTCCAGGCAGCTTTAAAAATCAACTTCCCTTTGAAAATCAAGCGGAATTCTTGAACAGCAGAACAAGCTTGGCAGGGGGACTGTAGATGTCTGGCTCACTGGCAACGATGACAAAAGCAGGGCTCTCCTCCTACAGCCCATATGCACGAGACACACTGGAGTGGACAACACCTTTGTAGAAGCCAAACCAGAGACCCAACAGCTTTTTTTGGCATTTCTTTTGGACAGTGAAGCCAAAAAATGCACATACTCGTAAGCCAGGATGGCATGGATTTAATGGGAAAAACAGTAAGCAAGTTTTGCTCCACTCAAGCTCTGAGTTCAGTTGGGGTTTGCCAGCTTTAACACACTGGTCACCCCACTTGAGCTGCAGAGGCTGCGCAGCCACGTCCTCCCCACACACCCGGGGCCAAAGCAGGAGGTGAGCACTGATAAAGCCACAGTAAATGGCTCTGCTGAAGCTGTTCTTGCCCTTTTTAGGGGCAAGAGCTACTCTAGCTCATTTCTTTGCTCTTCTGTGGTTTCCTAGCCCATGGCTGAGAGCCTTTCCTCTCCCCAGACCCTGTGTACTGGATAAGCTCTGCCTTCTCCCTGGTGTTGCATCCAAGCTCCCAAACAAAAGGAGATGTGTCACTCAAATAAACTTTTCTCTCTCGGAGCAAAGGATTTTATTTAAAATAACCTAACCAGATATCTAGCATATAAAGCTAGATATCAAAGATCAGAGTTCCAGGCACGTTAGGTTCAGCCCAGGAGCAAGGCCTCTGTGAACCCTGGTTTCAGCTGTTACACTGCTGATAATACAAGACCATCCTTACAACAAAGAGGAACGAACCAAAAACAACCTTTTAAATCAGCCCAGCTGGTGACATATTCCTCAAAAACTCTGACAAGTTGTAACTGTTTTAAAGCACATGCCCAGCATGGTGCAGGGCATCTCTCCAGTTATTTCTATGGCTTCCTCAGCACTCTGGAAGAGGGTGCTGGCCTTGTTCAGACACTTTGCTACATCCTTTTGCAAGCTCTGAGTGTGTGTGTCTCTCATGACTACTCCTTCTGTAGGACTCATGCTGTAAATCTTGGTATTGCTACAGCAATTTCCCAGTCTAATCACATGCCTTGTTGCATTACCACAGCAGTGATAGCTGGTTGAACCACACACCACATCCTTGCAATTGTTTCTATTACTCACAATTGACTTATTTATTAAATTTCAGCTTGCCCAGCCTTGCCAGGAGATGAGCAAGAACCCTGTCACCCCTCCTTGCTGTTGATCAGAGTGGCAGAAGGCAGGTGAGTAGGCTGCGAGTCTGAGCTGTGAAACAGTCCCAGCAATTTTGCAAGTTCATGCTTTCTCCAGCAGTCAAACTCCCTTGTATCTCCACACCAGGGCTTGAGTCCTGGGAAGCAAAACCTTGAGTTGCAACAGAAATCAGAAGGGAAAGTAGATGCAAACGAACACAGAATTCATTTGGGATACTAGAGTAGGCAAGTATTTCCACAGACTTGCTTGTGGCATGGCACCACGTGCAGTGCACACACCAACCCTTACTTGCAGATGTACCAAAGAGCCATCCGTAACAGCAAAGTGAAGTGCCTCTGCATGCAAGGAACTCCTGTTGTGGGGGATTTCCTAGGCTTGGAACAAACAGCCTGATAGCTCCTGGCTGCTTCAGAGGCCCAACCCACCATCTTGTGCCTCACAAACACTCCTCTGACAAAAGACTTTGACTCCTTGCTTTCAAAGGGGAGCAAACAGAAGGCAAGTTCAGACAAGGCTCATGGCTGCTTGCCCAGCCAGGCCTCAGCTAGTCCTTCATAGTAAATATTTGTTCTTAATTACTCTGTCGTTTGCCCCGGGAGCTTGCCTGCAATCTGTAGGAGGGAGGGGGATTATGTTGTTGATAGGTAAATAACAGCTCTTTCATCCAGAGAACCCAGTGCATTTTCCAGAGATGAAAGCCTCCTGAATGTTTCCCCATAGGTTAGGGTAAGGATTTTAAATCTTTGTCCCACTCAAGGACATGCCAAAAACTCCCACATTCAGTTCAGAGAGAGCGAGCTTGGAGCTCCACTGTGACAGCTCCCTCTCCAGATTTGCTGTGAGCTGGAGTCAAGTGGGAGAGGCTCAGCTCTGGCAGCGTGGGTTAGGCAGGGTCTGGTCAGCCATTGGAATGTGACAGGAGGACAGAGTTTGCTGCTGAGCAGCAGCACCCAGCACATGCTGCTCTCCTTGTTCTGTCATGTCTGCTGATCACCCTGAAGCCAGGAGTGAACTCCATCCCTCCTGTCCCCAGGTCCTGCTTCTGCCCAGCACACAGCCATGCTGCTTCCTGCCCAGTTCCGTCTGGAGAGCTCCCAAGGAAGGGCGAGGCACTGTCCAAGCACAGAGCAGCCATGTGAAGCAATCCCACAGACAACATGTGGGAAGCAGCCAGTTCTCACTCTCCACAAAAGCCAGCAAGTGTGAGTTTTGATCTTCCGGCACTCAGCTTCCAAAACATCAAAATTACAAATATTTATCAGCAGGACTAAGGGAAATGTAAGCGAGACAGCAGACTCTGCTCTGTCTGAGGAGGAAGTGAGAAGTGACTTCCTCCCACCCACCATGAGAAAACCTCTCTGACCTCTGGGAGGCAAGGAGTGGAGCATTCCCCCTCTCCCCAAGCTAATGTCCCTGCCAAAGCATCCAGCAGCTCAGAGTCAAGCTAACTTCAACCGCACATTATCCATTACTTCCATAAAGAGGAAAACCAAACAAAAACAGCAACAAGAAAACCACCACAGGCAATCAAAACTGGTATCTAACCATGCTACAGCTCCTGCATTCCTAATCCCATCCCAGTTACTGAGCCGAGCACAGAGGATAAATGGTTGTGAATACCAGAAATGAAAGGAGCCTTCAAAAGCTCTGAACTTTTAGGGGAGAGCCCAACACACAGAAGTCTGACACTATAATATTTAAAAATCTAAGATAAACTGCACTCCTTTCCTCCCACATTCAGCCCATCATTCACAACAGATTTTTTGCAAGTCCCAGCCAGGCAGGAGCAGTTACAGGGCTGATATTGCACTTCTCATGCTCAGGAAAGCAACACAAACCCTTCAGCACCACCTCTGCTCTCTTGCCCTCCTTGTCTTATCATGTACAAGCAGATTTGCCAGGCTCAGATTTGTTCCTCCTTCTAAACATCATCCAGGCCTTTTATTTCTCTTTGCTCTAAACTCTGCTTAAAAGAAAAATATATTGTCATTCTCTACTTCCAGCTGTAAAGGGCTGACCTGAAATCCGTTGCCAGCATGCAATAAATATTTGCACAGTTCCATTGTAACTTCATTCATCTATCTCTACTGCAAAACTTGAATCATTTAGCAGTTTCCCCCTCTTACCCAAGGGCTTCAAGTTCCTAGACAGAAATTTAATGAAGCCTCTGGAAATCCCCAGTCCAATATCCTCTGTTAACACCCCCGTATTCAGCTGGAGTTTTTCAGCTTGACCCATGTATGAAACCATCTGTGATGAGAGCAGCAGAAAAGAGAAAGATTTGCTCCACGCATCCTCTCCTCTACAGGAATACCCCCATAGCTGGGGGACAGCCAGTCCCAGGCCTCACATGTGGACTTTTACACAAGCCCCAGCACCATGAGAGTTCAGACAAATGGTTCATTGGATTATGCCCAGTAAAGGACAGCACTGGAGCTATGGGACCAGAAATGTAACTGGTGTCAAGTCTTTCCTCTGGTATGTTGCTGTGTCCTACCCACCTGAATCTCTTTATTACATCCTTTAGATGTTGACTTTGCTTCCTGCCACTAAATTCGTCGGACAGGCTTCCTTGCTATTATGGTAGTTACAAGGTACATGGTTAGAGGCACATTTTATAGTGTGCCTAAACAAGGACTTAAACCTATAAATCTATGTAAGAAGCACATTACATTTAGAACAAGAAGTGAGCAAGGAGGGAAGTCTTGAAAGGCCACTTTCAAACAGTCCTTGTTTATCCCTGACTGAGGCCAAACCTTTAACACAAGTCTGCCAACAAGCCCTAAATCACCTGCAAAAGCAAAAGGCACCTTAAAACCAAAAGCACTGGTAGGTCTGTGTTTCTTGCCAAGAGTCCCACTCCAAAGCTTTCCAAAATTAAATCACCAGTTACAACCTTGTAAAAGATGAAAAAATCTTGGATTTGGGGTTAATATGTAATGCTCCTTTTGAAAGGGGAGTGGAGGCAGCCAGAGAGTATAAATGTATGTACGTACAAAGGGTTGAATCCTAAAGAAAAAATTCTAACAAAACAAATTGCTTTCAGTTTAATGTTTTGGGTTTTTTTCATTTTCTGATAGAGGACAAACTAACTTTAAATGCTAGCAACAAGGAGGAAGAGTATTCCTTCTAGATGCAGAGTACTGCTGGGGAAGCAGAGAACAGGATTGAACAGATTTCTCATCAAAACCTGTAAGCCTGAAAAGAACTATCAGGCAAGAGCAGCTGTTGGTGACTTCTGGAGTGAACTCACCTTGAGACCAAAGCAAAAAGCCCAGGTTCTTCATCTTTACAAGTCCCTTGAAATAATAAGAGGAAGGATGCACATATATTTAGGTTAATTCATTCAGAGTCTAGGTGCACACCCCCTTACCTTCAGCCATACAGAACATAAATATTCACCAGGAAATGGAACAGGGCAGGGGAGACCAGAAAAAACACTGCACATCTTGTGAGTCACAGCAAGCCATAACAGAGGATTCATTAACTGGATTCAGGTGATCCTATTAACTTTGCAATTGCTGCACATCAGGCTGCAGAGTAATTAGGGCTGCAATTCAGAAAGATTTACCAGAACATTTTTTATTAAAACACAGTGGTTGTTAATCAGCCTGACTAAAGCCTTCAGAGCTATTAGCCTGCTGCACAGAAGTCGTAATTACTTCATCCACTGGGGAAGAAGGCATCAAAGAAATTGCCTGGGATCCTCTGCAGGTTTAGAGGACCAAAGGAAGACTGAGGAATTTAATGGGACATCTCCCTCTGGCACCACCACAGGTTTTTGATCAAGTTTCCAAGTGGAGCATTTGAGAGGCCATCAGACAATGTCAGAACATCAAGCCTACACAGGAAGGATTTGCCATCGGAAGTATGCCAAGGCAACACCCAGACGTATTAGCTGACTCACAGTTACTGTATAAGTCCTAATTGCTGCCTAAAAGTTTAGTGGTCCACCTGAATTACATGATCTCTATCTGCTGAGGATGTTTGGCCATCCTGCAGCATCTCAGAGAAGCAGGGCCCACATTTCCTCTTCCGGAGGCAGAGCATGTTTCAGTGCAGACAGACTCAACTGCTCCAGAGAGGAGTAAAGGGCATCTCCTGCCAGCAGCATCAGCTCCTGGGCTTTCCAGTGCATAGCTAGCTATAGAATACCAGGATACATTCCAGCTCCAGTCCCTCACCTCACTTCCACCAGGTTAAGGCAGGTTTGACTCAGGTGACAGACAGCTGGCCTCAACTCTGGCCACAGGACTGAGAAAGAGCAAAGCATTTGGGCACCTGCTGCCTCGCCCTGCTCTGCTTCCCAGACACTACACACACAGCCCTGCATGAGGGCAGGGGGGCAGAGGCACCAGCACAGGCCAGAGAAGAAATTATTTCCCTCTCCACTCTTTCAGACCAGACTTGGTGAGTGTAGCACAGGGGCTCTGTGAGTCAGGCTGACCTTCCTCTGCCACCAGCACTGCCTATCCCCTTTCCTAGCTCATTTTGCTCAGAGATTTACTACCAGTACACAGAACATCCTTTCCCAGTTTCACTCCCAGCCCAGCATCTGGCAGGCACACTCCTGCTGGGAGGGACCCAGCAAACTCCACTGGCCAGCTGATAGACCATGAGACCACACTGTGATAGCTCCTCTGCAGGGAACCCTGCCAGACCCTCCAAAACCAACACCCTCGCCCGTATTAAGCAATACAGTTTATCAACAGTCAAAAGGGAAGCTCAGAAAGGAGAACATGATAAAAAAGCAAGTGGAAACACGTGTGCACACACAAGCTGTGAGGACATGGAAATGACATTGGGACAGTAACAAGTAGCCAGCCCTGACCACAGGCTCTGGGAGGGGGCAGGTCTTGTTAACCAGGCACCTTCAGAAGAGATACTTTGACTTATATGCTCTGCAGAGTCAAGACTTTGATGGATTCTGCTTTGCCGAGGTTTCTTAACAAATGCCCCAGTGCCCAGCCTGGGCTTGTGCCAGTGGGAATAGCCCAGTGGACCTCTGACAGGGTCTCCTGCAAAAATGTCCTGCTCAGACACAAAGCACAGAAAGCATAGAGGAGTTTCTAACCTGTGCAGGCTTTACTTCTGCAGATGACTATTCCATTTTAATAAGTAAGCTAAATTAACATGTTAAATATCTTACTATTCTAAGGGGAGAAGGTAGAGGAGGCTTTGCCAGCTTCCCCTCCTTGAGCACTTCGAACACTTTTGCACATCCGCCCTACAGGGAAGCCTGTACAGTGTCCAAACCTGGGCTAGGCTTTGCATCATTAGCCATGTACAACACCTAGCACAGGAGTAATGATGTAATGCAAATAATTAAACATAAAATCATGGTTGGCAGTTGATAGAAGAAGGGAGTTGGTTGGAACAGCTCATAGTGACAGTTTGTTCTTCCTTTGCCCTAATTAAAGTTGCAGAGAGGAAAAGCGTTGTCCTGCCTGGCTGGGTCCCAGTGCAGCAGAGACAAGGACCCCTTCCAGACCAAAGAAATTCCTTGATCACCGTCTGACCAACTGCTGGGGATAATTGCCTGGCTCTGATCTGCTTGGAAGGTGTTACCTTCCAAGCAGATCAGAGGCAGGCAATTATCCTTCAACCTTGCTGGAAGGGGTTAAAAATAAAAAAGACACTCCAAGGAGTTCTCAAGTCTTTTCCCAGTAAAGCAATAAAAATAGATATGACCTTCATAAACCATCAAATACTGAGCTTAACTGAATATTTTGCCTTTGCAGTTGGACACTAGAGCTAGGTGTACAACTTGGAGCCAAATGCTCATCAAATGATTGAGCTCTTTTGTCAGTTAACAAAGGAACCACGAACATACTTCAGTTTTGATGATTCTACTCATTGTGTTCAATTACTAAGTTCAAATATATTTCAGCTAATGGATAAGTCACCAATTTTTGGTTGCCCAAATCACATGGTGACTTCCCAACATAAGATCACATATTAAATTTGGACTCCAAGAGGAGACAGCCTAAAGGGACTTGCTTTTCTAGACACGGTTTTTGGGCTACCTAACTACTGGTTTGAGGAACCCTTCCATAGTCACTTTTTAAAATCTAGGCCAGAATGCTCTTTTAAAATTGAAAGTTGTGCAAGGGTTTCCAAATTACAGACTCATTCCAGTGACACTGCTGAGAATAAACTATCAACATTCCCATGAAGCTCTTAAATTTAAAGTGGTGCATACACAGCCGGAAGCCCTTCGAGCTGTTTTCCTTTGAATCCTCCTGAGTTGTTTTTTTTCCCTGAAGGCTTCATTGAGATTTACTGGACATAAATAAAAAAGTTAAACATTTCCTTTTCCAGTACATCACATCAATTGATACTTGACTTACAGACCTTCCAGGCCAAGAACGTTTTGCATTCTTAAGGGACTGTGTCTCCAAAATAAAGCTTTTTTTGGTATGTTTTCCTGTTTATGCTTACATTGTGTGGCAGTCGTAGTTTGCCTTTTTTGTTTCCATGCACAGCAAGAAGCAATTTCAATTAACATATAACAGATTCCTGTAAATTTTCTCTACTTGGAGAAGGTAAACAAGAAGTTTATGGGGCAGAGGAAGAATAAAAAAAAACAGAGTAAAAGTCATAAACAGGCTAAGCAGCTTCTTAAAAATCCTTTGCATAGAAGACACCTGTCTTCCAGCAGGCACAGGAGAAGCAGCAGCATGATAAAGCAGAAGAGGATATACTGAGACCCAACAGCAACTCAAGAGTGTGTGAAAAGCAATTGGCTTTTATCTGAAAGGCACGCCAACAGCAGAACCACCCATTCCTCTCCATCCGTGTCTGCAGGAAACATGATAAAAACCTTCACCAAAATATAAATAAGGAGTCAGGACCTGCCAGCTTGTTATTTTTTCTGACAGCTGTGCCACAGGGGCGCTGCCCGGGCTCATGTCCCTGCTGACTGGGGCACTAGAGATAGTGGAGGGCAGAGATGGTGCCCACCCTAAACTGGCTCTCACTGCTTGTTCTGGAGCTATGTACCTGAAGTCTTGTTTAGGGCCAGGAAGGAGGAAGACAGATTGGAGGCAGGCTGTGCTCTCCATTCAAAGCTTTGCTCTGCTCACCAGGAGCATCTGAATGCAGGCAACTGAAAGTGGTTCTCTGATTTTTGGTATTGTTTGTTGATCTGTATTCTTGTCTGCAGTCTCTCGTAATGGAGCACACAGCAAACCTTCCCACTTTTCCCACTCTGCTCTTCCAAACAGCAGTTCATCCAAACCCCAACTCTGGGTGCTCAGCCAGGAAAGGCCTCCACTTTCAGGAAACTGATTACTTCCACCAAAGCTGCCTTAGTAGCAAGTTTAGCGAATGAAGAATGCCCTAAGGAGAAAGGAGACAAGTGAGAGTTTGGCACAGAACATCCACCCCGCCCTGCTCACTGAACACCTGTCCCTCCCAGTGCAGTGAAAAACATTCACCAGGGCTGCCCCAGAGCTGGACCGAGAAGTCAGCCTGTCCTCAAACCCCATCCCAAGATCCTTCTGTGCGCTCCCCACCTCCCCCTGGCCAAGTCTTCTCTTCCCCAGGGCTTCCTACAGTGCAGGATGCTGCTGTCTGTATTATTCCAGGGAAAGGAACACAAGGTGAGGATCAGGATTCCAGCAGTTTGGTACTCTGGTCTGACACCTTACTTCTATGCTCAGAGGAGGACTTGGAGAAGAAGGCTGAACCATGAGGTCATGGTTTGTTAAAAGCTCTGAGCTCAATCTTTCTGCTGGTGGCTTGGTCTGCCTGTTCACTGGCAGTGCAGGACATCCCTTTCCATCTGTCCCCTGCCTGGCTGAGCACCTTGTAGCTGGCATGCTCCTTCCACAGCCAGCAGCACAGGGACCCCTCTTCCTGCAGCCTACCAGATCCCAACAGCACACACAAAACAAGAATTCTTGAATCTTCTTCCTCCAGCA
Organism: Passer montanus; assembly: GCF_014805655.1. Taxonomy (NCBI): domain Eukaryota; kingdom Metazoa; phylum Chordata; class Aves; order Passeriformes; family Passeridae; genus Passer; species Passer montanus. Next base: position 2,643,232 of record NW_024374367.1, read on the forward strand.
AGCCTCAGCTTTCACTCCAGTTCCTCCACCTTACTGAAATCCAGTGCTATGCCAGGTGACTCAGGGCTCTGCAGAAATGTTGATCCCTTCAGCCTCACAGCTCTTCACTGCAGGCTGCCACCTTTAAGGGGAGAAATACCACACAGCAGCACCTGCTCAGTAAAGCATCAACAATCCAACAACCACACTGCAGAAGGACTGAGGGAGAAAACCAATGACAAGGACAGGTTTTGAGCTGTGAGAAGGAGTGGGGCACCTGGCAAGGACTGACAGTAAGAAGCAGTGGACTCAGTGACCAGGCTCAGCATTTCAGCAGTGACCATGGAGAGCCACAGTTGATGTTTCCAGACTTGACTGGCAACCAGGCACTATTAAAGCACCACTTATATAATTAGAAGGTTAATAGGTGTTACAAGCATGTTACCAGGTGTCGTGACTTGCTGGAAGCACATCCCAGAAGATAGCAGAAGCAATTATACTCTGCTCACTCTTCAGCTGTATCAACCACCTGTAGGCACTACTTACTTTCCTTTATGAAAGGAAACTTAGTACAAAGATGATTTGCTGTGTCCACATCACTGTGTATGTCCTCTGAGCCTGCCCTGCTCCCTCACAGAGTTTATCTTAAACATAGCCCAAAAAAGAAAACCAAACCAGCCATCAGAGACAAACTGTGCACTGCCTTTAATGAAGTAGAACCCTTGGATGGCATAACCTGCCATGGTGGAGAGAAAACAACAGAGCCAGCCACCTGAGGAACAACTGGGAGTTCACATGGCAGAACATGGTTGTTCTACTGACTTTCAGGCAAAAATCAATTCTCCTGGGAGGACCAGAAACAATAGGAAGTGGGAAATTAAGATTCAGGTGGCATATAAATAGCTAAAAAAGCCTTGTCCTTACTCATACAGGAAGCGTGGGACAGGGAACTACTGTATCACTTGTCTTAGGCCAAGATTTGCAAGATCTTCTGTACAAGCTGGACTACCCAAAAGGAACTGGAGGTTTCTAGGGAGCTTCACAAACCTGGTCCAAGGCAAGGCCTATAAAGCTTCTGAGGGAAGAAGCCATGATCAGCCCAGAGCTGGGCAACAAATGAAACAGCATCACCACACGCCCTGTGAGCAGGACACAGAGAGTGAAAAGCCAAGCAAGTCCAAACCCGCAAGGGCATGACAGCATTTTTCAGGAACTTGCAACACCACCTTCAGGGTGGGGATGAGCAACCGGTGTCCACACCTTGTTGCACTGTAGTCATTCACATGGGATCATGCTGGAACACCTGCTGCACATGAATGTGCATTTAGGGACCCTGACACCCCCCACAAAGGCAATTCACTCCTCACAAACAGGCACCAGCTCCCACCCTGCTTGCCAACAAAACACAGAGAGGTGTCACAGGCTCTGTGCACGGTGCTGGCATGTGGACAGGACAGGCAGGAGGCAGCTCTTCAGTTTAACAGGCTGTCTAAAAAGGTTCATAAAAGCAACTGTTTGTAGAGAACTCCCCAACACAAAGCTTCAGCACACTCCACCCAGCCCACATGAAAGGTGAGCATGAGGGACAGGCCAAGCCTCTGACTGGTCCAGGCTCCAGCTATGGGTCTAGGTAGAGGAAAGAAACACCCCACCCCAATAACCCACTTACACTAGAAGAAAAGGAGGTCTGTGGGCTTCTGCATTTTCAGCAATGCCATGCAACTTTAAATACTCAATGGGTATGCTGGCTGCTTAGGGAAGAAAATCACACAGCCCTTTTCTTCTCCTTATTTAGTGTCTTATTCAAATAAAATCTGTGAAATTAAACACTCCATCCATGCACTGCAGCTTGAATCAGTATACAAATGACAAAAAATTACTTGTTAAAAACACCTTTCCTTGTTTGGTTTTTTTTTTTTTTCCTCAGACTACTCCTCCTCTGGTAACACAAAGCAGAATCTGTCTCTTCCCCTCTGCTGAAGCTTACATCAAACAGCAAGTTCACCACATCATAAGTTACAATTCAGGCTACTCCTGGAAAAAGATGCTCCTTTCCTCACTAAATGCTGAAGCTCTCCTGGCATTTCTCTTCCTATTGTCTGTATCCAACCCTGTATTTATAAGATTAACCTCAAATTAGGACAGTTTCCTCATTCTTTCTTCACTCTTACTCCAGCCTGGCTCCTGGGAATCTGATCCTATCTTCCACAGAGGTTCCTCCCTGTTGATAGGAAATATCTAGTGTATGTGGGCAGGAAGCGCCAACAGGGGATAATGAGGATTAAGAGAGAGTCCTTGTTAGGACTTATCATCACAGCAGATCAGGAGACTCAGTGGGCCATTTGATCAACAGGAACATTAGGAACTGTCTCACACTCCCACACAGCGTCTCGCCCCACTGTGGTGTGTGTTAAAGTAGCACACGAGGGCTTTGAGGGCAGGATGAGTCGGCCTGACCCATCCAGCTGCTTCCACATCATCCAGTTCTCCTTTACCAGAAGCGCAGTACTTCAGGAGTCATGGGAGAGGATGGGTTTAACAAAGCAAATCCTTTTGGAGCTGGTTTTCTGCCCAAATGTTTCTCAGAGGATACAAGAGGCAGGTCTGTTGACCCAGGCAATGGTTTTCCATCACCTAATGATTGTGTCCATTTCAGAGTGACTGGTGCTGGTGAAGAACAAGGCTGGTACAAGGACCTTCTCATTGCTTGGGCTGTCTGTCTGCAATGTCCATTCGATATCAGATGTACAACAGCCTCAGGAGTCTTCTCCTCCAGCAGCTGTCTTTACTGAGCAAGCACAGTATCTGCACGTTCCAAAAAAGCCCTTCACACACACACAATCACAGAGTGCCACACAGCTTATTCTAAGACAGCATTTTTTTGAAAAGCAGAAAAATCACAGCCACTAACTATTATTGGATCAATCTTCATCCTACCCTGTTGTCCTGTTTTCTATGGTACTTCACAGCAGAACCAAGGGTAAGAACAGGCCATGGAGCTGTGTGTAGCATGTAGCTGTGTTACATTACTAATGCTTGCCCAGGCCCCAGCTCTTTGCAGATGTGGGTATGCCATGATTGATATTTAAAGATACTGCGTTGTATTGTAAATATCAATACACGATATTGAAGATACTGTGTATTGATATTTAAAAGCATCCAGTGGATTTCCCTTACATTAGTTATTCTAATGCCCTCCAAACCCCCAAACGCTTTTGTTCGCCACATATTCATACAATGCATTTATTCAGTTTGTTCTTAGCTCTTTTTCAAGACAGTTTGGGGTTTTTTGACCATAGTCGGAATCAAGCTTTCTCCCACAGCACAGTTCATTGGACTTCTGAGATCTCCCTCCCTTGTGACATTATCCCATTCTGAGATGGATTGCTTTGCTCTCATTTTTCTCAGCATCATATGCTACAACCCCACTACTCCATAATGCAAAGGCTTCCTACAGCTAGGCAGTGCAGCTTTTGGATTTTGCTATGCTGAATAGTCAACAGAAAATTTCATCTGATACTTATTCCTCTTTTTCATTAGCAGACACATTCAACAGTTTTGGCTCTTCACAGGCCTTTGTTGTACTTGTTGTATCTGACTGATGCCAATCCTCTGCTGGGAAAGTTGGTCCCTCACCTCTCTACCTTTCTTTCTCATATTTTGGCTTATTTTTTACTGAATAGGGACCCCCTGATGAGATGTCCCAAAACCCTGAGAGCGCAACAGGACCTCTGGTCATGGTCCAGCCATCCATGGAGTCTTGAAAAAAACCCATTTTCTCAGCTGGTCTTTCAGCCCAACTCCTCATCTTCCAGGCTGCAATAATGTTCTCCAGGAAGGCTCCCAGTTGTGTCAGGGAGGAAAGGAGAAGGGCTGCAGCCCAGGCACAGCACAGTCCTTAACACTGGAGCCACAAAAGGCAATGGAGCAGCCAGGTAAGGAGGCTGAGCTCCTCTGGCTGAGCATCCTCGCCTCTGCTGAGTTCAGCTTAAGCCAGACCACTGCAAGAAATCTCTGGAGTTCAATTTCTTTTTCCTGGGGGGAGCTTGAACTGGTCCCCACAGAAACTCTACCAGGACTTCCTCCTGCAATGCCCAGGGGCAGCCACAAAGAGAAGGGCCATTAGTCAGCAACCCAATTTGTTCCCAAAGCCTGGAAAACAACTAGAGAGAGGAAAAAATGTGGTTCTTCCTATTACCCCCTCACTGGATATTATTCCATAACCCATGGAGATGAACAAAGTGTTTCCTGCTGGTAACAATCTCCCATCCTGCTACCCATCCCCAGCTCCTCCCCACATTGTCCCTGTGGATTTCGTCTTCAATTCCCAGCCACACCATGCTTTGGCAAAGGGCACCTTCATCCTCCTCCACCCCAGAGCTCTCTGTGTTCCAGCATCCAGAGAACAAGCCTCAGGAAAAGCACCTTCCTCTTCTTTCACAGGGAGAGGCTGATTGCTTCAGATAATGGCATCAAGTGAACACGTCGGACACTGAGCAGCACGATTAGTTCCCACAAAGACTGGGCAGTAATGAGAGTGGTTAAAGACAGGTAATGAGTGGGTGGCACCTGTCAGCTTCATAATGCAGATTATAATTTGTTTATTACTCTTGCTGCTGCTTTCACTGCTGTTGGAATGCAATTAATTAATAGCACTGATGAGCCCTGCTCAGTATCTGTCATCCCTGACCTACAAACATCCCAGGGCTGCCAAGCACAAGCAGTAGCACTGGACATGTGGTGGCATCACATGGACAGCAGGAAGGATCCCACAGGTCGAGGAGAAAAGTTAAGCATTTGATAAACAAACCCAAATGCTTCCCCACAAGGAACAGGCTTACAGAAATTCTAGAGATTCAAGAACCATCATCCAGAGTTTTGTTGACTGGAAACTGAAAGCATTGGTTCTGTGTCAGGAGTGCACACTGGCAAACTGCAGGTTCAAACATGACTGACTTTGTTTTATTAAAAGTATCAATATTTTTAAGTCTTGCTTCATGCACACACTCTTCATGCACCTCTGTCCACTTTCACCAGATTTAAACTAGACTGGATATTTCTCTAAGTTGCCTGAGCAGCTGGCAACACAGGAAAGTAACAAGCTGGCTGCTGTGGGCTTTTTCAGATACAGGGGTTCTGCAGATCCCCCTTATTTGAACCCCCATCATCATGGCACCACTGCCTTCAGCATGTCCTGCTGCAGCACTCACAGGATGGAGACAACCAGGGTGAGCTGAGAGCCTCAGCCTCACTAACTTTCAATAACAGCTCCCCTCCCCAAACCACTTAAATCCTTCCCCTTGCAAAGAAAAACACACCACAGAGACATAAATAAAAACCAGTGGTGAACTTCAGCACTGAACTGCACTATCAGTGCATGTTTGGGCACAAGCTCATGCCCACTGAAGTCAGCAGAAGTTTGGAAAGACAAAACACCTCCCACACAAAGGAGAGACAGAGGAAGCAGTCAGAGCTGCCAGGCAGATAAGCTGCCTGTCAGAACAGGCTTGGACTGTCCTAGCAGGAAGATGTCCAATGAGAGGGAAAGCTATTTGGGGAATGAATGAATAGTGAAGCTTCTTGTTAAAAAAAAAAAAAAAAAAAAAAAAAAAAAAAAACAACCCACAAGACTTTCCCAAACATTTCTTGCTCTCAGCTTTCTGCCAAGAGGATGCAAGGCCAAGACATGCAGGAGCCTGCCTGAACCTCCAGCAGAGGATCACTCAAAGACAACAGCTGGAATGGGGACAGAGGGAAGCTGAGGAATGAAAGAGGACACAGAGATGAAGCTGACAGCAGAGCTGATCTTTGTTCTGTCAGAGGACAGGGCATCTTTCTGCAGGCTCAGCACCCTGAATCCCATCAAACTCTCCTCCAGCACCTCGCATTGCAGAGCTCTGAGAGGATCCTGCCTGGACCATTGCCTGCTCCAAGCAGCAAGGAATCAGCCACCCAGGGAGAGGAAATGGCAAATTTAGAGTAAGACCCAAACAAATTGCATCACTGGAGCAGGGCTGTAAATCTTTCACCAGGTACTGAGCACTTCAGTGCCAGGATAAATGCATGGGGAAATGATGGGCTCAATTCAGAGCCACATTGGTAAAAGGAAGAGGAGTGCTAATCCCTCTAACTGCACCCCCTCATACATAATGCAATTCAAAATTTCCCATACAGAAAAATGCTGTGCTTTTAGGATGCAATCAAATCTCAAAGCTCAGTTTCCCCTGGCACAGTGCTTCCACTAATGCCAGATCAGTGACCAGGGTCTCGCCAACGCACCAGTCTGCTCCCTCCCATTTTTTGCAGGGCTTATCACAACAATTCACCTCCTGGAAGAAAGCAAGGCAAAACCACAAGTCAAACTGAAGCAGTTCTTTACAAGAAAATGAAAGAAAATAGAAGAAAAAGACAACACAGACCAGAAACAAAGAGTAAATCTCATGAAAGCCAAACCCCAAATCGTGAAGAATCTCCCCCTGAGGCAGTGATGGGAGATGAGAAGAGCAGAATGCCCGATTGCAGAGACTTTCAAAATAAAGCAGTGAAAAACCCAGCAAATGGCTTTACATAAGCCAGATGTTTCTCTAGGGAAAGAAAGTAGGAACATAAATCTGTCTGGATTCCCCTTTTTCCCCAGACTTGGGTCCCTCATCAGATATTTCTTAGAACCCTACATGCTCTTGGATCCCTTGTACCACTGAGCAGCACAGAAGTGGCACACATATCCCCTCCAAACCTCCCCATAGCACAGCAGGTCTCCATTTCCAACAAGTCCCACTGTCTCTGAGAGGAATCCAACGTCCCTTCTCCTACAGAAGGACCACAGCTTTGCAGGAGCCACTGCCACGTGAGATCACCTCAACTCCCAATCATTTGAAGAAACAGAAGGCAGTGTAGAAACCAGGGAAAGGAAATAATGCAGAACAAGACCAATGTCAGCGATGAGCACAATTAGTGGGGGAGAAAGAAAGACTAGCAAAGCACTGGTGGTCTCGCCTTGCAGCAGGCAGACGAGGGGGATCTGCACTGCCCCAGCACCGAGGGGTCCACACAGTCCATGGAGGCCAGGTCCCAGCAGTCCAGGGCCAGCCAGCCAGCCCGGGCAGCTGCTCCTGCTGCAGGAGTCATTCCCAACCCATAATTAAACCCCAACCCTTGACAGAGCCACCAAAGCTGAACCACAGCTTCCGCCCTGACCCAGCTCCCTCCCCAAACCCAGGATGGTGGCACAGCAGAGCAGGGCACCAGGGAGGAGCCCAGAGACTCCAGAAACTTGCAGTTCCTTCATGAGCAGCTCCCAGTCTCTCACAGTGGTGTCACCTCCATTGCAGGCTGAAGGATTTGGTTGGTTTAGAGCCTTCCTCCTTGAGCTCCTCATCCTCTACAGGACCCAGCCACTGTGATGGCCACAAGCCTTTCAGGCCTCCCCAGGCCACCGGTCAGGGCTCCCTCAGGTGGCACCTGACGTGTCACAGCAGCCGGTGGGGAGGCAGAGCCCCAAGTGTCTGTCACTGCCCACGATGGGGACAGCTGTCCTGAGGCTGGACACCGATCACTGCTTGCCTCATGGTTTCCCCCTCATGGCTCCCCCTCACAGTTTCCCACCTTACGCTTTCCTGCCTCACGGTTCCCCCCTCATGGTTTCCCGCCTCATGATTTCCCTCCGCATGGTTCCCCTCATGGTTTCCCACCTCACAGTTTCCCCCTTCATGATTTTCCCCCTCATGATGTTCCCCCTCATGATTTCCTCCCTCATGGTTTCCCACCTCACAGTTTCCCCCTTCATGATTTCCCCCCTCATGATGTTCCCCCTCATGACTTCCCCCCTCATGATTTCCTCCCTCATGGTTTCCCACCTCACAGTTTCCCCCGTCCTGGTTTCCCACCTCATGGTTTTCCGCCTCATGGTTTCCTGCCTCATGGTTTCCTGCCTCACAGTTTTCCCCCTCATGGTTTCCCCCCTCACAGTTTTCCCCCTCATGGTTTCCCCCCTCACGGTTTCCCCCCTCACAGTTTTCCCCCTCATGGTTTCCCACCAGTTTGTGGCAGTTCCCCTGCAGAGGCCACAGAAGCAGCTGCTGGGCCTGGAGCATGGCCCCCAGAGAGCAGCCACGTTTGGTGCTGACACACCTGGCAGGTGCGGCAGCCTGGAGCCCGGGCCTGTTGGTGATACAGCAAGAGGCCAGAGGACAGCGCCATTGAAGAGCGGAACTGTGCAGTTGGAATAAAGGGACTCGCAGGAACAGGACGTGGAGGCTGGATGGGACTCCCAGGAGTTGCTGTTCCTGGTGAACAATCCCTCGCGCACCCTCTCACCACATTTAGCCAGCCCAGCACTCCACAATGAACAGACAGATTTGAGGAAGCACGGGAGCAAATGGCAGAAAATCCAGAAGTGAGCCCATTTTCACACACATTCCAAGCAGCCCAGAGCACAACTATCACAGCCTGTGCCAGTAAATACAGGGATGTGTTTATTAGCTGAACTATTTGTGTGCCTTTACAACACTGCAAATAGCCTGATTTCCTCCCATAAAGGATAAAACAAGAATGTAACAGCCCACAAATAACCTGGTTACCTTGGAAATGTGAGCACCCAAACTCAGATGGCAGCAGGAAGCGTCTGCTTTTCCACGTGTATCTCTGGGTGTCGCAAGAGCAGGCAAGTGCAGAGCTGCAAAGGTTGACTTGCATCACGCTCAGGATGTGTTTGATGCCACACCAAGGGAAGGGCAGACACAAGCAAGAGGAAAAAAGCTACAAGTAAGCACAAAGACCCTTCCCTGAGCTTGTGTCCTGCTCACAGGGCTCCTGATGTTGGGCTTCCAGCAGGGAATTGCAGAAGCTTAGCTTTGTGCTTTTGCCATGACTTGAAATGGAGAGAGAAACTTTTTGAAAGCACCTGGGACCTGTGGACCCTTAACTGTTCAAATGAGTTAAGATAAAGTCATACATGGGGGAAAAAAACCCCAAAAGATAAATTCCCACTCATATCACCTGAGGGCTTGTGACATCACATGTGAAAACCCAGGGACCGATCTCTCTGCCCAGGCAGATTATTGGGTTTTGGAGAGTAGAACACCACAGAGCATCTTACAAACAGCTCATCTGGAATCAATGGGTTAACCGAGGAGCTTCTCCCTGCTGCGTGTGGGAAGCTCTATCTCCTTGCCAAATTCCACTGCTCTGAACATAACCAGCTTTCTCACTCAGCCTGTGCTCCTACGCTCAGCTAGTGCTCGTGCCTGCCTCTGCAAGGGAGTGTAGACAGACCCCACGCTCTCTTTTTCCTCTGTAACTATTTCTCCAGCACTGCTCCTTGCCTGATGTCAGTTCTCTTCTCCTCACTGAATTTCAGGACATCAGGTCTCCAAGGAAACCCTTCCAAGATTTGTAAAACACTGATGGGCTGAAGACCAGCCAGGCTGGCTGCTCCTTGCTGCTGAGGCCAGGCAGCTTGGAAAAAGCTCCTGTGCGTCCTGTTTGCAAGTGGCAGGGTGATTTTCAGACAAGTAATCTCCTTTGTTTGGCAACAGGACTTTTGAGTGCCACAGTGCCAGGACACTCACAGCATGACCCAGAATCAGGAATCAGGTCCCCAGGAGCTGCCTGGTGGCTCCCTGCACACCAGCTCTTCCTCCAAGGCCACAACACACAGCAGCTGTGCTGCTGCAGACAGCCACAACTCAGCTACCACACAAATGTGCTTACAATGCTAACCGTGAATATCCTGCTGCACACCTTAGCAGAAAACCCTGAGAGGAAATTAGATGGAAGCAAATACAGCCACACACCTGACAAGCTGTTCTGCACTCCTTCAGTGCACAGCCAGCCTCCAGCACAGTTTCCCATCTTCCTCAAGAGCTACTCTACCATGTAATTACAGGGGAAAACCTAAAGGTCTTCTTTCCCCTGCAAACCAGGTAGATTTTTGTTTGTTTAGCCACAAACAGCCCTCCAAATCAATATATAGATTCCCATCATGGAGTCCAGGAGTAAACAAACTCATGCACACACTTGCTTGGCTCTTGCTTCAAACTCTACCCCCCACCTCTGCACCCACTAGCCTGAGCTGCTTCTGGAATAAAACTACCTGTCTTTTGTGCCCAGACCCTGGGATTAGAACAAGATGACATGTACACTTACTGAGGGACTGCACAATTGAATAGTCATTTAATTTCTTGCCATTCAGGTTAAAACAAGGAATGCTGGGGGAACCCCACTCCTGTCCAGCTACAGGCAGAGCCACAGCTCCCGTAGACAGGCTGCATTCAAGATGTTTAGAGCCACATTTCACCCTAAAGCACCCTCATCAGCCCCTCCAGATTTCCCACAAAGCAAGCAGGGAGCACAGGGAGACACAGCACAGCCCAAGTGTAACACACACAGCATCCCCTTCCCCAGGGATGCAGGAGAGGGCTCCAGCTCTTCCAGAGCCCCAGGATAACCCATCAGGTGGTTGCCCACAAGCCCCTGACTTCTTGCTTTCCTACCAAAGTAAAGTCTGCTAACACAACAGTTGTGGGCAAGGCCTTGCAATGCCTTTGTAGGCCAGGCTTAAACAGCGAACAAAAGTGTCTTTAGTTTATCTATTTATTTTTGGCACTGAGGAATGGCTGGGGTCAAAGCCAGTCCCATTCTCAAGCTGTTCTTTGTTCTCCAGTTTATCCAATACCCCCTATCCCTCTCCTCGCCCGCCCACCTCCCCCTCTCCATTTTACCACAGGTCTTAAAAATTAAGCTGTGCATGAAACCAAACACCACACTTGAACACAGCCCAGCAAATGCTCTCCATGGTCACAGAAGGATCCTAATCGACCATAAAAAATGGATAAGAGCAGCGTGCCCTTATATGGGCAGAGGCTAGACAAGGATCTGACACAAACATCATTTTTAAAGAAAAAATAATATTTATTTGCAATATAAACAAAGTCCCAATATTGGATCAGTATATATAGGGTCACTAATTTTCCTTCATAACTCAGAAAGCAGAACCATTCCTCACTAACAAGCTCTCATTTGTACTAATCAGAAGATGCATCTTATTTTTTTCCTTTAAAGAATAAAGATCACTAACAGCACAGGAAGCCTTTACAAACCAGCTTAGCTGTAATGCAATAGAGATGCACTGTCAAAAAATCCCTGAAAAAATAAATTCCTCCATGAGGTAAGATGCAATTAGGATATTCTCAATTTTCTCACTCACAACCGTACGCCCATTCTCCCTTCCAATGACCCACAATCCCAACATTGTGGCAAACAAAGCCCAACAAACAAACAAAAAACAACCAGAAAACAAGAAACAGGAGCTCATTCCAACATTCTGATAACATCTTTAACAAAAAGAACAGTTTCAGGATGTGACAGCGTCAAACATTCCTCCAGATGGAGTTTTTTTTTATGATTATTTTTTATTTTTCTTGAAAAAAGTACAAAAAACTGGATATTTAGAAAAAAATCCGTGGCTTTTTTTTTTCACTTACATGAGAGTTAAAGTGGACAGGGAGGGGGGAGAAAGGAGGGACTACATTGCAGCCAATAAAGAAATCTCTAAATCCGTTCTGCCCTCCTCCCAGAAATTATTACCACTTCCTCCCCTCCCAGCTTGGTAAAAGGAGTTTGCCAAACACTAGCCAGAAATACATACAAGTCTTCTCAGAATAGAAGGCACGGCATAAAGTTATTCGAAAGAGGAAGAAAAAAAATCAGAACCTCTGTTGAAAGCTCCAATCATCTCAGAATTTGCCAGTTAATATATATATTCATATATATATATATATATATAAAAATTCTCTGTTACAATGCTCTCCTCATCATTTCCACACCTCTTCACTCCCCTCACGCGCTCCGTGCGTGGCGGTTGAGTCCTGTCCCGCCACACAATCCTCGCTCTGCTCCAGGCACTCGCTGCGTTCCCCCTCCACCCCGCACACGTGGGAAAGAATCCAGTGTGCACAAGAAACGCCAGCACTGCAACTACCTTCTGGACTCGGGAAGCTGGAATGGTTTCGGGCCAGCTGGATGACGTTAAATCAGTCAACAGGCAGCAGAGAATGAAGCTGGGCTCAGACATGCTTCTACCAACTCTGGAGGCTACGAGAGTTTTACCTCTGGCAATAGCAAACAGTGTTTTTGGCAGGGGTGGCATTAAAAAAAAGCTTGCGGCTTAGTCACCTTGGCTGAATCAGTGCAGAGTTTGTGATTGTGAGTGCAGGAGTGGTGAAGGGGTTGCGTTTAAGCCCAACTGGCCTTCACACATAACAAAGCTTCCTACCAGATGCTAACAACAACAGCAGCAGCATGTATCTCTCTCTGGAGTACCCAGTAATATGCCAGGACATACCAAGGCTTCACAAAGTGTGCAAAATGCATTTGGTCAATATAAACATTTGATTAAAAAAAATAATAAATGATCAAACAAGAAACAGAATAAAATACTGGTTTTGCAACCTGGTCTGTACAAACAGTCAAGAACTTACATATCTAAAAAGAGTTTGAACCCAAAGCTCGAGTAAGATCTACCTTTTCTTATTTTTCTTTTTAAATCAAAAAAGTAAACTTGGGTTTTAAAACAGTCTTGGCCCAACACCTTTTGTTCAAGGTTTCCAAGTGCATAAATCTCCTCATTTTCCACAGCAAGCTAACCCCTGGCAGCTCTTCACACGTGTGCGTGTTCTGACAGTCTCAATGGACCCAGGAAAGCGGTTATTGCCGGTGACAGCTGCGTCCGAAACGCTGTAACATCGCCCGTGTTAAATAACCCCCTGTAAAAACACTACCTCTTCAAACCACTTGGATCAGGATACTTAGTGAGCGGCATTAGCCTTCCTAAAGCAGCGACCAGGCACCTCTGCCCAGAGAAGCTACTCATCTCAGAGCTGCCTGGCTAGACAGATATTTTCCTAAGAGTTGAAATACTCAAGAGAAGCGATTCGATGCTCGAGTTCCCGACCAGGCAGCGTCCTCTTCATGTGGACTCCAGAGTGTTCAGCTGGAACAGGTTGTGGTTGGTGGGGGTGGTGAAGTAGAGCTGTTCACTGGGCGAGCGGTTGTCACAGGGGCTGTTGAGTCCCAGAGTCCTCTCAAAGTCCAGGAGTTGGCCCATGAAGTTAAAGTTTGGGGAAATGTTGGATTTTTTCCTTTTCACAAAGTCATAGGCATCATTCAGGGACAAGTTGAGTTTTTGCATCAAGTAGGCGACAGTGACTGTTACAGACCGGCTGATGCCAGCGAGGCAGTGAACAAGGATCCCACACTTCTTGGAACGGGCCTCATCTGAAACAAGACAAGGGGAAGGGGGAGTCTATTATTCTGCACCAAAACCACATTGCTTTGGAGCAGGGCCAGGTGGCAGCTGCAAGCTCCCAGCACCACGACGACTGCCAGAACTGGATCCCCTGCCCCTAGTGACACCATCCCCTGTCCCTTGGACACACACATCTCTCCCCACAGGGCTCCTGAGACATCCCTGTTGCATGGCAAAGCTGCACATCCCCAGCAAGGCCAAGCATCTCATGTGCTTGAGAAGTATCAATCAAGTCTAGCAACACATCTCTTGCCTAGGGAACATCAGTACCCTCTACTCAAGAGAGCTGGACTAACCCACAGGAGGCAGCTGAAGCTGGAGACACCAGCTCCACGGATATGCTGGTGGCAGGGCACAGCACACCCACCTCAACTCCAACTAAACCAGGGAAGGCTGTGCACTCAGGGCAAGGCTGCAGCCCAGCACCACATGAGCTATTCTCTTCTGCTGTTCCTGTCCTCCTACCACTAGAAAGTTACATGAATGCAGCCAATGCCAATTTAAGTGGAGTCTGAAGTGCAGGAACTTCCCTTATTGTGAAATTGTTCTTTAGGATCGACAGAAATGCACTTCACCACAAACAAACGCTTGTGTTGGAGGAGGCTCTCAGGATGAATGGTAGCGGGAAGCAGGAATGCAGGCTGGACCAAAAAATGGCGAGAGAACAGCAGCGAAATTTCCCCTCCCTTGCCACCAACTGCAAAGCACACACACACTCATTGTCTCTCGCACAGCCGGAACAGCGTGATCCCTTTATGAATTGACATCTCAGTGGTGAAAGAGGGACACGCCACTGAGAGCACTGAATGCACGCAAGTACCCAGCACTGCTTCTACTTCTGGGCAGCCCTATTTGAAGTCAGTCATTTGACTGAGAGCTTGGCAGGGAGCGAAAAAGTGGCAGGAGAAAGAGGATCCTCAGGCAAAGCCGGAGGTAAGAGACACTCTGGCACCCTAAGTGCAGGGAAGGGCAAAGAAGAAGCACGCAAAACAAAAATCCAGACCCAAGCCACAACAGGTTTTCTGCCCAGCCTCCAAAACCAGGCAAGAATTTCCAGAAGGGTGGGCAATCACCGCCCAGTGTACCCAGCCCTCCCCCCAGGCTCTCCCGTTCAACATTTTTCCAGACATTTTTGCCTTTCATCTGACCTGCACAGCATTTCTTGGTGTTTGGTTTTAGAGTGAGGTAATCCTCCATTTCCTGTCATTAACTGGAAAGCACAAGCTCGGTGTTCACAGAGACATGGGCTGACTGCAGCAGACAGATCCCAAATGCCACATGTCAGCAGGGACAGTGTACCTCACCCCTGACGTTTAACACCCTGCTCATGCAGGAAGTGCAGATGGGACATCAGACAAGTCCCTGTTGCCACACTGAAGCAGCAGCTTCTGACCACAGTCATGTTACTGGAGGGCAGAAGCTGGGGGCACAGGAGAGCATGTGGGAATCAGGGTTTCTGTCAGCTGAAGAGCAGCCAAGGATCCACCACTGCTCTGCCCCATTTCAGGCCTGACAGCATAGCAAGCACAAACTATGGGGTCTGAAATGGTCTGCACAGGCTTCAGTCTGCAGGCAAAGGTCCCCCTCTCCTTTACCCATACAAGTGTTTGTAATCAGACATGAAGCCACGGGGCTTTTAATAGTTAACGGTGATATTACTGCCTGTGCCATTCACCCCCATAAAACAGAGCTGATTAGGCTAATGACTATTGTGAGCAAACAGCACAGGTCAGCCTGGAAGTGTACAGCCCTGTTCAACCCAACATACACTTCCCATAATAAGAAGCAATTCTCAAAGTCAAGGCTGGCCTGAAAGAAGAGATCTTCCTTCCTGAACCCCACCACCACCAGCCAAAACTGTGGCAGGGGCAGCCTACTGAGCAGTTTTTCCATCCAAACTCTGCAGTAGAATTATAATCACTAACTCATTGTGTTGACACTTACCTTAGGAGAAGTATCCATACAAGGAGTTAGTTATGCTAGGGTGACTTACAGCAGGATCCCAACTAGACTAGCAAATCCCCTCAGGAAAACACACACACACTCCCTGATTTTAACCACATTTGGGGCTAAGGAACTGCTGGCACCAGTCACACTAAAGCAGCTCCCATTCCCAAGCAGAGCAGGCAGAGGAGCTCCCCACTGCCTGGGTTCAGCCATTCCCCAGCAGCGCAAATTCCCACAAAAAGGGCGAGAGGCAGCGGGGCCAGGCCAACCACTTGCAGGTAGCTCAGCTGAGGTGCTGCAAAAGGGCTGAATTTTGGAAGGGGAGGCTTCCCTGAACACAGCCAGGGTGAGATGCACCAGATGTGCCACCTCACAGCGTGACACTCGGCTGCTGAGCAGATGCTGTGCCCCAGAGAGGTGAGGCTGCAGACAGCAGCAGCCCTGGGAAGCGGCACACCACATTCCCAAGCGGTGAGTATGAAAAGAGATGTTCTGCCAACTACCTACCAATGAAAGCAATGGCCTCGGGAAAGAACTGCGAGAGGTTCTGGCTCCAGTGATCTGAGATGGGGATCTGCTTGTACTTGAACTCTCCGTCATGCTCAAACATGTTTGGCAGGTTAGGAGTCACATTCAGGATGTATTTAATGCCGTATTTGCCCAGGACGTCCAAGTTGGTGGAATCTTTGGCACAGCCCAGGTACAGGTAGGGTAGGATCTGGACTGGAAAGGCAGGCTGATTGTTCGGGATGGGGCTCCCGTCCGACTCCGTGGCACTGCTGGGCTCCCTGTCGGATTCGCCATCCGAGCAGTCGGAACTTATCCGCAGCCCCCCCAGGCCAAGGACTGATGCTGGGGGAGAGTTGCTGGGTGAGGAGCTGTCAAGGTTTGTCTCGCAGTGCTCGGAATATTCAGTCTGAAACTTGTTAAAGCCACCTGGGAAGGGGGAAAGGAGAGAGGGAAGGGGATAGGCAGAGAGAAAAAAAAAAGATGCTTTAATCTTCAGAATGGGAAATCCTTCTACCTGTGAACATATGTTGCTCAGAAAGTCTTTACCAGAAAGAAGCTGGTATCCCTTCAACTTCACAGCAAGAAAAGCATGCCCCTGCTCCCTTATCTTCCCTGGGCAAACTGATACTGAGCAAATGGGTCCCAGGACAGCAAGGAGTGGTTCTTACAAAGTTCAATATTGCTTATGAAAAATAGAGCCAAATCTCAATCACAAAAGAAAGAAACATCTATAAGTACAATCAATGCCAAGACACAATCTCACCTTGCTAGCCTCTCAAAAATAAGGGTCTGAGGCAGTTTAGGCAAAAGCTATTATGCCACTTAGAGAGAAAAGTATCCATGTCTGAAAAGACAGGTCAGGGACATCCACCACATACCCACCCCAGGCACTAAAACCCAACGAAATTATTCACCTCCAAGCAGGAAAAAAATTACCCTAAGTTTTGTCACAGAGTGATCCTCACAATTATTTTATCTCTGCAAAATAGGTTTTGCAACAGAGCAATGTCACAGGTTTGTTCTTCACCCAAACCACAGCAGGAGCACAGAGGGATGGGACCCTCCACGTCTGCCCTAAGACTTTTTCTCTGGCTCTTCAGCTCAGCTGCTTGGGAAGGAAGGCAGAGGCAGGGAAGCAAAAACCCCACCGATCTACCTCCTTTCCAGGCGGTATTAAAGCGGAGCTCAGCCATCGGGATCTGACACTGACAAATGGTTTAATTAGAAAGGGCTCCTGGAAACTTCGTTAGTGGGTTCGGCGGTTGTGGCGGGGTCACTGAGCAGGACAGACAGCTCCTGCCACATCCATTCATGAAAAAGGCTCGTCCTCGCCCTCCTCCTCCCCCCGCGCCGCCAGACAGCGCCGAGGAGCCATTTTGGAATTTTAATTAGAAACATTTCCCACCGAGGCTCCCGGAAAAAGGCAGAGAAAGGGGCTCAGCTCCTCCCCTGCCCATCGGGGAGAGCTTAGGAGTAACTTTAAACCCGCTCCTTCCTGCTGGGGATGAGGCCGACGGGGAGAGAAGCGGGAATGCAAAGCCAGGGAGCAGCGGAGCCCATGGGGAAACCCCAAACCGGGATGGGATGATGGGATGGGAGATCCCACGGACAGGGATGGGAGGCTCGAGGGGGGAATGGGATCAACCCCCGAGCTGGCCCCTCACCACGCTTTGGAAGGAGGCGAGTGCGGGCTGCGCAGCCCCGAGGGCTGGTCCCCAAATACCTGCCTGTCCCCTGCCGCCCCACCCCGCCACCAGGGGCTTCCCCGGCTCCCCAAAAAAGAGTCTATCAAGGAACAGCCGTGTTTTTTAAAGAGCCGCAAGTGGCAACTTTCTTGACCACTCTCCCCCACGCACGCTCCCCCGCTCTCCTGTTATTCCTGCCTCAAAGCCGCCACCCAGCGACCGGACTGGGAGCGCTGGGAGGAGGGGAAGGGTCCCAGCAGCCCAGCTGCGGGCTCTGCTCAGCCCGCTGCGATCTTTCAAAATGGCCAAAAAAACCCCAAAAACCCCAAAGCACCCCCAGCCCTGGCGGAGGGGCGTGTGGGGGTTCGGCTCCCCTGCAGCGCAGCTCCCCGCTCCCCATCGCCCTGTCCCGGGGGAGCAGCCGGGCTGCCCTCTCCCAGACCGGCGGCACTGCCCGGCAAAGGGGGAGGAAAACCCAAGCGAGGGCTTTCTGGTTATGTTGGGAGATAAAATAAAAATAGAGAAGGACTCTCCTGCCCCGCAAAATCCGGCCATTCCTCCCGGAGGGCTGGAGAGGAGCCTGGTGCCGGCGCGGGTCAGCCCCGAAAGGCTCCCCCGGGGAGCGGGGCAGCGCAGCCGGGATCGGCCTGGGACGGGGCAGCGCTGGAGGGGCCGCGCCGGCGGCGAGGCTGGGGGCTCCTCCCGCCGCCACCGGGGAGCCGACGCAGGAAGAAGCGGGGCGCTCCCGGCCGCTTCCAGCCTGCGACCATTTTGTGCGGGGGATTAAAGCGGGATGCAGAGGAGGGAGGAAAAAAAAAAACCAACAAAAAACAAAAAGAGAAAAATAAAAATAAATCAGGCAGAACGGATGAGGGAGTGAAGCAAAACGAGTCAGCCACCTCCGTGCGAGCAGGGGATGGGCACCCTAGGGATGCAGCGGCCGGCCAGGGGCTGCGCAGGGGGACACGGACGAGGGCTGCGGGAGCGGGACGAGGCTGGAACAGAGTGAGGGGCACCTCACCTTTCAGGTAATAGGCTTTGCAGCCGTCATCGCGCAGCTTCTGGAGCAGGAGCCCCAGCACGGAGGTGGCGGCACCGCTGTCCTGCCAGTCGGCGGTGGCCTCGTCGTAGAGCAGCACCGTGTCGGCCTTGCAGCGCTTCACGAAGCGCTCCTTATCCTCGTGGTTGGGGATGATGGAGCGGATGGGCAGGTTGCCCTTCTTGAGGCGGCGCAGCATGAGCCCGGGGATGGCCAGGTTGATGGCCGTCTCGATGTGCGAGCTCTCGAAGAGCTCGTGGGGGCGGCAGTCGAGCAGCAGCAGCGAGCGGCCGCCGCCCGACTCCAGCTCCTCCTGCAGCCACTCCGCGCTCTTGCACGGCATCGCCGCAGCCATGGGCGCCCGCGGGGAGCTCCCCCAGACCTGCGTTTTCATGGGGCTCGGCAGCGGCGGCCGCCAGCGCCCGGCCCGCCGGCCACCCACGCGGCGTCCGGACGCGGCCCCGCTCCGCTGGGTCGGTCTTGCGCTGCGCCGGACGCGGCTCCGCTCAGCACGGCCGTGGGTGCGCGGTGTCTGCGGCCCGGAGCGCGGCGGCCCCCGCTCTGCCCTACGCGCTGCGCCCCATGCCGGCGGCCTCAATTAAAGCGGCGCTCGGCCGGCGGCTCGGCGAGTCATGCCTCGGGAGGCGGGGCGGCGGCGGGACCGGCGGCTCGGCCCCGCCCCGCCTACCGGCTCCAGCTCCAGCTCCAGGTACCGGGCACCGGGCACGGCACCGGGCACCTGCGCCGGGCACTGGGTGCCGGGCACCGGGTACCGAAATGAGGCGCGGCCAGGGGAGCGGGGCAGCCCAAATATGGGCAGGGGCGGGGCCGCGGCGGGGGCAGAGCGCGGGAAGGGCCGCGGGCACCGGGCAGGGCACCGGGCACCGAGCACGGCACCGGACACCGAGCACCTGCACCGGGCACTGGGTACCGAGCACGGCACCGGGTACCGGGCACCTGCACCAGGCACTGGGTACCGGGCACCGAGCACGGTACCGGGCACCGGGTACCGAGCACGGCACAGGGCACTGGGTACCGGGCACGGCACCCGGCACGGCACGGCCCGCCGGGGCTGACCCTGGGCGCTCCGGGGTCGGGCAGTGAAGTGACCCAGCCCGCGTGGGTTCTGAGTGGGTCGTGCCCAGCCCTGTTTGGTCTTTGACAGGAACTCGCAGTTCCAAAATAAAATCGACCGAGACTCATTAAGCCTCCGCATTGCCTTTCGTTCTCAGAGTGAGCTACAACATAGATGTTTTTATCCGTGCATCCTTGTTTATTTTTAGAGTATCTTCCCTGATGGTATCCACTACTATAAATACAAACCTTTTGTGCTGCAACACTAACATTTCAAGACAGGAATGTAACTGGAGGCACCGTTTGGTTTCCTTCCATCTTTTACATTCCTTCTCATGTGAATCAGTCCTCTGGTACCAGAAGTTTTCCGTGCCTCACACAAACTGTTCCTGTTACAAAATAGATTTGATCTTTCTCTTTTTAATGAGCAGGATGACATTAAAAATGTGGTTCTGTATGAGCCACTTCTACTGCAGTCTATTTTCACCATGCAAGCAGTCAAACACTGGTGGACTGCTCAGAGAGGTTGTGCAATCTCCATCCTCGACTGATTTCAGGATCCAGCTCAAGGCATCCCCAGGTACGCTGGCCTGCCCCCAGGGCTGACCCAGCTTTCGGCCAGAGGTTTGACTGGAGCTCTGCTGTGGTCTCCTCTCACCTGGGTTATCCTACAAGCCCTTGCTCTCCAAACTCTTGTAAGCATGAGTGGGAACCATTCCTTCTCCCCAGTCCGGGACAGATAAGCCATTCCAGTTTTTTCTCCCTAACTTTTCATCTCTTTAGCCTCTTAATATAAACTTTGTCAGCACACACTGTTTAAAGTGAAGAGGCAGGTCTGTTTCACCAGAAGATTCCCAGGCTCAGGAGCCTGACTAGTTCTCCTCAAGATTTTTTCCCAGCTGGCTGAATTTCAGCCAGAACTGGGCTGTACCTTGTGTAACAGGAAAAATATTGCTCTTAAAACACACCCCCACACGCAAACAAACACGTGCACACACAGAGTCTTAGTTGTAATGTTGTTTAGAACTGTGCTGTTCAAATGGCATTGTCTCTAGGCAGAACTTCAAATTGATTTGTATTTGAAGACACTTTTCTTCTGGTCAAAATCTGCTTTTCTCAATGCTGAGATCTACTACTGAAACCATTTCAGAGCCACTGTCTCCTCAGTGGTCTTTTATAGACCCTGAACACATGAAATATACCAAGAGGGCTGGATTCCTGTGCCTTTAGTACAAAAGCAGCTCTTGGATGTGCAGGGGTCCCTGCCTCCTTTTAGTCTAATTCCTAAGGCTGGATCCTAATGAAAATACCAATTTAAGACAGCATTTGAGCACATGCTTAACTTTGAGTACAGCGGGTGTCTCATTGCAAAACGCTCTGTGATTTCAGCGGGACCGTGCTCTGAACCATTCATGGATTTCAGTGGCATCAGCAAAATAAATGTCTTGTTCTACATCGCTTTTTTGTGACTCAAGTGTGCCCAAGAAAGCGGAACAGCAGAAGCTGTCCACTTCCCCTTGCCCAGTTTATTTTTACCACTGGTTGCTGTGGGAAGCTATTGTGATTCAGTGTGGCAGTAGGAAGTTCCTAACGCTGCTCTTTGCAGCAGAGGATGTTGAGGTTCTTATGCAAGCCACAGGCACAGTGAAAATAGCTGACCTTTCAGAATGTTTATCGAGGCACCTTCAGTTCACAAGGGGAACAGCAGCGGCTTGTGCAAAGGACTGAAATCTGGGTCTAAAGTCCCTGTTGTGCTGAAAACAGCCCAGAAATCTCACAGGGATCCTTTTTGGTGCTGCGAGGGAGGCAGGTGTAGCAGCCAGCATGTGGTCCTGTGAAACCAGCAGAGAAACGTTTCACCTCCATTCTGCGGTCCCATCAGCGACCACATAAGTTTCGGGACAGGCTCCAGACGCGTCACCTGCGGAGACCAGCGCACATTTCATCCTGAGAAGGGCCAAAGCAAAATAATGTCACTTAACAGAGGGATGACACCCTCTACCTGCCCATCCAGGACTTGAGGGACACTGGAAGAGCTTCTCCTCGCTTCTGGCTGCTGCGGGGTGCGGGTGCCCGTGCCGGCAGCGGCGGTGCCGGGGCCAGCCCGGGGCCGTGCTGCCCTCTGGAGTCAGCGCTCCACAGCGCGCCCGCCACCGGCACCGTGCCGGGCTCCGGGGACCGACACCCGCGGGGGCTTCTCCCGGCACACAGCAATCCCTGCTCGGCAGGCAGCTGCGGCCGTTCCCCGAAATCCCCTCCCGCGGAGGAGGCATCTCGACCCCGCAAGGTTTCCTGAGAGGCGGCTTGCAGGCTGGGGCAGGACGCGGGGTGCCAGCACCTCCTGCAGCCCAGCGCGGCTGGCAGGGGCTCAGGGGGGCTGCTGGGGGTTGTCTCCCCATGTACGAGGTTTGCTGACAGGCGGAAGAACAACACATGTCCAGAAATGGGAGCTTCCAGCTCAGCTCCCAAAAGCCCCAAGTGCTTGTGACAAAGGATGCACGAAGTGATAACCACTCTACATGTGGATTCGTGAAATTGTAGAATATCCTGAGTCGGAAGAGACCCACAAGGATCAGTGAGCCCAGCTTCTAGTTGTGCACAGGACCATCCCAAGAGTGCCACCACGTGCCTGAGAGCATTGTCCAAACCCTTCTTGAGCTCCAGCAGGTTTGGGGCGGTGACTGCTGCCCTGGGGATTGCCATCATCCCCATACCATAATGCCAGACCTGACCCAGGTTTCTAATACAGGCTGTGTGCATCTTTCTGGCTGTTTTTGTGCTGTGGAAAGGCTCTCTCCTCCAACAGTCCTTCTGCTTGATGCCCAGTGCAGTGACCAGGCAACCCCCCCTTGCCCACAGCCCCATCTTGCTGGCTTGAATTCAGAGTGCTTTTGTCTTCATCTGTCCCCATCTCCCATGATGCTGATGCAGGATTTACAGAGTAAAGTAAATTAGAAGATGGTCGTGCAGATACCAGCTCAGGTTCCTCATTTCCATCACCACCACCTCTCTTTTCCCAGATTCTCTGTCTGCAGAGCCCACAGGTTGTTTTGATGTTTTAGAAACAAAGACCATGAGTCATGGCAGAGCACAAGGTAAGTGCATCATTAGCAGATGTCTGCCCAAAACCCACTCCAGGCCCGGCAGCTCTTGCAGAGCCATTGCTCCCAAGGATGTGACAGACCCCACTTTGAGCCAAGGGGGAAGGCAAGATGTGAGTAAAGGGCAGAAGGTGTCACACCCCAAGGGGATGGATGGTACTACCTACAGCTTAGGTGAGGTAGAGGCTCCTAAGGATTTACAGAGTAAAGTAAATTAGAAGATGGTCAGAAGTTGATATATATTTTCTTCTTAAAAAAGAACCTCTGAAAACCTTTTTTTTTTTTTTAACATGCACTTTCTCCACAACACTTCACCCCCAAAAGATTTTCCTTCCAGCCTCTCCCCCAACAAACCTGGGCTGTAGCAGCCAAACCTTCATAGGACTTACCTTTTCACAGCTCATCAGGTGTTTGCTGCATCTAATAAGAGGTATTAGGTATGATTGGTGGCCCAGATACCAGCCCATAAAGCTATTGAACTCCTTCTAGAAGGAGTCTTCACCTGGCTCACGTGCCTGTGATCAAATATCCAGCAGTACCAAGACAGGAAGCACCTTCCTGGCAGCTTAATGCTGGACTGGCAGCTCAAAGCTGTGTTTTGTGAGCAAGATTTCAGCTGGGAATTTGCTCAGGTAACCTGGGCCCCCAGGCCAGCTTCTGGTTTGCTCTGTGACGTTGAGTGAATTCACAGATTTGTGTACTTCCCATCTGTGGAATGGGGCTGATACCTCCCATCACCTTTGCGAGCGTTTGGGTGCTAAGGAACCAGGCAGGTGGGCTGGTGTGATGTTAACATCCTCTTGCAGTGCTGAATTTCTAGGACTGAATCACTTTTTTTCTATCTTTAAAAATAAATTTTTAAAAAAGACTTTTTATTTAACTTCAGCTTCCCTTCCTAATTATTTAATGTAGTAGGAGTTATTTTGTCAGGAGAGGGCACTTGTTGATGGTTTACCCCATGTTTCATTAATGCATGGAAGAGGTTAACTCCTGGTAGTTATGGTAGCAGATGCATGGTTTTAACAGGGGAAAAAAAAAATCCCCAATTTTACTTTCTACTCTTGCACTAATTTGTGACTATTTTTATCTATGTTAGCACTGAGCCAGGGTAAAAATACTCCCTAGAAAGTTTAGAATTTACATTTGTCTTCATATATATTCAGCAGAAATCCAGCTCCCCAGCCTCCGCACTGCCTAATCTGGACTCATTAACTTCACCCGCCCCCGAGAAAATTGTCAGATGACTTTGGCCTGGCGAAGCCTTTCACCCACAAACACTCAGCAGGAGGGTCCAAGTCTCCTGTCTGCAGCAAACAATCCCCGTGGAGCATCAGTTCTGGCACTGCAGGCATCCAGCTCAGCCACGGGAACGGATTCACCCTTGCTAACCCAGCCCTGCCTCGGGGCAATGTCTCCGATGTTGGGCTCCATCCCGCTGGGATGCTGAGCCCTGGAAGCATCTTCCAGGCAAGGCAGATGGATGGAGGCTGGGGAAGAAGCACCACAAGGAGAAACCTTTGTGGAGCATCTCGTGAAACACAAGGCAGCCACAAACACGTGGAACTGGCATGCCAGGTCCTGGGATAATGCCATTTTTCTTCTATTAAATGGACATAACATTTGACTCTCTGAGATGCCCTTTTGCTGCACAGCTGGAGACTTTCTTGTCAACGTGTCAATGAACTCTGCTGCAAAGACAACAAAATTTTTCTCTGGCAGGTTCCTGCAGAAGAAGCAAACCATCCCCTCCTGTGCAGTGTCTGGGCAGCCTGGGGCTGTTACCATCTCACAGGGGGCACAGCAGCCCAGAGGGGCTGAGGCTGGAGGTCCCTCTGAGGAGTGTCCAGTCCAGCTCCTGTCCAGCAGCACCCTTAGGGCAAGCATTGCACCTGTTGTGTATCCCAATATCTGCCAGGATGGAGGCTCCACACCTTTGCCGGGCAAGCTGGTGCAGTATTTCACCACCCTCACAGAGAAAAAGTGAACTGACATGTCCTGTGCTTCAATTTGTTCCAGTTGCCCTCACTGGCCACCCAGGAAAAGTCTGGCTCCATGTTCAGGGCTTGAGGAAACCCCTGCATTTTTATGGAAATGGGAGTGTTTTCTGTGAAACCCAGGAGAGAAAGGGGGCTCATGTTTAAGCAGGAGCATAGAGCCCACAGGCTCCACCAGCAAGGGAGGGCAGCTCCAATCTAATTAAACTGAGAAAACATCCTTAAGCAACCATTTCCCATCTACCCTGCCTTACTTCCTGGGCTCCAGGCTCCTTGCAGGGGAAGAACTGGAGAATTTTTAAGATTATTTATCCTTTTAGCAGCGAGTTTAAAATGAGGAGGTCTGGAAGCTGCGTGACACCATCCTTAGAAAATCATCCCCTGCAGAGGACCAGAGGAGAGGAAATCTCCAATGGTCCCTTTGGCATGAGATCCTCCAGAGTCTGTCACTGCAATGATGGAGTAGGACAGGATATTTATGGGACTTAAGAATCCAATAACATCTACTCTCAAGCCGGGCTCAGGCATGTGTTGGACACAGCCTGCACAGCCTGGAGTTGAATACAGACCTCCATATCCCATTTATTCCCCCTTTTGTATGCCAGAAAAACCCTTCCTCCTTAGAAAAGAGCGAAGCAAGAGGGAAATGGCCCAAGACATGGAGTGCAGGACCTGTTGGTGCTGTGCGAGCCCTGGCCCTCGGCTGTGCTGGGCTCCATCCCCTCCCTGGCTCTGCAGATCCAGCACCCGCCCGCCCCGCACACGTCAGTTCCTCAGCAGCTTCTCCACACGGCCAGGCTGTTTTCAAGAAGCAATTTCCTGCAGAGGAAGATTTTTTTCTCCAAGGAGCCTAAGTGGGGAACTTCCTGGTGCAGGCTTTTCATGGGAAACCATTGTGAGAGCAGCTTCACCACCCACCAGGAAGGGCTGTCACTGAGCAGGCTGCACTCTGCTCTGTGTCCCCAGCCCAGCTTCCCAGGACATGCCAGGGGGTGAGTTTTGTGACCCTCACTCATCTCCCCAAGCTGCTGCTGGGATGCTGACTTGTGGCAGGGAAGTGGACAGATGGTGAAGATCTGCACTGGGTGCAGGCAGTGCCTCCCAGGGAAGGTTCTGCATGGCCTGTCCCACTGGTGGGAGAAGGTGTGGGAGAAGCTGAGAGGAGACATAAAGACTTCACCATACTTTGACTCCCCAGCCTTTGCATTTTCCCTCTTCACTGTGGGTGATTCCCTCTTCACTGCTGGGTCTGATTTCAAGCAGGGCCACCAGCTACCAGGACAGGCTTCTCCCCACACAGAGCTGGGTGTCACTGCTCCTCAGCCTGGTTCTGGGAGGCCCTGGGTTTCTGGGTGCTCCTCTGAAATGCAAACCCTGCCAGGGCTTCCCCCACTGCTGCAAGATCAGGGCAGCCCAGCACCAGCTCCTGCTGTGGTGGAGCCAGGGCAGTCCCAGTGGCTTTGGCAGCGCTGCCTGGGATTTACACCTGAGCACAGAGGCAGCCTCAGCACCACAGCAGTGCCCCGCAGCCCTGGCTACCAGTGAAACCCCAAAATGCACCAGTTAAACCCTCAGCAACACAGACACTGGGGCACCAAGTTGCACTGCGCTGCTGCTCCTCACCATGGGTGGTGTTAAAGTTAATTATTGTTCACATCCTTTTATTCCAATGAGCTGTGCAGGTCTTCCAGCTGGTTCATATTCCCTACAATGCTGCTTTTCATTCATGCAGTTGTTCTGGTTTGAGGGCATTTTGTGGTTGTGGATGGACAGGCAGCCCAGGCTGGTGCCCTGCTTTGAGCCCTCACCACCTGTGCTGTGGCAGCACTGCTCTCCCAGGGAGAAGTTCTGCTGGACATCTGTGAAGATGCTGTAGTTCCAGAGGTTTTTTCCTTGCGTCAAATTCTCTAGTTTTGCAACCCCTCACTGCAGTTAAAATAAAACTAAACAACACCCAAGAATCCATTTCCGTGAGCGTTTCAGGAGCAAAGGGCTGGTTCCTCTTTCAGAGCATCAAAAAACAACTTCTATTTTTCTCACAGTGTTAGCAATGTTCAGCTGAGCCCTGCTCTTTTTTCCCCCAAAAAAAATTTGTTTCCAGGAAACAGGACTTTATTTTGAACACAAAGCATCTCTTCGGCCAGCCTGACACTCTTGGGTACAGTCACAACTTTTGAATACACATACATGACCTACAAGAACAAGACCCAGCATTGAGGGAACTGAACCAGGTCTCAGGGAAGAGCCCAGTCACTTCCCAATCCACCACTGGTTTAATTGTGTGATGCTGGGCAGGTCCCTTCCCTCTGTCTGTGTCCTGCTTTCCAAGCCTTGAACTGGGGTTTGAGTTCCTTCATGCAGCACTCTGCTGGACCTCAGTAATCAAGAAGTATCTGAAACAGTCACAAGGTGCCAATCCAGTTTCTGGCACAGTGCTTGATCAAAAAGGACGAATCAAAACCTCCTTCCTCCTTCTCCCTTGGCCTGCTGGCAATGCTGTTCTTAATCCAGCTCACGATGTTGCTGATTGTGAGAAGGCACCACTGCCTCATGGTCAGCTTGTTATCCACCAGGACCTCCCAGGTTTTTACCTGCAAAGCTGTTTTCCAGCCAGCTGGTCCCCAGTTTGTACTGGTGAGTGGGGTCATTCCTCCTTGGGGGCAAGAGTTCCTGTTCCCTTTGCTGGACTTCACAAAGCTCCTCTTTGTATGTTGAGGTCTTTGTGAATGGCACCCTGGAACACGCAAAGCCAGGGGAGCAGGGAGAGCTCACAGCATTTCATAGCTCAGTGGTGGATCTTGGAGAAAAGGATGGAGACACACATTGCTTCCCTTCTGACCCAGCACAGAGTGGGGCACCCAGGACACCCAGGGCGTGAGGAAAGGGGGATCCTGCCACAGCTGGTGCCATCCCAGCACACAATGTGCCTGTGCTCCTTCACTCACCGTGTGACAAGGAGGAAGCAGCGCTCAGGGAAAGAGGTGACCAGGCAAATTCAAGCAAAGACATCCCAGGGAATGAGTCACCGGCTCTGCGTAAGCAGCCAGACTCTGCTCTGGAGGGAGAAGGGCAGCAGGAAAGCTGAACACTCCCAGGAGAGAGCTGCAGGATGATTTAAAGGCTTTTACTTGGACCTTGCATTGGAGACCCCCGTGCTGTGGCAGCAGAGGGTGAGCAGAGCTCTGGGTGTGCCCACAGAGCAGCTGCTGCCCATGGGGACACAGCAGTGGGAGCTCAGCTCCTCAGGGAGGCTGCTCCCAGAGCAGGAGAAATCACCCACCTAACCCAGGCTTTTCTCAGCAAAGGCTTGGCTCTGGTGGTGACATTTCTCATGGGAAATGCTATTTCCTTGAAAACCTCAGGTATTCGGGTCAGCTTAAAAGCTTTTAGCACAGTGGCACCAGACACACTGAGCTGGTTGAGTCAGAAGGTAATTTCCAACACATGTAAAGCAACTTCCGTGGACCAAAGTGCTTCATCACCATGTTTTCCTGGTGACAGCTTCAGTTGTTTCTCTTCTAAGAATCAGTCTTTTGTTTACTGTTTTAGATTATTTCCTTGTGGAAAGCCTTTCATTTACTCCCCAGCATTACCTGTAGCTTTTAATCCCAGCAGGTGAAGGAGGTGGAAGAGGAACAGCTCTTCAGCAGCGGGGCCAGTGTGCCAGAAATGGTACTTTTTTTTTAAGTTGTTCATAAAGATAACAAGAGATGAAAAGGTTGTGTCGGGAGGGAGATCTTCTCTAGTTGGAAAGCACAAAATACAAGAGCACTGTTGTCTCTTCTGCTGGGGCCCTGGCATTTCTGATCTTACTGCTCTGAGGGTTTGCCCTATGGAGCAGATGGCCCACAAAGCATCCTTGGGCAGCCAAGGTGGATGGGTGGATGGGAGAGAAGCTGCCAAGGGACTCACACCCATCCTAGAGGGGCTGCAATGCCTCAAAGAGAGAAAAAAAATCTGGCTGGAAAAAAAAATCTCAGAGCCCAGACTTGCTGGGTGAAAGGTGTTGGAAATGCAAATCATTAATTTAAAGAACTGGGCCAGGAACCAGGGGTGCCAGGCTGAGCTGTTATCTGCTGCATCAGCTGCAAGCCTGGCTCGGGATTTCAAAATAAAATTAGACTTGCAGTATATGTCTTTAAATATTTAAATTACTTTCAGTAATTCATATGGTGACATTTAAACAAAGTACACCAAGCAAATGGCTGCCAGTGCTAAAAGGAAATGTTTGCAGGTAATAATATTTAATTTAAAAGGGAACAGCTGATATCAAGGCAGAATCTTAATGCTGAATTCAACCTACATTTCTCTATCAACCAAGCAGGGAAGAATAAAGACCCAGACCAGCAAATGGTTAAAGATGTAGAGTGGTGTGATTGAAGTGCTGGTCCCAGACACCCCGAAGAGCTGTGAAATACGTGGGTGCCCAAATATTTTCAGGATAGGGGCTGCTGTAGTTTTGTGGGCTCCCAGAGGTGGGGACAGGCAGTTTCACGCTGGGAAGTGAGGACCACAGGGTCTTGGTGATGCCAACCCCTCCTGCCACACTCACCTGCCCTCCCACAGCCTTACTGGGCCCTTTGCTGTGAGCCTGTTCCAGAAACTAAAGGGAAAATCCATCCTGGGTGCAAACAAGCAAAACTCAATGAAGTCAGCTCACACACAGGCAGCTTCGCCCGGTGCTGCCGGCCAATTTGGAGAGCTTAGCTGGGTCTGTTACATCAGTCACACTGGATTTCATAACATCAGACATTTCAATAAGGGTGACTCATTCTCTCTTGAAGGGTATTGTATGTATGAGCAAAGATGATTAACTTTTGCTGAATGGTATGATTTCTGGGATGGGAACTGCTATTAATTAGGAGCGGATCTCAGATGTTCACAAACCCTGTTTTCATGGCCTACTTTGTATATTTTTCTCCATTCTACTTGTTTTTTTAGCTCAGGATAAATATTAAAGTGCTCTTCCCTGCTATCTGGCACTAAAGCAGCCAGATGTCCAGCAAAGGCATCTGACTTTCATAGCCAGGCACAGCCCAGGGCTCACTTCCTGTGGCCGAGCTTCAGCTACTTGCCCTAAAAAGCTCAGTTTTCACATTAAAAGCAAACAAAACAAAATAAAAGGGAGCTTCCAGCCTGCACAAGTGCAGCAGATAAAGTACCAAGGGAGGTAAAATAAGCACAAGTGGCGCAGAATGCAAAATCCAAAGAATTATCCTTTCTCACCCTCCCCCCAGATTTTCTTTATCAAAAGTTGGGGGCTTATGGAATCTCGTGCTTCTGGCTGTTGAGGGTTGAGGTTTGGGGGTTAACACCACCAAGGATCCTTGGGATAAAGAGTTTGCCAGATTCAGGGAGAAAAATACCCTTCCAGCTGCCCTGGCTGCAAAGCTGGACAATTTACCAGGACAAGGGTCAGGTTGTTCAGTGCCTTCAAGCACATCTGCAGCACCCAGCACTGTGGTTCTGAAGGAAGTGCCTGGAGAAATTAAGACCAGCCAGCCTGGAAAAGCCAAAGGAGGCAGGCATGGGATGGGATGGAGCTGTCCTTCCCCACCCCAGGCAGTGCTGGGGGATGCCAGGGAGCAGCCAGGCTGAAGCTGGGGACCTGACAGGTCAGTGTTTAACAGCCAGGCTGTTCAGTGGCATCTTGCCACCACCTCATGGTTCCCAGCATCTCCCCTGGGATGACAATCTCCTCCCAGATCCAGCCCATCAGCTCCCTCCTGTCCTATCCCATGGCACTGGCAGTGAGCAACACAACATCCCACAGAGCCAGACATGCCACCCTGCTCCAGCCTCACTGCTGTGGGCAGTAAAGCAGTCCTGGAACAGACAAACTGTGCTCAGTCCCTCTGCCTGGCCAGCAGGGACTGGAGGAAGTGTCCTGTTCTTGGTTCCTGGTGAGACACCACTGTGAAAGCCAACTGTGCCTTCCAGAGATCTCTGCCTGGCCAGCAGGGACTGGAGGTTCTTGGTTCCTGGTGAGACACCACTGTGAAAGCCAACTGTGCCTTCCAGAGAGGGAAAGGAAGGGAGACAGCTCGGCCTGGTATTCTACCAGCAGGGATGAGGTTCACGTGCTTTGCCCAATACCCCATCCCCATGCCCCCTCCAGCACCCACAGCACTCCTCAAATGTCAGGCAGGGACTGTGGGCAGCAGTGAGGCAAACAAAGGTCACTGGATCTGTGCTTTTCCCCTCCCATCAGCTGAGGCTGCTCAGAGCTCCTGGGCACAGGCTGGAGAGCTGGTCCTGCTCCACAGCAGGCAGTGAGGAGGAGCATCAGCAAATCATGAGAAGCAATTGTTTGTAGTTAATCAAGACAAGAGGAGATTATTTTTTTTTAATTGAAACTCAGGGCTGGGCATTTGAGCAGAAATGGGGGGCGAGCAGTGAAACTGCCCTGTGGGTGGGCAGCCCTAACCTGTGGGGGTTTGGAAGCTTTGGGGCAGTGACTTGCTCTCCTCTACCCCTCCTGCTTGTCACCAGGGTGGCCTGCCCAGGCTCAGGCACTGCAGCCAGGCTGGTGGCAGCACACCTGCCCAAGCCTCCCTGTAACCAGCAGGCTCCCAGGCATGCTCTGGAGGAGCTGGGAGCTGTGGGAGCATTAGAAGGCTTCTCCTTCCAGACTCAACGGTGAGGAATGTGCACTCGAAACAGAGATAGGGCTGGTTTCACTTGTGCTGCACACCAAAACCAACCATGAGGCTCTCTGAGATAAAGTGGCATGTAGGGGTAGGAAAACCCCACAATTTGCCTAAAATTTGCACCCATAAAACGCCACGGGCGGATCAAAGTGTGGATGTGTGATTCAGGCACACGGCTGGGATGTGCGAGCCACTGCCCAGGCGTGCAAGGAAGGCTGAGCCACCAGCACCCAGGGTTTCCTTGGAGACTGACGCAGCAGGGGCTTCTCCTCCAGAAGCACTTGCTCCCTGCCTTACTGCAAAGGAACACCCTAAATCCCATCCCCACCCTGAACCCCATCCCCAGCAGGGCTCCACAGCACCGCTGGAGGAAGGGGCAGTGCTGACAGCCTGGAGGGGGCTTCCCTCACCTCCGAGCACTTTTCCTGTTGCGCAACTCACCCGTGCTTCTAAAAATGTTTGCTGGAGCAACAGTCTCTAAGGCCATTTCCATAACAATGGGTGCAGAAGAACGATGATCCACGCTGCTGGAGTGATTTGCTCGCTCACACGCTCGCTGAGGACCGGGCACACCGCAATTCCAGCGTGAGATGTTGGTGTGAATGACAGAAAAAGAGTGTATGACTGAATTGCTCTTAGCAGCTGCTGGAAAGCTCCCCAGAGGCCCTGCTGTCCACTGCCTGGCCAGGGGACACGGGCAGGGCTCTCTGTCCTGCCCCAGGGCGTTGCCAGAGCCTGCAGGCACAAAACCACCCACAGCAAAGGCACAAAACCGCAGAAAATGCTTCCACACCTTTGGCTGGTGTGCCAGCAGTGCCCAGCAAACACAGACCAGCACAGGCACCTGCAGAGGGGCAGCACCCAGCAGCTGCACTCTGACCAAAACTCAGCCAAAACTCCTGCTTCACCCGAGGCCTCAGTCCTTACAAGGCCCCCACATGTTTCTCTTTTATCTCACAATTCTGGGTGCTCAGCCCCAGCCAAAACCAACCAGGTTTGCTCCTTCCCCACGTCTTTTCCAGCTGACCCATTAAAATCGACACTCAGCCACTGCCTCCAGTTTGAATCGCTCACATCCTGCCATTACAGCTTTGTTTAAACCCGTGCAGAGCTCAACCTGTTGTCAGACAGACACTAATTGGTGTGTTTCTAATTATTTGTTTCCATCTTAAAACCTGTTTTTCAGCAGATTGCAGCTTTATTTTAATACATGCTTGGCTAGAGCTTGATATACTGGTTGCCAGTAACCCAGACACAAATGGGATTGCATTGCACAGGGGGAGAAAAGAGACTGAGTTAAACTGAATTAAGAGCCTGTTCATAAAAATGAATTAAGCAAAACTGTGAAACAAGCAGCAGTGTTGCATTGCAGAAGATTGTTTCTGTATTCCTGTTTCTACCTCTTCAAATGAGATTAACCTCTGCATCCACAACAGGGCATTTGAAACATCTCCTTACACAAACACTTCGACCATGGTTTTTTATGTGATCAAAGCTCTAAAACTTTGGGTTAATCCTTTTTATACTCACATGGTTGGTGACAAAAACTAGCTCATCAGAGGGTAACCAAACCAGGATCAATGTCCAGCTGCTTTCCCAGGATGTGAATGCAGACACTCAGGCACTGTCCTCAGTCTCTTCATTCAAGCAACACCAGCAGGCTTTTCCTCTTCCAGGAGCAGCCCAGGCCCTTGGTATCTTGTCATTTTCACACAAGTCTTCAGAGGGCAGGAGAAGTAGCTGAGGTGCTGCTCTGAGGCAGCTGACACTGCTGGGACACACCAGGCAGCACAGCCAGTGCTCTGGGCCCTGCCTTGCTCCATTCTCTCTCTGTAGCTCTTTCTCCAAGATTTGGGGGTCTTGGATCTAAAGTGCAGTTAAGGAAACTGAGGCAATTAAAAATAAAAACATATGTAATTTGCTTGCAAATAACTTTTTAGTGCAGGTCATGTTCTGCACAGCCCTGACTGAAGCTGCTTGCAACAATCTCAGCTTTGTCTTCTCCTTTCCAGCTCCCTGCCTTTCCCTGGCTGTGGGAAAATGCAGCAAGAGCATCCCACAGACAAGCAAGCCTCAGTCCCCCAGCCCAGGGGCTGTGAGGACCCCCATCCACCAGGCAGGCAGGAGCCACGTGAGGAGTGTCCATCCAGCAGCACATTGTGTCCCTGGCACAACCTGACCTCTGCTTGTCCCCACAGCCAGCCACAGAAGGAGACTGAAATCCTTGTGCAGCTCTTCCCATCAGTGAAGATGCTCTAAGGACATTGATTTCTCTGCAGGCTTTTTGTCAGCAGACAAAGGGGCTCAAAAGCTGATGCAGCCAGTGGGGTGTGAAGATGTACTTCCCAGGAGGAGCTAACTGCTAGAGGGAATTGGGTTGTCTGTTGCCAACACAGTGGTCTGGACTTTGTAGGAGACACCCAGGTTGAGGGCACAGCCCAGAGCAGCTGGTCCATCCTTCCCCTGGTGGGCAGAGGCCCAGCTGAGAGTGGGCAGCATCTCCAGATGAGCACCTGTGACCTCCTCCCTGCTGCAGGTCTTGGGTTCTGTGGGACACACGGCCCAAAGCGGGCATTCCATCAATGCCAAGCAGCATGGAGGTCACCTGGGAGAAGGCCTTTGCCAGGCCAGATTTTGGGGGTGGCCTCCTGGTTTGGTCCTTGCAGAGGAGCCTCTCATGCAGACACATGTGCCTGCACCTGCAAACCGAGCCGCTGGGGATGGACAGGGTCCACCACCTCCTCTTAGCCCTTCCCTATTTCCACACAAAGACATTTTGGTGAGCTTCTACTCCTTTTTTTAAACTAAAAAGGAAAGAAAAGAGGAAGATACGCACTTGATGATAAGGAAATCTAACAGAGCGTGCAGCAATCCAACTGCTCAGACACATATGCCTCCTTCCTTCTGCTCCGTACCAGCGAGGCTGTGCCATATTTAGATCTGGCTCCATCTCTCACAAACTTGACCAACTGTTCCTCCACAGTGTCATCTCTGCTTGTTTACCCCCAAACTGTTCACTGAAATCTTTGGTGAGGGGAAAATAATAATAATAATAATATTAATTTGGAAAAAAGGTTTTATTTTTAATGACAGGAAAAGCACTGGATGCCCAGAAAGGAAGATCATAACAGTGGTGGGTAAAGAGGTCAAAAGATCCCTTGGTGAGTCATCATCTCCATCAGGGACCTCCAGTGTGAGGAGGCAGACGTGTTTCCTAGAAATTGCTGTGCTGTGCTGGGGCCAGCCCCGCGCCCGGCCGGCCGAGTCATCAGCCCTGGGGAGATCCCACAAGTGTGTGCTCCCACAGGAGTGGCCCTGGGGAGATCCCACAAGTGTGTGCTCCCACAGGAGTGGCCCTGGGGAGATCCCACAAGTGTGTGCTCCCACAGGAGTGGCCCTGGGATGCTCCCACAGGAGTGGCAGGCTCAGTGACCACACTTGAGGGCAGGCACAGAGCTGTGGCCACACTGGGGTTACCCGGGTTACTCCTCCAAGGAGCTGCCCCATGCAGAGCACTGGGCAACTGCAAAGAAAAGGGGGTGCAGCCTCCCTGAGGGAAAGGCTGAAAGTACAGCTTTGTTACAAGTAGGACACATGAGAAAGAGCAGAGAGCATTTGCTGACCTTCCTCCTTGTGCCAAACCATGGCAAGTTCACCCCAGTGTCTGGGCCCTAGCACAGGGACAGGAGTCAGGCAGAGGGGGTCTTGCCCCACGCTGTCAGCCATGGCTGTGTCACACATGAGGCAGAGGTGAGCCCCTGTCCTCCCACACACAGTGAGGAGCCTTGGAGACTTCTCTCTGAACATCCACACCTCTGTCTGGCTCGCCTTTGATGTCAAGACTCTGCTGTCTGCTGGAGGGCTGGTGACAGCCTGTCCTGCAGCCTCGCAGGATGTGCAGCACAGCACCCCCACACCAGCCATGGGCCTTGTGTACAAAGCTTGCTCACACTCAAGGCAGATCTTAGGGAGTTAAGAGCATTTTCTTGGCTTGCTGTGCTGGTGGAAGAGCGACTTACAGCACAGCAGATGGATAAAATTCTAATTTGGGTTTCACATGATTTATATAAATAGGCTTAGACGAGGTTGCGCAGAGATGGCACAGTCATCTGCCAGCCTTGCTCTGTTTACCTCGAGACCCTCTCCTCCCCCTGTTAATGAGCACCCCAGCAGTGTCTTGTGTGCTGGCAGTAACGAGTCACCTCAGCTGTGTCACCTCCTGCCAACGCCAGGCTCTGGGCTGTGCTCCCAGCGGGGCAAAGCAGCCTCCTGCCACCCCACCTGGCTGGGCACAGCTTTTATGCTCATCCCTCAAACCCAGAGACAAATTTTCGAGGAACAGAATCACAGCTCCCATGGCTGGCTCAGGAGGTGGGGCAGGGAATGGACCACGCTGCTTCCTACCCAGGTGAGTGGGAGCAAGAGCAGGGCTCTCCCAGCCCCCACTCACTCACAGGACACCAAGATCTGGTGGGGCCTCTCCCCAAGGGTGGGTGGCTCAGAGTCAAGGGACACCAGTGGCCCCACTGCCACCCTCATGGACATGACACAGTAACT
This sequence comes from Passer montanus, assembly GCF_014805655.1. Classification (NCBI taxonomy): domain Eukaryota; kingdom Metazoa; phylum Chordata; class Aves; order Passeriformes; family Passeridae; genus Passer; species Passer montanus. Next base: position 2,679,074 of record NW_024374367.1, read on the forward strand.
CCCCCTCCTCCCCAGTAATGTGTCACCAAGGAGCCTTCACCACATCCTGACAAAAATCATCAAGCACGTCTTTGCTGGGTTTACTTAGAAACCTCTTCCTCATCTCCACTGCCCCTCTGTCCCTCAAAGGGTGACATGAGCTGGTGCTGCTCCGAGAAGAGGCTTGTGACAAACAGATGAAGGTCTGGCTCCAGTGAGGCTCCAGCATGCATCTGCTGAACATCTCCATCACACATTATCTCCTAGAAATCAAATGTGATGTGATCCCAGAAGGAAAAGAGTAGAAAACTGAGCTGCTGGTTTCTTTAAGTGGTCATCAGAAGCTGGATATGTGACAGCTGCATCTTCTCAGTGTCAGACACAGCTCAGGGGTCATCAGGCCTGTGCAGAGGGCAGGGGCAGGGCTCTGCTTTTAGCACACATTGACCACCAGATATCCCAAGGTCTGAGATGCAGGGGCAACCAAAGCAAAAATGCCAGGTCTGGGCTGAAACAGGCAGTGGGACACAAGTGTCTCCAGTCTGAAGGCCAAAAGCCAGACTGCCAAACAGAATGACACTTCTCCCTGTGGGCCCAAAGTGCCCCATGTCACACCATGTCACATGGTCATGTAAAACCTCTGCCTTTGAGTGTCTTTGGCCCTGGAAAAAAGGATCACCATCACAAAGCAGATGTTTGAGGCAGAAAATGATGGAAACATCGTTAAACTAGCCCAGAGATTGTGTGCCTGCATCCTCATTTTTACAACCTGATTTTCTACAGAAACAAGGTTCTCACAGCCACACCACCCCTGCACCCCTCCTCTCCATTCTCCTGCTTTTTGGACACTTTCAGCCACACGGGACTCCCAGCTATTATGACAATGTAACTTTTGTGAAGTTTGGTGGCTGATGAGAAGGTGATGGTGTGGGTTTGGCTTTTCCTGGCCAGTGAAAGCTCCTGCACGTCCTTTACTCCACACACAATCCCATCGGAAACCAGGCTTTGCCGGCTTCCGCCGCTCGTGGAACAAGTTCTGTTATTTGTATAATTGTATCCTAGGAGCCCTAGTTTCTGTCCTGCATAGTCCCTGGCATGAGCAGTATTTTCCACGGTCAGCCTGGAAGGAGGGAGCAGACTTTAACCCCTCAGTGCAAAGAGCAGATTCCCACATCAGGTTATTTCCATGCAACCCTCCCCATGAGAAAAAAAGCCCTCCTAGGACCAAGGCACCATGCAGAGAAATCTCAATGCCAGCAAGGGGTTGCCTCTAGGAGAGGTGCAGGTGGCTTGGGAACATCTGGGGACCCTCCTGGGGGGCTGCTTGAGCCTTCACAGCTTCTGCAGCCAGTACCATCCTCAAACCCCACCTTCAGCCTGGCTGCTGCCAAAACTCTCTGATTCAGCCTCTCTTTCCAGCCATGAATCATAAGCCAGCTCTTCACCAGCTGGGATAAGGCTCAGGTCACCAAAAAAAGGAAGAAAAAGAGATTTCTCAAGGGCCAAAGCAGATAAGCCCCTACAATTTGACAGAGCTTCCCCTGCTTGTGCATCTGTGCTGGAGGAGAAAAGTGAAGTTATGCTGGCAGTTGGAAACACCTCTGCCCAAGGAGATGCAAGCAGAGCAAGCCCCTGCTCTGGGCCATGGTGGAAGGTACCTCCAGCTTGAGATGAGCAGGCCAAGCCACACATGGCTTGGAGCTTCTGGAATCTGAGCCTGGAACATGCTGAAGAACCCCAGGTCCAGAAGGGGAAGTCTTCAGAGAGATAACAGCCACCCCAAAGCACAGCCACCCTTGTAGTCCGGGTTCATCACTGAGCTCCTCCTTAGCCAGCCTGAGCCACATCAACATTCCCACCCCTACTTGTGCCTGTTGTCCCAGATCTACCCCTAATTATGGGCAGCAGAGAGAAGGGAAGCACAGAAGGGCTAGAGATTCAGGTCAAAAACTGGTGGGGGGCTGGGACTCCAGCAATTCCTAAGAGACCTGCACATGTCCTGTGGATGAGGGCTGGGAAAGATGCAAGGTGCAGGACCAGGGGGCCCATGGACGCCCCATCAGCACCTCCAAGGGCTCAGAGCCAAGCTGGGCTCTTTGCAGTGAGGGCCTAAAAAGCTGGACCATGAAACTTCTGTTGAGCTTGGAGTTTGTGCTGCCCTGGGAAAGAAGAGCAAGTGGCAGGTTCAGGGCACTGCCAGCAGCTGGGCAGAGTGTTCCTGCATTTCCCAGTGCCCACAACAGGGGCAGATGAGAAACACGTCAGGCAGAAAATATTTGGGGTTTTCTTCTAATTGTTGCTGCCTCTGTGCTGAGGACATGCAAAAAAAATGGGCTGGATCTTCTGTTAAAACCATTTCCCACTACTGCAATGTTTTTAAGCAAAAGCCAAAGCATTCCAGAAGAGAATGGGGAAGACACCCATAAACCAGAGAAAAGAACTTATTGTTAAGAAGGTTTCAGAACTGGATGATTTAATTGTTTCTGGATTTCATTTCAGTGTTCATTTTTCCGAAGTTTCTAAAAAGCACCTACTTAGTAGTAATGACAAAGATATTTTCATGGAGAAGTGTGAGTAGCTTGTAGAGGCAATGTTTGAAAAACAATAAAAAAATAATAAAACTTTGCTAACTCCCCAGAGCACAAAAATCACATTTGTCTAAGAATATACTTACAACAGCAGGATTTCACCAGCATGTGAACCAGCAGTTGGTATGGACTCAATCTCTGAGGCTTTCCCAGTGCCTTAGCAATTAACTGACATTATTTCAGTCCCAAGCAGCAGAATTTCTTACATCTTCCAACAAATTCCCCGTCATCAAGCTGGAAGCTTTGACGAACAAGACAGCTGATTCCTGCCACAGATCACAAACCCCTGCCTCCCCCTGTGAGTCAACGCTCAGCACAGATTTCAGTGTGAACAATGAAATCACAAATCCAGCCTCCATCCATGCCAGCAGAAACGTTTGGATGAAGCATCTGCTGAAGCCTCTTCCTTGAGCGAGGGACTTTCCTGAGCTGGGGGCTCAGGGTCACTGCCTGTCCCTTGGGACTCAGGGGCATCGAAGCCTGGGTTATTTTGGTCTCATGTGGGGTGAAACCACCACCACTTCAGTGCCACTGGTCCCCATTCACAACTCCATTCACTCCAGAGCATTCCCATGGCCAGATGTTTATCACTCTTGTGTCACTCTCCAACTATTTTGCAGGGGTGGTAGGAGTGGCTTTTGGAAGACATTTGAGTACACACACAAATACAGGCTTGGGCTGCTGTGTGTTTGGACAAATAAATAAGTGCAACTAATCAGTAGAAATGTTTTTATGTTAGCTGTGACCGGGAAGAGAGGATCCCAGCCCTGCCAGATAAAAATCCCCATGGGGATTTCTAAGTGCGCCCAAAACCAGCTGGACTAAGACCTTGCTTGTTCACCTCAGGGACTTGTGTGGGTGGGGAATTTAAAAAATATAGGAAGCTTTTAAAAAATAAAACTAAGTAAACAAAATAACCTCTCTGCCTCTTACCTTCACACAGCCTGAACTGCTGGAAGAACAACAGGGTTCTGTGTGCTGGGCAACACAATCCCTGAGCCAGGTCTCTCCAGCCCTCAGCTAGAGATGCAGCACTGATGGAGGTGGCTGCTCTGCAGCTCCCAGCATCCAGAACCAGCAGTTTCTGCCCAAAAAAACACTTATATACAAGTATTCAAAATACCTGGGTTTTCTCTCCATTTATGACATACCTTGGAAGGTCAGCCTGTCTGGGAGTGCTTTTCCTGGCCTCACACACAGCAGCAGCAGGCAAGCAGCAGTTCTAGTACAACACCAGTAGTAATGCTCTACCCCAGATAAAGCTGTCCCAGGCCCACTTGCCTTGATGTCCAAAACAGATGCTGGCAGGATCTGGTGTTCCTGCTGGTTGCAGGCAGTGATGAACTGTTTCCATATCAGGAGATGGTTTTGAGAAGGCAAGTGACAAATCAGCAGCTGGTGCCTGGTGATGGCTCAAATGAAGCAAGGTTGTCAGGACCTTGTCAGCCTGTCAAGGTGGTTTTGGTGTCAGGACCTGTACAAGGGAGACAAAGCACAGCTTGAGCATTCACTGCCACCCTAAGTACTCTGGGATCATTGCAGCACCCAGAAAGCCAGAACCCACCCCTGGGCAGGGCAGCCCATCCTGCTGAGGTCAGGAGGGCAGATGTGCTCAACACCTGGCAGCAGGTCCTAGCCCTGATCCCTCTGAAACCAGCAGCTAAAGCTCCCATTTAGCTTCAATGGAAACAGGATTTGGCCTGGATCTCAACTAAACCCATGACCATCAGTGGCTTTGCTTGGGGTTTAATTCCCTGGATTAAAGGGAATTTGCCCTGCAGTCACTCAGGGAGCCCCAGCCCCCTGGGCAGAGCTCAGCACCCACATCCCACCACTGCCCTGCTGCAGCCAGCGAGAGCAAACCGACCCAAGGGCCCTGGGTTTAAACAAACAAACAGCAAAAAGAGAAAGAAAAAGGAAAAAAAGAAGAGCATTTATTTCCCCTGCAGCTGTGCTCTCCCGGACAGAGGATTTCTGTGGCAGGACAATGATGCTTTATGCAGCTTGGTTAAGTTTCAGTTACTTGAAACTATCAGCTCTTGTGTTCAAATCAGCTTATTACCTCCACAATCAAACAAGGCTTCCCCATGGGCAAGGATTCGGTCATGCTGTTCAACTGGACACAAAGGTCAAGCAGGGCTGGCTTTAAAGGGATCCAGTGGGAGTGACCAAGGCTGCCTTGGGAAGGGGGATACAGCAGGTGTGTTATTCATTCTGTTGGGAGAGGCAGGTCCCATGTGCCAGAAAGAGGAACCCAAAGTCAGCCTCTAGAGTTGGGGTTTTGGTTCCCAAGTGTCCCCTCTGATAGCAGTTTACTACCATCTAGCATCAGTCTTGGTCCTCTCCAAAATACTTAAGGTATCTTCAGACCCAGTGTGACACCTCCAGTAGAATTTCACTATATCTTTCTCCAAGCAAACCTCCAACCCCGTTCTCTCCTGGCAGTTGCCTCTCCCACCAGCTGTTTGGGGAGGGCAGCACCTCTTCTAATTACCTATCCAAATTCTTTTCATGACCCAAATGGAAAGAAACAGCCCTAGATCCCATTGGTTGCAGTTAGGCTCAGCTTGGGAAGTTACTCAGTATTTGGGCACATCCCACAGTCAGCAGCACATAACATGTGATGAAGGCAGTGTGCATTTCAGGGCTGCAAAGCTAAAGAGAGCAGATGCTAAAGCCTGAGTGGTGCTTCTGAGCTGAGGCTGCAGGGAGGCAGTCAGAGCACAGGGAAGCACGTGCTGAATGTCACCTGGGGAGGCCATGGTTGATGGAGCATTTGCATTTGTCCCCATGCAGAGGACTTACAGAGATTTACAGACCAGCCTGGTGCCATGCAAAGGGAGGGGAAAACACCCCTCACACTGCACAGGTGTGGAAGGCAACGTGCAGTGGAACAGCAGGAAAACAACCTGCCTGCATCGTCTTCGCTCGTACCAGAACTGCTGCTCCTCCAGCCCAAACCTGGATCCAGTCAGCCCCTGTACCACTGCAGCTTGGCATGGAGCAGGCAGCAAGCCTGGGAGCTGTGCCTGGAGCTGCTCCAGCTCTGCACAAGTCTCCAAGGGAAAAAAGTGGCTTCCATGCTCTGATCCACCCCCTTGCCCAGAGGTGAGATGCATCACTGAGCTGTAGGATGAAGATGTGGTGTGGGATCAGCTTGCTACCCTGCAGTCTTGACTAGCAAAGGAAAAGATAGTGCATTACTGACTCCAGAGCACAGCCCCAGCTCCCAGGAATTAATGCCCTGGGAAAGGAAGGTGGGGGAGGAAGACAGAATTCCTCAGGGATGCACATAAAGAGGGAGCTGCTTGGAGCTCTCTTCTGGGCTGCGTGCAGCAAAGCACTAGGGAAGCTCCCAAACACACAAGGTCTTTCAAACCAAAAGCCTTTTTCTCCCTCCCAGCTTCCTTCCCAGTTCCTTGGGATCCCAGTCCAGGGGAAGGAGAAAGCACAAATGCAGAGGAGTTAAGCAGAACCTTTCTGAAAGTGGCAGGAACCATGCCCCAAAGAAAGCAGGGCCAGCTCTTCTCCCAGATCCACACACTCCTTCCTCCATCTCCCTCAGGTCCTGTCCTCACAGGCACCACCTCAGCTGGCTCCTCATGCCAGGGGCATCCTGGCCTTGCCAGGCAAGCCCCAAACACTCTGAAACATGGAGCAGAAGCCCAGCTGGGCTTTCTGCACCAGCCAGCTCTGTCTGCCCCTCCGGGGCACGGGCCAAGAGCCAGAGCCACTGGTCAGGAGCTCAGGGGATGGCCTAGACATGACCACCATTTCATGTGAGGATTTCATACCTTGCATCTTCAAGTAGCTCCTAAGTATCTTGATTGAAATATCCCACAGGTTTCCACCCAAGCCCCGGGCTATGGGGAAATTTGCACAGGTGTGGCAGTGTCTCATTACACAGCAAGAAGGAACAGCTCCTGGCCCTGTGCACCGCGGCTTCCCAGAGCTTCCAGAGTGCTCTGGAGACTCCCTCTGCATCACCCCCTGCTCCAGAGGCTCCACATGAGCCACCGTGAGCCTGGGCACCTCTGAACTCACCAGCACTGGGAGAGGGGCTGGCACAGAGTGCTGAGGCTGGGCATGGACTCCACCTCCCCTCACTGCTCTGGCTGGTTCTTGCCATCACACAGTCACCCAGGGTGTGAAAAGGCACAGGGTAAGTGAGCTGAATACCATAATTATTTAATATAATCAACCACAAGACTGAAATGGGCCCATTACCAAGGAGATAGGCTGTTAGAAATCTTCCCTCTTCTTTTTTGAGCACCAACCCAAACACAGGAAAGGCTTTGTCATATCGTCCCAGTGGGGGAGTGGAGAGGAGTAGGTCCTGCTTTTTGTTTTGCCTTTGTTTAATTAATATTGTTTTCAGAGATTGTTGTTCCTAACTTCAAAGAGAAGCCATGTCTCATCTCAGGCTCTGGCACTGCAAGATACCAGCATGACCCCACATTTCTGGACAGGTGCTCACACTGGTTTGGATCAAAGCAAGGGAGGCAGCTGCCTTCCACATCCCCATCAACTGCTTCCCAGGGCTGTGGCCATCACCTTTCCAATGGGGACAGTGAAATTCATTCATTCATTACTTCCATCCTTTGGTGTTTCAGGTGGGGCATCCATTCTGCATTTCTATACCTTCTCAATGCAAACCAGACCATTTTAAAGCATTTTTGGTACTCCAGTGGAGATCTTTGCAATGAACCCTCACTCTTACCAAAGCAAAAAGAGTCCTTCTTGGACAATACACAGTGGTTGGGCTCTGGCCACATGCAGCCCTTGAACTGGGACTGGAGTGTTTCTGCAATGCTCTTCTGAGCTGATGGTGGGATGCAGGGGTATCTCACAGCATACTGAGGCTTGAGTTTTTCACCAGCAATCAATTCAGCCCATAAAAGTTGTGCTGCATTAGGAGATCCCCCCTTGTGGTTCAGCTGCATCTGGAGAATGTTGGGTTCAGTAACAGCCATCCTGGGTTCACAGCCAAATAGCCAATGCCCTCCTGTCACCTCCTCCAGGGCCATCCAAACCCCCACTGTGCCCCACAAGCCAAAACACACCTTGAGGCTCTTGGGCCTTTGAGCCGAGCCACCAAAAGCTACATTATCATCCCTGGCTGGCCCCTGGTCCCCCAGCATCACCTCAGCACTTGCAAACAGTGCCTGCATTGGGGTATGAGGATGAAGACATCCTTGGCAGGGCTTCCCCTGGGCTCCCTTCCAGCAGCCCTCGCTGTGGGGAGGGGTGACCAATTCCCGGAGGGCTCTGTGAAGTCATTCTCTCCCAAGAGCCTTCTCCTCCCTGACATCACCAGCGGGGCACAGCAGGCACATCAGTGCCCTGCAGCGGGGTTTGTGTCCAGAGGCACCAGAAAGGGAGCCTGGCTGCTCACAGAGTGCACCCAAACGAGGGCACTGCCATGGAGCAGCAGCCCCCCCAGGACTGGGTGACACTGCTGGGAAAAGGCTCAGGGAAAGCAGGAAGGAAACAACTCACCCAGCTCAGTCTGTCTTGAACCTGGCTTGGGAGCACCCTCCTGCTGTGGATAAACCACGAGTCCATGGGCTCAGCAAAGCCTCTGCCTACCCCGAGGACAAGAGACTCATGTGGTCCAGAGCAGGAATGCATGTGGATGCAGAAACCTTCATTTAAATGAGAGAAACAAGGCATTAGTGATGATCATCACTAGGAAAGGAGGCACTCACCCCTCACTGCAGCGAGGGCTTCTGCTCCACTCTCTTCAGTGCTCAGCACAACACCCAGCCAGAGAGGGCAAGGAGCTGTGCTGGGGGGTGCTGGTTGCCCAGGCTGCTGACCCTGGGAGCAGGACATCCCTCAGAGCCAGAGAGAGCAGCTGGGAGTAGCTCCCAAATTAACAGGAGTGGGGGCTGAGCTCCTGTGTTGAAGTATTTAAAGATTTTCTGGGCTGGCGTCTTCATCTCCTCGTCCACCCCAGCAGCACCCGCCATGGTTTACCCAAAGACAGTCCCAGTATAGCTCACCCTGCAGTGCTGGGGCTGCATCCTGCCCTTCCAAAAGCTTTTCTCTGCTCAGAATGCCCCTGCCAACACACCCACAAACACTCACCTTCTGCCCCAGTTTCCAAATCAAATGTTTTAATTTAGGGCTGGATGAATTATTTCAAGTGGAGGGAAAAAATGACAGGCAGAAACTGGAATTTCTCTGCCTTTTTCCAAAAACTAGCATGAGACATTTCTTTAAAGTTCTGAAGAGATTGACCAGAAAATTAAAAGCATTTGGTCTTTTCATTACTTCTTCTATTTTTTCCTCTCATTATTTTGCTATGACAGAAAGCAAAAGAGAATATTGAAACCACTGAAAATCATTTACAAAAGGAAAGAAAATCTCATTTCTCAATTACAACACAAGCAAGATTTTTAGTCTTTTTTAGCGTCTTCACTTTTTACCTTTTTAATCCTAGAATTCAGCAGAACAGGGAGATATCTTAAAAAGATTCAGGGGGAAAAAAGCTTGATTCCACAGATTCTGGCTTCTCATGCCCAAGAGATGTTGCCAAAACTTACTGATACTTGAAGACAATATACCAGCACTGGAACAGTGATGGAGGTGGCAATAGCCAGGAATTTATTTGAAATTAATTTGGTTTGATGGTGTTTCTACCATTTTGTGTTCCCTTTCATGCCACTGAGGTTCAATAAGAGGCTGCAACACAACCTCTTTGGGGCTCAAAACTGTCAAGCAGAGACAGTAACATTTCTCCAGGCTGGGGACAGCTGCTGTGAAGCTACATAGCTGGGGTTTGCTCATTTGACTTCCAAACACAGTGCAATTTAGAATCAGCTTCCTCTGAGCAACTTCCATGACCAAGTCTGAGATAATCACAGATCTCTTGACCTGCTGGCTGCTGTGCCAGTAAGAGAGGATGCCCTCAGGAACAACTGGATCTGTCCTGAATGCTGGCAGTCAGCTGCCCACAGTTTGTTCAGATGGCCAGGGGACACCAGCTTGGGAATGAGGTGTCCTTGCATGTCCCAGAGTGACAGAAAGAAAACATATCACATGAAAGTTGTGTGCAGCTCAACGTGCTTTAGAGGTGCTCTTTAAGAGGCCTACAAGCTCTTGCAAATCAAATGCACCTAAATACCAAACGGATTTCAACCTAATTCCAGAGGTAACACCACCTACTCACATGCCAAAGCAGGGAGCAGACAGCTTGCTAATTAACGTGTCTCCTTCATGAATATTGCACTTCCCCAGGAGGAATTTGGTGCTCAAGCAAAAGGCTGCTGAAAGCGAGCCAAGCTGGGCTGAGCAGCGAGGATGCTTTGAAACTGCTGAGATCCCTCTGGCAGGGCTGGTGCCAAAGCCAGCCCCTGGCTTTCACACCCACTGGTGAGTCAGTGGGTGCCACCCGGGTGCCACCTCCAGAACACACAGTCAGCTCACAGCCACATCTTGGGGGCCACAGCAGAGGCCGTGGCAGGGATGGGAAAGGGAAACACAAAACCACAGGATGTTTGTGGTACTGAACCTCTGTGACATTTGACTGTACCTGGGGCCTGACCTTTTTTAACCCACAACCAAACCCCTCCCTAGAACCTTCTGGGAGCTTGCTGGGGCTGCAATACCTGCCCCAGCACTGCCCTGTTTTCTGTTGTAAGCAGCCACCAGGGCAGTGTCCAAGAGTCCCATCCATGCACAGTTGTCACACAGCCCAGGGAAGGGCCAGCACAGCCCCACACACTGTGCTGGGAAGAGCCAGCTTTGCTGGCCCCACTGGAGCCAATCAGGCAGGCTTCCCTTGGCCAGGGATGTCAAGGTTCTCCCATGATGAGGTATTACCTTGTCTCTGTTTCCCCTGGAAGCCTCCTTTGATGTTACCCCATGAGACTGAGTGAGGAGCCACCACAGAAACCTCACCAAGATAAATCTGGCACTCTCAGAATGCAGCAAGGTTCCTTGGTGTCCTTGCCCCACCAGCATCCCTGCTCCCACTTCAGCACAGCTCAGATGCCTGGTCCTCCAAAACCCATGTGGTGCCTAAATCCTGTTGGTCCTGTGTATGGTTCAACACTGAAGTACAAATTACACTCCTAAGCCCACCCAGGAATCTCACTTTACTAGTTGTAGTTGAACTGGACAAGGAAAGCCAGGTTTGACCACATTAAAAGAGTTCCTGCTTTTTTAACCAAAGTGCTGGAACTGCTGGGGTCAAAGAACTCATCATTTCAGACCCATGCAAACTCACCCCATGGTGCTGACAGTGCTGGAGAGCAGCCAACCCACAGCCCCAACAACATCAACCAACACCAGTGAGCTACCAACACTTCTGCCATGGCCTCATGTGGAAGAGACTTCCAGAGGTACCAAAGGGACCCCTTTGGGCTGCACCACATCTCCAGAGGAGATCATCTTCATCACTGGCCAAGCAGAGGGTCCTGCCCAGCTCCCGCTCTTCAGAGATTAAATTCATGGGCTGTGTGTGAGCTCTCCCCACAGCCTGGCTGTTGGCATTCAGCCCATGACAAACAGCCATCCCAGCAGCAGGCTCCAAGCTGAGACTGAATCCCACAGCATTAAAGCCACTTCTGAGAAAATACACAGCCCATGTTATTACCCTGTGGGACAAGCAGGCTTCAGAGACCTGTTCTGTAGCCCTTTCTGGACAATCACCCCTTAAATGTAGCTCCTGCTACATGTGTGCATGAAATCTGCTTGGCAGAGCAAAAAAAAAAAAAAAAATCCCAGAAAATGCACTCAATCTTCATTAGCATTTCCAGCATTGCACAAACAGCCTCCCTAGCCACTGGAAAGTCTGCCTTTACCCAGCCAAAACGCTCCTTTGCAAGTCATTTGAGCTCTTACCTCAGAAAACTCCTTTCCTGCCCACACACACAGGGAAGGAGCTGTAATCTGACTTTATTATGGTCATGCACGTGCTGTTGCCATGGAAATGGACATGATGCTACTGGATCTGACTGCAGCACGGCCAGCACAGGCAGGGACCACAGCCAGGATCCTCGAGGCAGTGCTGCTGGAGAATCCCCCTTGGCCAATTTGCTAAAGAATCCCCCAACCAACAGCAGTGAAACCCCCTGAGACCAGGAAACTCAGGGGTAGCACCAATGGCAAGTGCACCAGAGACCACTGCAGACCACTTGACACTTATGGTGGTAGCAATGCAGCTCTTGCTTTGTCATCAGCTCCACTGGAAGGTTATGAAGTCAAGGGAAAAACATCTCCAAATGTTCCTTGTTCTTCAGGTAACTGTGCTCAAGGACTTGGTCTCTTCAATCACTTGGCCAGTCAAGTCAGTCCTGTGCAGGTGTGGCATGGGCCACCAGAAGAAGACAAAGTCCTTGCAGTGAAAAGCAGGATGTACCCCAGCCTGATGCACCTTCCTCAGACCTAAACCTGCAAGGTGCAGCCCCTCAGGACAGGAACAGCAGCCTGGGTCATGGGGGTATTTCCACAGAGCCTGGAGGACAAGCTTAAACTGTGATAATATATAAATTCCTGCAGAAGCCATCCTCTCTTAAGCATGATGGAAACCATCTTTGCCAGGGGAAGCAGAGTTTAAACCATGGCTTGCCAAGGGCTGCCTGCCAGGGAAGGATGGGTCTACACATGCCCCTGATTCTTTTTCTAAGCTCCTGGCATCCCTCATGATTGCTGCTGGAAACAGGAGATGCTTCCAGTTGGACACACAGAGGCTGAACTTATCTCCTCCTTCAGGTCTGTGCTCAAGCCCTGTGCTGGGCAGGGCTGGGGACAAGTCCACATCCAAGGCTCAGGCTGTGCCAAGAAGGATCACACTCAATCCTGCAGCAACCTGCCCCAGGGGGCAGGACAGAGGACAGCTGTCCTGGAGCTAAACAACAGCAAGGGCTTTGTAAGCATGGAAAGGTGAGAGGCAGACAAGTCCTGTGAGTTTAGGACTTACCAGCATGTCAAGCAGAAAGAGCTCCACGTTGAAGGCCAGATTGCACAGGGGCTTTGAGCAAGCTCATCTAGTGAAAAGTGTCATCTAGAAAAGCTCATCTCCAAGGCATGGAGGTGGAACTCAATGATCTTTAAGGCCCATTCCAACCCAAACCATTTGATGGCCCTGTGATAGCACAGACTGCGAAGAAAAGCAGAATAAAACTTGATTCACTGAAGACACAGAGAGGGGACAAAGCTCCAGCTGTCACAAGTGGGTGTTGAAGAAGGAAAAATGCTCTTCTAAAGCCCTAGGAAGGAAGGAAGGACATCACAGCACCAAGCTGCTCACTGATGTCCAACTGCTCCATCACTCCAGGCTGTGTGGGGAGTGTCAGCGCTCCAAACTCCTCAGCCTCAAGCAGCATGGAGATGTCAGGGTGTACTCAGTGCCTGTCATGGAGGTTCAGCTCCTCGTGTGGGCAGGAGGGCTTCCAGCATCCTGCCACCCTGGAGCCAGCATCCTGCCATGCTGGAACCAGTGCAATTTCTGGCCCAGGCTGGTGCTGAGCCTGGCAAAGGGAGATCCCACATCAAGCACAGGGCTCTGTGCTGCACCCTGAGCTGCCAGCCCACACTGGGGCTGGGCTCCCCCCTCACACATCTGCCCCTTCCTCTGGCCCTTCCATCATCCCAGATATGCAGCACCAACCAAACCTGGCAATGGCCTCTCACCAAGGATTGAAAGAACCTGGCCAATATTTATAGCAGCAAATCAAGCCAGTAGTGCACTGGATGCTTTGAGAAAAAATAGCTGAGGCTTTTCTGCGTCCAGGATTGATTATTGTTCATCAAATTGGATTCCAGCTTCCCCCTTCTATTTTATGTGTTGTTTTTCCTAAAATACGGGCTTTAGTTTATGATGAGATATTACTTTAGGATTAAGAAGGAGGACACATAAAGGCAAAACAGGAGAAAGAAAAACAAGATGATAAAAAAAGGCATTCTACAAAAACAACAAAATTTTCAGTGAACAAAATTTACCCTCACAGAAACCAGCAAAGGCAGGACATCAACAAAAGTGACCGTTCACATTTTTTATGAGTTACTTCATATGAATCACTCAATGGATCAAGAACCCAATTTACACCCACACCTCTACCAGAGCCAAAGTGTCACAGCTGACAGAAAGGGTCCCAAAGTGGCTGTGGGACCAGGTACCCTGCCAGCCAGGAGGATCCCTCTGGGAGGGCTGGAGCAGGCAGGAGAGGCAGGAAAAGACACTTGGGTGATGCAAGGCTCCTGCTCAGAGCACCTTGCTCTCCTGTCAGCCACCTGGAGCACATCTGACAAAGCCAGCTGACCACAGGGCTGTGAGAAAAGGATGGGATCTGCAACTGAATTACCACATCTATTTTCTCCAGGGATTGCCCAGGAGTGAGTCACGCCAAGAGGAGGCTTTGAGCAGGGTCTGGGCCTGGGCAGATAAAAGCAGAGTTATTTGTGTGTGTTTGCTTGAATCAGCCAGAGAGAAAAGTGCACAACGCATCAATCCTGCAAAATAAATATGGCAACATCGAGGTTTACCCAGGAGAGATGTCCTGGGAAATGCTCTCCTTCATTCATCATCTGCCCAGGGAGGAGAAACCACAATGCAAGGAGAAACCACATGGCCAGAGGAGAGATGCCAAGGCACAGGACACCCTGTGCCCACCAAAAAGCTGTGGTGGTGGCTGGGGCAGACGTGCCCAGCACTGCACAGGGCTGGGAGAGAAACAACAGGATCAGATCTTTCTGGCATTGTTCCTCCTGGGTCTTCCCCTTTTCCTTTAGAGAAAGGCACCCCCTACAGCAGAACAAAACCCCTGCCTCAGAGGTGGGAGAAAAAGGGATGATCCCTTCCCCGACACCAAAAACAAGGCAGAACTGACTACAGTCACACCCACTTGACACAAGGCTGCAGTGGGCACATGGCCCCTTCCCCCTGCACCAGGGACCCAGTGCTGTGGGGTCAGGGCAAGAATTATCCACAGATGCACAAGCACACTCTCCTACAGTGCTGCCAAGCCCTGAATAGGGAGGGGAAACCACCAGGGGAGCTTCTTCCCTGAGCAGTCTTTTGGGAGAGCCACCATAAGGGCTCTAAGGCAGTCAGGCAGGCATTTCCCATTTCCCTGGTTACTCCAGCAATGAATCTCTCTCCCCTGTGTTACAGGTATGCTCCACTGCTGCAGGATCACGTCAGGACAAGCTCTGCAGTCCCCAGGGCTTGAGCAAGTGCAAGTCAGACAGGCAGAGCCTGAGTGTGTCTCTTCCATGCCAAGAGAGGAGAGACAGAAAGAACCACTTAAATGAGGAAAAACAAGTTCACAAAAGGGGTGCTGCTTCATGGAATCAAATCCACCACAAAAATCAAACCCAAAGCCAGTACCATGTTGGTGGGAAGAAGGCTACAGAGCAGGCTTAGGATGGAAGACCAGGAAGAGGGAGAGAGCAGCACCTTCAGTAAGGGACCATGACTGGAAAGAGAAGAACCAGGCTGAGGAAGACACCAGGAAAGGCAAGAGACACCTCCACAGCAAGAAACAGATGGTCCAAAATGACAGGCAGGTCCTTGCACGTCACGCCAGGCACCCTGGGTAAACATTCACTGCTGACATTTCACACCTACACAGGGCTGCATCATCACATCTCAACACCCAGAAGGAGAGACAACATCCTTGCTGCACTTGTCCCCAGTTCCAGGTCCTCCAGCCCAGATCTCTGGAGTCTCCAGGTCTAGTCCCTGGAGAGTCTAAGTGGAAGTTCTGTGTGTAGGAAAGGGAGTCCAGTTCAGTTGTTTTTGTTGCTCTGAAGAGCTGCTCTGCCCGAGACATTTCTGGTCTGGAGGTCTCCAACTTATCTGGTCACTTTTCCCTTCCTGCTCAGTCCCGGGCAAATATTTGCAAGGATTTTCCAGGGACACAGAAGTCCCTGAATTCTCCTTGATTTCCTCTTGAACCCAAGGGTCACAGCAGCCCTCCAAGGCTTGTGGTGAAGGGCCACATCACCTGGAAGGGGACACCATAATCATCAAGAAGTCATTTTGTCATCCAAGGCCAGAGGGGAAGCATGCAGGTGGCACTAGCCAAGCAGGTAACATCAGGGTGCCAGGGTGTGTGATTTAGAGAGCCTTTTCCTTCCTGACACCTTAGAAATTAGCTTTGATGTCCTCATGCCTCAATCATTCAAGAGTTTATCTTCCCCCATCTTCATAAGCTTCAACACAGGACAAACTGAGCAGCTTCTTACTTGACTGAAAAAATGCTGAATAAAACTAAATGATAGGATTTAGGAACTGGGCAAAATAGATTCAGATCTTTCCAGAAGCAAGAGGAAGTTGCACCTGGATGGAATTCCAAAGGAGTGCTTTGAGCACAGGGGAGCAGCAAAAATCCCAGCACTGCCCTGACCAAGTCAGGCTAAATCTGTGATTTAGGGGTAAAGGAAGTGACTTTTTTTGCAAATTGCTGTTCACCAGAATCTTTCACTCCACTCACAGCAAGTCAGTAGATGCTGGCTGGCAGCAAAATCCATTTGCTGATGTTGCAGAATGACTCCTGCTAAGTCCTAAATTGACTCCCAAAATTTCCACCTTTGGTAAAGAAAATTTTCCCCAATGCTACCCAGTGAGAAGTCTATCATATTTCAACAACAGCAGGGAAATCATAATCATTTGTCCTTTGGAAGACCAAGAACAACTAAGCAATAAGAAACAAGCAATTTCAAACAGGACAATAAATTTTCTCTTTGTCATAAAAGAAAATTGTCATTTTTTTCCCTCAAAGACCCCAGAGGTCTCTAAGTATGAATGAAAACCAGAAAATTGCTGCTTGATTCCTCCTCCACAACACGACTGAGTATATGGAAACATCTATGGGATCAATGTAACAGGAAAAAAATCAGAATTACCTCTAAGAGAGCAATGAGGCTCCAAGTTCCTGATAATGGATGTGTCATTACACCTTACACCTGCATTGCAAAATGAGTTTGTGCTAAGGGCAATTAATACCTCCCACCCCAAAACATTTCTATCAGATCTGGAGTCTGCTGGAAAACAAAGGCACTTTTTATGGGAAAAGATTCACAGTTGTTTTTCTGTCCACACATGTCAAAATTGGAGTGGGAAATTAGGAAAGACAACTCATCAGAGAATACAATAGTGTCACTATTTCCACCAAGGTACTTGTCCATCCTTGCCCAGAGACTGTGTACCCTGGCACGGCTCACAACCCACCTGGGTCCTGGGCAGAGGGACAGTTTTGTGTGCAGCATATAGTTCAAACACTTCCTTAACACCTGCAACAGGTATGACACATTTCCAAGAGCTGTCAGCTCTACCTCAGCTCCCAAGCACCTCAAGAAAGGCAGTCAACATTTCTTTTCTAGACCCACCTAGGTTCCTGATGGAAGGTACATAACCATGGCACTGCTTCCAGTGACATCAGCTCCTTCAGCCTGGGAGCCAAGAAGGAGTTATTGACCTGGGCTGTAGGATTTAATAACTGTCAGACCTCTGAAACAGCCCACACAAAATGAGCTTGTGCAGAAACACTGGATGGGCTTTGAGAAGAGCAGGCATCTGCCCTGGACTGAGGACATTCTTGCTGCAGGAAAACCCAGCTCCTTCAACAAGAGCTTACACCAGTTAAGTGTTTCCTAACAGTGCAGATGCTCTGTTCCAGAAAACTGGGGTAAAGCTGGAGGGCCACACTCCCTAGCCTTCACTCACCATATCCTGAGTGCCATTTTCAGCTCCACAACATGAAACCTCACTCTCCAGAGCAGTACAGAGGCTCCAAGTCAGCCAGCCCAGAGGCTTTCCACAGGCATCATGCACCAAAGATGAGATACTCCAAGCTTTCCTTCACAGCCAGGTATCTGCTGCTCACACCCAGCCACACCACAGCAACCACCTGGCAAACTCATTTCTACTCAAACCTCTAAGCTTTTGTTGCAGAAGGCACAACTGAGGGCATTTAGATAAGAGATGGCATTTAAGATAAGAGAAGGTATGATAATCTCCTGATTATGCCTCCCATGCAGCCTAATCTGTCCCCACAATCTGCACAGAGACCACCAAAGCACTGCTCCCACACCGCTGGGTGACCCACGGACCCCCAGGCAGGATCCAAGGAGCACTGGGTGATGAAGGGCAGATGAAGTGCACACAGCCTGGCCAACCCCATCTGCCTTTGATCTGCAGCTTATTGTCTTGGCTTGGTTGAGGGAGCTAATCCTCCCCCGTGGCTGGGGGAGGACAGGACCTCCCCAGCTTCCTTCAGCTGCACACCCCACACAGCACGGGGTGGACGAGCTGAGCTGCCTGGGGGCAGGTCAAGCTCACAAGCTCAGGGGAAGTGTTGGGCACGTCCAAATTGTGTGGATTTTTTCTGTAATCCTTCTACTCCACAGCAGCCAGCTTAAGCAGCAGGAGCCTCAGCTCCTGGCTCCTTCCCCTCCAGCCTCTCCTGGTGCCCTGAGCCACCGTGGGCTATGGTGAAAGTGCAGGTATCACCCCAAACACATTAGAGAAAGATGTAACACTGCCTGAGCAACCCACTTTGTGCAATGCAGGTGTAACACAACCAACCAGGGCAGATCCCATCCAGCACAGCCTTATCTCATCAGCACAAGCTCCGTGAGTTGGGTTAGAGGGGTGAGCTCACACTGCACCTTATCAGGAACACACCAGGCATGGCACTTGCTGAACAACAGGAGA
The DNA here is from genome assembly GCF_014805655.1 of Passer montanus. Taxonomy (NCBI): domain Eukaryota; kingdom Metazoa; phylum Chordata; class Aves; order Passeriformes; family Passeridae; genus Passer; species Passer montanus. Next base: position 2,697,308 of record NW_024374367.1, read on the forward strand.
TGCTTTCTCTTGCACTGCACAAGCCAAGCCACACAGCACTGATGGCAGAGGACCCTGCTGCCTGCCCCCATCCCAGCATCCTGCTTGAGAGTGGCAGATTCCCAGCCTTGGCTGATCAGAGCAATGGGAGAGCACTGAGAGGCTAGGAAGGAAAACTTAAATTTGGGATTTGCACCTGAAGCCCACTGCCAGGGAAACCAGTCTCAAAGTGGTGGTGACAGTCTGTTCCACACCTGATGCTTGAGGAAAGATGTGGTTCTCAGGAATTGTAAATCCTATTAGCAAATTCTGAGCATATTCAGGGTGAGCCAAGAAAATGGACTTGAAGCAGGGACACAATCCTGGTGACTGAGCACAACACAATAGGGAGAAAGGTCTTGTATCAAGAGATATAGTCTGCAGGGAAGAAAAAAGGAGAGACATATCCCTCCCTTCTCAGAGATCTCCAGTGTACCTAACAGGCACAAAACCCTCAGGAGACAAAGAGGAAGAAGTAAGACACAAAACCCAAGTGTAGAAACCATCCTGTGAAGAGTCAGCAAGGAGGAGGTTTGGTGTGGAAGACAAGAAAGCCTCTTGAGAAAGCACTCGAGAGATGAGCTGTAAGATGCACTGGAAATGAAACAGCACCCAGAGCTGTGCACCTGGGCTGTCACCCAACCAAACACATTTCAACACAGCCACGAGCTATTTCCTCAGCCAAGCACAGACACTGGTGAGGGATGGAGGCAACTGTGAGGACATGTCTTTAGGATGCTGTTCATCTCCAAAGAGACTGTTTTGACTGACATTTCCATCTCCTGGACTGTAACAACAGAGGGGAGAACATCACCACAGTGGGTTTTCTTGTAGCTTTCCACCCAGCAGATCTTTCATCAGTAACTCTGGCACCACTTAGCTCTGACTTCCACACCACCCCTGTCATAGCAGTATTATCCTTGTCTGTGGAGAATATTCTGCAGGCCCCACACCTGAGGTCCCAGTTGTGGGTTTTGCAAAACCCCTTTCTAAAGGATTTCAGGGCCAGTCTTGTGAGACAACCCAGGGCTGGAGAGAAAAACATGTAGCACTTGTGTACAAGGCTGTGTACGGGCCTAGGTCTCCAGGGTCAAGTCACCAGCTCAGCTCAGGACAGGGTGTTCAGAGCCAAACCAAACTTTTGCTGCAATACCACATCCCTGCCCAGCACCAAAACTCTGGGGTGCCTTCCAGTAGGCAAAGCCACAAGTGTCCCACAGGACAGCCAAAAGAAACAGAAACACAGGTGCTGATCTTGGCTCAGCCATTGCAGCTGCAAAGCTGAGCTCCACACAGGCTGCAAAAGCCAGCTGAGGCTGTGGCACAACAGCTGGATGCTCCAGCCACACCACATTCCCACTGCCAGCAGCTCCCAGCCAGCTTCAACCAAAGCTGCCTCGCCATGGCCCAGCTGGAGGCCACAGCACAACCACCTGCAGGCAAGTGCCATGGTCTGAAACAAGTCACTCCACCTTCCAGTGAGTCAGGATCCCTGTCCATGAAGAGTGGCTGGAGGATGACCTCTCCTAGCTCACAGGTCTCCAGCAAAGATCCCGAGGATGCCTGTGCAATTACAACACATCCCACCTGTGGACAGCTTCCACCAGTTCAGAGAGTAGAGAAACCTTCCAGCAGGGATGTGGTGGGGCTACAGGAAGGATTGTCACCTGGAGAAAAGGACTGTTTCCAGCACTGTCCAGGACTCTTGGATGAGGTTTGACTCACACACATACCAGCACACACAAGTGGTACATGTTTTTCCCTCCAGCCCTGTGTTGTCTCACAGGACTGGCCCTGAGATCCTTTAGAAAGGGGTTTTGCAAAACCTACAACTGGGACCTCAGGAGTGGGGCCTGCAGAAGCCCATGACTGCCAGGGTGGGATGAGAAACACTGTGCACGCAGTTCTCAGTCGGGCCAGGCTTCTTGAGAGGCTACAGGAAAGTAGGGACAAACAAAAATCAAAAAGCAGAAATACCTGGGGAGGAGGTGGAGCCAGATCCAGCATCTTCCTGGTGGGCAGGAAAGTCTCACCAGTCTGTGCAGGCCAGAAGGGTTTCAGGAGGATGGAGGCAGGTTACAGGTAGCCACAGGAGAGGCAAGTATGCCACACATCAGGAATAAAGCTGGTTCACTGCCAAATTCTGCACTCTGGCTGCAGAGGCTGGGGGAAGACACTGGTAGGGAGCAGCTTTTGATGCAGGGTGGTGGGAAGCTGATGAAGGATAAGAAGAGGTCCCTGGACATTAAATAAATGCTGGGATAAGAATTACAGGCATGCTTTCAAAGAGGTTTCTGCCAAGGCCAGAGCATGCACTTGCCCCAGGCTTGGTGGCTGCACTGCCTTGCCACTCACTGCAGACAGACAGACAGACACACTGGCTCCAACCATGGGAGTCAAAGTCTCTTTGTCACTCACTCTGTCTTGAGCTCTCTGAACACCTGAGATACCACAGCATCCATTTCATGCCAGTCTCAAAGACAGGGAAAACCTTTCCAGTGTCTCCTGCAGATTTATCATTTGGCATTTCAGCACCTCTCCACCTCCAGCAGCTCCTCCCAAAGCCTGGGCTCCCAGGACAGGGCCAGAGCAGCTTGTTGCAGGATGAGTGGCAGCTGATCCCACAGCTCTTTGATCCAGACTGTGAACTGCTGGGGTGGATTAAGGAAAGAGGACTTCAGCTGACTTTCATTAGCTTTCTGCTGCTCCTTTCCCAACTTGTAAATTAGCAAGTATTTGCATCCAAAAGGCAGGTGAGCCAACCTGCTGGGGCTAGGGCAGAGGCACTTTGCAGAAGGGGCAAAGGGGCTATTTTATTTAAGTGAGGGGAGGAAAAGACTTTCCTGTCTACCTGGGCCAGGCTGGAAAATCCAGACAACACAGATGCAACCTGGCTTTCCCCTCCCCTCTGGTGCCACAGTGGAGTCTGGTACAGGGGTGGCCAAATGACCACGTGAGATTTCAAAGCTGCCTCCCAACTTCAATAGGTGGGAGAGCAGGAAGGAAAACAGCCCCTCAATCACCACACCGATTTTCATTGCTATTAAATATAATCATCTCTGCTCTCTTTCATCTTCACTTCTCCTGTGAGAGCTGGCAATGAAGGCAGCACACAGTGAGGAGAGGCAGAGTGGGAGAATTGCAACAAAGAACATAACCTCCAAAATGCACTGCCAACCCATGGGGAGGGAGCACAGAGACAGGGAAAACAACAGGCCCACTGCTATCAAAGGGAGGGAAAAGGGACCAGACACAGAAACTTGCTCAGCTTTGTTTCTTTCCCTCACCACAACTGCGACATCTCCAGAGCACTCTGAGCCTGTTCAACACCACCAACAGCTCCTCTCAAAGGTATCCCAAGAATTTTCAGCATCCTCTGCAGCACAGAGCATGGACCATACCTCCCATTTGGTCCCCCAAATTTAAAACACCAATCTCATGGCCCACTCTTATTTCTGGCCCTGCTTCACTGTGTGATCTGCAGGTCCTCAGGCAAGAATTTCTGCTTCTGCCCCCATCACCTGGGCTGCTGTCAAGGCATTTTCATGGACAATCCACCCCTTTGTGCTCAGGTGAGCTCCTCTTCTCTCCAGCAAAGGCTGATGGGAAAGGCTGGCAGGTTTTCACTTTCTCCTCAGCACACCTTGCTCCAGACACTTTGTGGTAAGAGTTCCTTTTTAAGACCTATTGATTTCATAAATAATAGAGTAAAAGAAAGAAACACATCACACAAATACACAGGTCAGATAATCTCTCCCTTAAGAAACAAACAGAAGCTACGAAGAAAAAATAGCCCAGCAGGCGAGCATTGATCTTTAAGCAGGAGATCAAGTGGCATTAGAGTAATTTGTTAATTAACTTAACAGCACATAGATAGGGCCAGAGTCAAACAGGTCACCTTGGGCATCTTGCTTCACAAGTAAGAGTCTTGAAGCCTGCCTTTCTCACTCCAGGAGCACTCAGCAGTTTCTGCAACACCACAGGCAACTCTGTCTTGGTTCTACTGACTGATGTCCACATGGAACAAGTGCCAAAAGCCAAAATCCTTATCCCTAACTCCTGTAAAAAGCTCCTGGGAAACCCAACATACAATGAGAAACTTTCCCAGTCACAGGCCTGCATCAGAAGACTCACACAGAAATCAACACCTACTGCTCCCAGGATGAAAAGAACAGTGTCTTCTGAAGTAACCACAGCCTAGAAGAACAAAAGGAAAAGGATATTCCTAGGCTTTCACAGGATGAAAACCATCTCAGTTAACCCTGGTCAGCACAAGGAGCCTGTTTCACCACATGGACCAGGTGTAACAGGAGACAGGCAGAGCCTTTGTGGCTGTTACAGCACCTACATGTGGCAGAGTGGATTCACACAAGGGGAACAGCAATGCCCCCTTGTCCCCTGCCCATACCATGCTGCCAGGAGGATCTCAAGCTGCCTAGCACACTCCAAGGTGCTCATTTCAGCTCAAACAGGCAGAAGTCCTCCCTGCAGTTGGAAGATGTGCACACCAAAGCTCAGCTCTGGCTGTGAAAACGTGAGGAGGGAATCACTGCCAGGAGCAGCCACCCCAGGGGGAAGCGAGGCCATGCAGGAGCTCCATCCAGGCAGCTGCTGAGCTTAACCCTTTCAGCCACCAGCTGCAAGAACAGCTACCAGCAGTGGCACATGCTCCACACAGCCACAAGCTCTTGCAGTAAGCAGGATCAGCTGTATTCAGTAGCATTCCCCACTGGAAATTTGCAGAAAAATCCTTGTGCCACGCAGAGCACCACTGTATCCTCAGCTTGCCTGGTCTCTGGAAGGCAGCAGTGAGGTATTAGCTGCATGGAAGGTGCCTGCAGGGAGCAGAAACAGTGAGGGAGAACAGGGGTGACAGCTTTTTGGCACTGGGTCACGGCACTGATTCAAGCCTAGCATTTTTGTGACAACAGAATGGTGTGTTTCCAGCTGTATTGCATTACCAGGGAGGAAGGGCTGGAGTGAGTATAAAGAAATCTAAAGGTGGTCACTGGGGAAAGACTTCCTTGCAGATGGCAAATTCCTGGCCTTGAGCAGTGGTCACCTGGCCTGTCTCAGCTGCAGCTAAGCAGAAAATGACCTCTGCCAGAATTCATCCAGGTGTTCAGGATGCTCATCCCCCACCAGAAACCACCCCACAGCACTCTCTCCTAACTTGCTGGTTTAACCACGTACCCTCACCTTTGCCCAGATTTGATAACAGATAACTTTAAACTCCACCTGAGGCAACAGCCACCACTTCTGCAGTGCAACACAAAGGCTCTCAGCACACTCTACCAGCAGCACTGGCTGCTGTGCTACAAGGAGACAGGGAGAAAGGAAGGAATGCCAGAGACCTGTGCCCTGAAACCCATCACTCTTTTCACTGACACCCCACATTCAAATCTCTGACAAGCTCTTCTTTCATGGAACCTGTACCCCAGCAGAGGAAGTAATTTACAGATATCTGCCCTGACAAGGAGACAAGGAGAACAGAGGGAATGAAGAGTGATGTCTGCCTGCAGTGACAGCTCTGTTGCAGAGCTACAAATCCCAGCTTTCCCTGAGACAAACGTAAAACTTCCTCCAGCACACTAAATCCAGGTCAAATACATAGAGGAGTACCAATAAGAGAATCTTCTTTCCCAGCTTATTTCCTTTCCAAAACTACAGATGATCAGGTCCAGCCACTTGAGAAGCACTTGCAAACCAACCATTTCTAGAAGCAAGAGAAGAAACACAGCCCTGCTCTCACGTCAGAGTGACAAACCTTTGTAAAACGATTCGCTTCCCTTCCCTCCTACTCAATCGTGTTTCAAAAAACATTTCGTTCAAAAGCAGCTCTTTAAAGAGGTTATATAATAAGTGATTTGTACCACAAGGCTGGCTAGTTTTAGCCCAGCTACTTAGATCATAGTTGGATTTTATTTCCTGGTTAGCTGGCGGGACTCATGTCCAGTGATGAGCCTGTGGGCAGAGGATGCTCCTGGCCACTGCACTTCCCAGCCAGGAGAGCCAGCATCACAGTGCTCTGCTGTTTCTGCCTATTCAGTAATGAGCTCTGCTGTTGTATCTGTCCAACTCCAGCTCCCAGACAGGAAGGAAAGTGGGCAGTGCTTGAAGATTCTTACTTTTTCACAGATCACGGTTATGTTTAACATGCTCCATAGTCACAGCAGCCAAAAAGCCATTTGCAGCAGCACCGGGCTCCCCAGGGGCCAATCTCAGCACAAAGAACCCTTGCTGAAAGTTTAGTGAGGTCATATGTCTGGCAAATGTAATGGCAACAAATTAAACTACTTTTTTAAGAACTTGGCTTCCACCGTGCCTTGGAGATCCAAAACAAAATCCTTAACTCTTCGTAGCCTCCTCCTGCACAGAGCTCACCACGTCAGGTTTTCAAGGCAGGATTTGTCCCCGAGCAGTGCAGAGGCCATGTCAGCCCAAGGACAAGCCACAGGCTGCTCCTCACTTGGCTGCTCCCTGAGTTAGCAGCTTCACAAATGGGACACTGCAGATATGCCCAAGTAAAAAAAAAAGATCAGGAGTGTAAAAGTAAAAGTGGGTTTAACTCACTCCAGAAGCCACTCTCTCCTCAGCACTCAAAAACTGTGGCGCTTAGTGGATAAAGTATGGAGCCTCAGGACAAGACAGGCAACAGGATTTGGGCTCAAGATTTTTTTTTAATGGTTGTTCAATCTTTAAGCACAAGGATTTCAATGTAGTCTCCAAGCCTTGCCTGCCTCTCAAGCAATAGCCAGCCTTCAGAAGTGCTGGTACATTTTAAGTCTTGTTCCAGGTAAAAGGGCTGTAAAGGGGAAAATGAAGTTGCTGAGATTTAGGACGAAGAAGGTAAATAATACTGTCAGAATCTTTTCAGATTACCTTTCTCACCTCCTAAATCATAGAGAGGTTGTAAGATTCTCTCTCCTCCTGACTCCCCACTCCCACCCCCCGGGGTTACTGATACAACAACAACACAGAACAAGAAGGTAAGAAAAGCAATTTTCCCAATCTGCTGCTTTTGATTGGGATAGTTATTTTTTTACTCAGTAGCTCCTATACAGTAGCTCCTGTTCCAGATTTCTGCTGGTAACAGAGTTGAAAATTCAGGGATGCTTTTGTTGCTGCTGAGCAGTGCTTACACAGAGCCAAGGCCTTTTCTGCTTCTCACCCCACCCCAAGAGAGGAGGCTGAGGGACAAAGAGTTGGGAGGGGACAACCAGGACAGCTGAGCCCAACTGACCCAAGGGATATTCCAACCATGTGGCATCATGCTCAGCATGTAAAGCTGGAGGAACAGAGAGAAAGGGAGGGCATTCACAGTGCTGGCATTTGTCCTCCCAAGTCACCATTACATGTGATGGAGCCCTGCTGTCCTGGGGAAGGCTGAACACCTGCCTGCCCATGGCAAGTGGTGAATGAATTCCACATTTTGCTTTACCTGATCAACTGTCTTCATCTCAACCCACAAGTTTTCTCACTTTTAGTCTTCTGATTCTCTTCCCCATCTCGGGGCGAGTGAGGGATTAGCTGCCAACTGGGGTTCAAACACAACACCCTACAACCCACTTGTCCTCAGCACTTGAGCATTTAACCTGTTTTAGAAGTACAATTATGTCTTTCAAATGGATTCACTCAGAACATCTGAAAAGGAAAAGCATCTGTATCAAAAGTGCCCAAATGTGGACACCTCTGGACACACATGAAATGTGCCAATTGTACTGCCATCCTCTCTAAAATACTATATACAGTTGCTTCTGTGTCTCTAAACACATTAAAAGGATGCAAAGGCTATTTTTAAAGTACATCACAGAATATTCTGAGTTGAAGGAATCCTCAAGGATTATGGAATCCAGCTCTAAGTGAATGGCCCATGCAGGGATCAAATCCACAACTCTGGCATTATGAGCACCACGCTCTGACTGAGCTTAAAAACTTGTGCAGGAATGTTTCAATTTTCCCCTCCACACCTCAATCCCAAAGGCCAGCCCACAACACTGAGGATCAAGTTGAAAGTTTAGGCTCTTGCAAGTGATTTTTGTCATTGTTTCGGTGGCAGCAGATCAGGGCAGGAACAGCTGTTTTTCTAGCAGCAAATTGGCCACAGCATCTTTGAGTCCCCTCCTCCCCACCCATCTGCATCACCACACAAGCTCATTTCAATGAATATGATGTCAGTCTCTCAGCAAAAAGCCACTGAAAGCTTAGAGCAAGAGCACAGAATATCACCAGTGAATTGATTCCATTAAGGGAAAGTAATGATTTATCAGACTCAGAGCCTGGAAACAGAAAACAAAGTCTGTGGCAGAGCAGAGAGAAACTCATCATCAACCAAGCATGGAAATGAGAAATCTCTCAGCCTCCCACAAATGAAGGAGTGAAATATTGTGATCATGCCAGCAAGGGGCTCTCAGAGATGTACAAAGGACCAGGAGGGAAGGAGACCAGAAGCTTCCTCATGGCTGGCAGGAAAACACAACCAGCTCCCCCCATGTGGGATGAGCAGCATTAACACCCCCAAGGTACTGTCCCTGCAACACAGCCTGCAACAAAACAGGTGCAACACCAGAAACCATCCCAAAGCCAAAACCACACGGCCTGGCCTTAAAACCAGCCAAACCCCATGGGAAGTAAGGATGCCAGCCTGTCCTCAGGCAAGCATCCAGAGTGCCACAACACGTGTGGAGATGGAGGCCCTGGAAGCTGTGCTAGGCTGGCAGGTGCTGGTGGCACAAGGTGCCACCAGAGGCAGGGGCTGAGGCAGCCTGTCTGTCTGCAGAGGTCAGACAGACCTCAGTGAGGATGGTAACCCTGGGGTGCTCAAGCTTCTCCAGGAATGTGGGTCAGAGTTTATTGCAAGAAAGGAGACCACCAGTATGTGTTAGCAGAAGAGGTGTTGCAGACAGGATCTCCCAGAAGTCCAAATTCTTGTGCAGCTACATACTGAACACCTGCCCAAGCCCCAGAACAGTCAGGAGGAGCAACGAGGGGAGGAAGGTGCCAGTGATGAGCTACTCAATTGTGAAAACATCTGCAAAATGACCAAAAATTAAACACAGTCCAGTATGAGAGGAGGGGAGTTCCATGATGGAGAAAACATTCCACTGTTTAGTTCTCTTCCTGTCCCTTTGCCCTGTCTTTAATTTAAGAAGCAAAGATGAAGCAGAATCTCCCTGGAAATCACCCTGCATCTGACACGCTGGGGCCTCTGTTCCAGCCTCAATCATTTTTCCTATGTTGCACATGGGAGCAGGTTGAATGTATCAGATTTAATCACCTCTGCACAAACACCATCCAGGGTCTCAGCTGCTGTGTCAGATTTGCTGTGTGAGACTTGGCTGAGACAAACCTTTCCAGGTGCCAGCTGCACAGGACCTCACCTGCTCCATATGGTCCTAGACCAGAGGTGAAATACCACTGCCCCAAATACCTGAGAGCACTTTGCTTCTCACCTTCAGGCAGCACACGCCTCAGCAACAAGCCCACTACAGCCTGGCATCTGGCAACTCCAAATTGCTTACACACTTTAACTTAGTAGGACCAGAGAGAGGAGAGATGTGACCTTCCTGGTTAGTATTCAGTCCACATGCTGGCTGCTGTACTTCTGGAAAGCACAAGAGTTCACAATTGTTACCCACACTTACGAATAAAATATTGCTTTTATTTTAGTGAAGTTACAAAGCTATTTACAGATACAGTAACTATACATTCCAATTGAAAAATAGATTGTGCTCAAAATTGTTAAAGCAAGTCACACACAGTCTGTTAGGAACACAAACAACCTCAAACCTCCCAATTCCTTCAGCTCCTGTCTGATCTCAGGAAATCAGTTTGTTTTGTTCTGAATGATCTTCTGCTGAGTCTCAAGACATTCCTTCAGCTTGTCTTCAGTGAGTGTCAGCCTCTGCTCCAGGATGGAAACTGTCTGCAAAACAAAGTGAAAGCTGCTGTTGAGCTACTGACAAAGACACACTGCACACTGTACTCTCAATAAAATGTGCCCAATAAAATGCTAAATTCACAGGAATATTTCGAGGCATTTCTAGGCTGGAACTCCAGTGTCAGCATTCCAGCAGGGCAGAGCCCCACATGACTTCAGAGAGGAGCAATAGCAGACAGTGGGTACAAAGCCCTCCTGCAGACAACACCAAGCACCCATTTCAGCACTGCTGCTTTCAGACTGGGCTCTGCACTTCCTTTCCTGGACAGGTTCATGAGGCACCAGACACTTCTGCTAACGAGACACACTGATTTTAAACAAATTTGCCCAGTTATGGCTGTGATTTTATCTCTTTGCTTCCAACCATTTCCTCCCTTCCCTGAACACCACGGGTCTGCTGTAATTAAAACACTCAAAACTTGCTGGACAAGCACCATGACAGGCAAGAAAACCTACCCAGCCCAAGACAATGCAGCAGGAGATGGAGGGGAAAAATTCCAAGAGGCAATATCTACCTCAACATAATGCCTACATTTCTTTGTGTAATCCAGTTACCCTGCAAAGGATTGCTCTCTTTCTCCTCGAGCTGAAGTCATCATGTACAGGATGCACAGGAAGAACATTTTAACCACGTGGCAATAAAAGCTTCTGCTGAAAACCTTTTATTGATCACTCCAAGATAATCAAGGGCCCCAGCTATGCACAACCACTTTCAGCTTCCAGAGACACCAGAATGGCTGATAATGGGTGGTGATGATTTAATGCTTTAATATCCATAAACTTATCAGCAACGATCGATAGCTTCACATTTTGGGCATTTTTACTGAAATAACATCCTCTGCTAAAAACAAAGGATGCTCAGAACCTTGGACTTTAATAAAGTAATTCAAATAAACTTGGACAACCGCTGTTTGTATAGCAGTTATACATAGAAAGCCTTTTAATAGCACATTTCGTAAGCACATCTCTAAGTGCCTGACAAAAGCAAACAGGTCTCATTATCCCCATTTTACAGCTGGGGAAACGAAAGCACAAAGAGAGGAAATAGCTTGGCTAAGGCCACTTGAGACTAAGAAAAGTCTGCTGTAAAATGATTTGGGGAATGAGATAAGTCGTGGGGGAGAAGAGAAAACAGACATAGTAAAAACAACAGAAGGCAAAGCCATCTTGCAAGACTGTATCAAGGAAGTCAGGAAGGGCTTGAGGTTGTCCAGTGCATCATACTGCACCTTTTTCTCCTCCCTAAACACAGTTCAAAGCTTACTTCTAATATATTTCTTATTTCTGAGCTGTGACAAGGCAGAAGAGCTCTGCTACAGCTGTAGAAAGCTTCACCTGAAAGAATAAACCCTGCATTGCCCAAATATTCCATGGGCTACAGCACCAGCTGCATTTAAGTTTTTTCCTCTTCTATTTCCATCCCTTAGAGGCACAGAAACTGAAGTACACAGAGAACCAGAAGAAACATTGTGGAGCCAGCAGGTAACATCCCAGGTGCCCCAGAGCCAGCAGCAGCCCTTCCATCTATTCAAAGGAGAGAGGACTTAATCTTTTCCACATCCAGCCATGCCATTGCCTAGTGACTGTCTTGGAGACCAGGACAAAGCTACCAAGGGCAGAACACAGCAGGCCAAATGTCTACCAAGGCTTTACAGCAAAAATCTTATCCTTTAAACAACCAGACAGAGAATGAAAACCAGTAGGGATCCTGGCTTTTCCATCTAAAAAATGAACTAGTAACTCAACACTCCAATAAAGAGAGAGAGAATGAAACATTGCATCAAATTTCCTTTAGAACGATAACCAGCTGAATTAAAGGCTCAGCCACAGTGCCCTGCCAGAAGCAATGCCCAGATCACTCGTGCTTCCTCTGTTCCATGATTTACTGCCACCACGATCCTGTCAATAGGAGTTAAGAGCTGTTACACACGGCACCATGAGACACAAGTAAAGCAGATTTCACAAAGTGTTGAATTCGTGAGAAAGCTGTAAGGAAAATGTTTATTGGAATGGAAACTGCATGTAAGTATAAGCAGAAACTTGCAGTAAGTATTTTTTGGAAACTAAAAGTGGAAAAGTAGCAGTCAGAAATGAAATTCAGGAAGACCAAAGTAGGAATCAATGACTATAGTCCATTTAGACTTGAATGTATGATGAATATAAATAGACAGGGCATCTGATATCCTAGGAAGGTAAGGGAAAGCACAAATACTGCCCAGCTGCTCTAAGTGCTATATTGCAACTTGCACAGAAAAGCCCCTTTATTAGCAGCTGAAAGTTTTACAATATTTCCATGCTGCTATTTATAAAGCAAATCATTCTCAGGAGGCAAAAGAAACTGCACCCATTCAACTCCTGCATGCTTTGCTATGGCTTCTCAAAGATAACAAGCCAGCAGTTAAGCCAAGGAGGAGAACACTGTTAGCCAGATCCAGTGAGGATTCACCAGAGCCCAGTTTGCACCCTGTGGCAGGGTCTGGGCTTCCTGGTCTGTCAGGAATACAGTACATGTCTCCATTACGCACCAGAGAGTAAATGCTGGATAATTTATTAAAGTCCTGGCTCAAATTGGCAAAAGGTTAACAGCTTAGGCTTAAACAAGAAAAAAAGGCCAAGCTATTTATTTTGTAAGGAGTATTTCTGGCATTACTGTAATATACTGAGCATTACTATGGGCACCAGAACAGAATACAGGAATTTTTCACAGAAAACTTAAATCACGTCTACCAACACTTCTGGCAACATTTGTCTTCATTTATCTTCACAGACTCAACATTGAAAAAAAAAATCTTCTCTTTGGAAACATTAATGAGAAATTATGGAGAAATAAAAAGTTACCTCCAATTGACTTAAAAATTCTGGGGAATATTCACTTCCATCCTCCCCCAGGACACCTGAACTGAGGCACCCAGCAGTCATGCTTGCTTACCTGATGGCAAGCCCCTTATGCCATTATTTTCACAACCCAAATAACAGTGATTTGGGATGCTGTTCCAAGATGCTCTCATCAGTATCTTTTCCTGAGCCCCTCTTAAACATGTTTGATTAAGCAGCAGAGACAGTTCAAAAGCCACTGGCCTCAGGGTAGAAGCTTCTGCAGCAGCCCTGGAGGGGCTTTTGAGGAGGACAGATAAGGGGAACCAGCTGCTAATTGAATGCCAAAAGAAACCAGTTCCACCAGCACTGAAGGAAATCTGAACAAAAGTCCAGAGCCAGGGAGCAGAGGTCACCAGCAAGGCTCTGGAGCAGCAGTGGAGTCCCTGGCAGGAGAGATCCAGCCAGGCAGGTGGCTGCTGTGGGCTGAAGCAGGACTGAGCCTGGAGCTGGGGACAAGGTGGGCAGGGGCACAGAAGGGAGGAATAACCAATGCTCGGCTCACCCTGCTCAGGGACACTCTCTGCAAGGCCAAAAGTGCAGCACAGGGCCTTTCCAGTATGCAGTCACAGTGGCTCTGAGTTAGCCATGGAGTAGCACAGGGGACAGAACTGCCTGACTGATCACCAGAAATCAGGGAACCCACCCCAAAAAGTATGGCCACAGCAGTTCCTCAGATAAGTATCAATAGCTCGGCTGAACTTACAAGGGATATGATCCTGCACAGTGCCTGCACCACAGATGTGTTCTTGGCTCTGTGCAGGAAAAATAGGACACTTGCACTTCTATTCCTGTTTCTTCATAGCAGAAAATCCCTCTCTCCACTGATCTCAAAGGAAGCAGAAGTAGTTTTCCAGCTTTACTTAAAAAGATCCTCAAAAGTTTGCTCCACTGTTTTTTCTAAGCATATGCTAAAACCTTTTGCAGAGCACTAAGATATCAAATAGCTCAAAGAAAAAAAACATTACTTCTGCCTCTTCACATTTTTCTTCCTGTTTTTTCTAAGCATATGCTAAAACCTTTTGCAGAGCACTAACATATCAAACAGCTCAAAGAAAAAACATTACTTCTGCCTCTTCACATTTTTCTTCACTATCTGACATGTTAATTTATAAGACAGCATTTTCTTTTCAATTTATAGAAAAAAAAATCACCCACAATAAGCACACAACAAATGCAGAAGTTTGTAAGTTTCTGCACCCACACTTTCTCCACTCCACTGTGTAGGTAAAAGGAAGAACTTAGGGATTGATGGTTTTTAAAAGGTCCATTGAAGACTACAGATTGCCCATAGATTTACAGAATAGGACTATCACATTTGACCTGGAGTTGCAGGTTAGAGAGCTCTGCCCTCTGTAACAAGCATGGCCAGTGCAGGTGTGTTTTCAAAGATGCCCTGCTGCAACTTCAGGTGATTTTTCCTAAAATTAGCAATTTCAGAGCCCACTTTACTCCCAAACATGGCCAAGAAGTACATGTGAACTGCATCATAAAAATGCTGCCTTAGCATCCAAGGGCAGCCAGGTAAATCAAGCTTGGGAGCCCTTTCTCTAAACTAATGCAATGAGTGAAACAAACTACTACAGGAAGGGTTTGCACTGGGGTAGCCCTACCTACCTTTTCCAGGAGGAAAAAAACCTGAACTCCCACCACTAATCACAGTTTACAACTCCAAACTGCAGCTGCAAGATTGAAAGGCTCATGGGAGAACTCAGACAGCGAGAGCTCAAGCACGAACCTGTCTGGCAAGAAGAGCTTCTCCTCCTCCCATACCAGGCTGGGTTTTGCCCCAACATGCAGCCAGTGCCCCTCCAGCTCAGCAGCTGCACTTGGACCCCCAGAGCAGATCCCTGCTCTTACCAAGCACACTTGAAGAGAGCTGGGCTGCTCTCCTCACGTGCAGATCATAATTTAACAGCTTTGAGGTGGCCCCCAAGCCAGCTACACCTTCTGCACCTCTGAAGAAATCTCAGCAGAGCTGGCAGTTCAGACTGAGTGAGAAGTCTCATCTCACAGCAGAACAAGGCATGAAGCTTTCACAGAATTAACACTTTATGTGGCAAACAAATGACTGCAAGGACCAGCCTTACTCCAGTGGTCAAAGCCTTAACTTCAGAGTGGCTTTTGGTTTCAAATAAAATGTGGGGTGATTTCTAACAGAAATGATAGCTCCTCATGTGCTCAGACTAAAACAAGATGTGCTACCCCAAACATTTAAAATCAGGTCTGTAGCTCTTCACCATCTCCATGGCTTTGAAGACAAACTCTAACATGAATTCTCACAAAGCCTATTTGCATAGAATATTTCACACCAGGCTGAGTTAGTGAGTGAAGACTCAGCACTGTCCCATTATCTAATTCAACACCATGAATTTTCCTGCGTTTACTTTGTAACTTGCTTCAAATTCTACAAACTTTTATTAATGCTCCTACAACACACTTAGCTTCAGTGTGGCTGGACAGGATCATCTTGGTCAGTGCTGCTGTGCAGCTCTGAGTCAGGAAGTCCCACAGAGCCCTCAACCCAACTTTTGCTCACCCATCCAAGGTTCACTGTGGGGTCACATGGATCAGGAACACATGACAATGCCTGCAGAAGGACAAAGCCAGCACTAGCCTGGCCTCATCAGGATCTGCTCAAGTTGTGCTGCTAAACAACCTCCTTGTCTGTTCTCCAGTGCAGGGTATGAGAGTTCATAGTCCCACCAGCTCTCTTCACACACCATTCAGACATCTGCTACTGAGGACACTTGAAAAGTAAAGAATTTTTTCTATTTAGCAGCCTGAAGCACTACAAGAAGGAAATGGTTACTGAGAAAACTCAAAGCCAGTACTCTGTTACTCTCCCCTTACTATTAAAATGTGGGTGGTGAGGCCCTGGCCCAGGTTGTCCCAAGGAGCTGTGGCTGCCCCATCCCTGGCAGTGGTCAAGGCCAGGCTGGATGGGGCTGGGAGCAACCTGACCTGGCAGCAGGGCTGGAACTGGATGAAGTTTAAGGTCCCTTCCAAACAAACCATTCTATCACTCCCAGCTGCCATCTCTCCTTCCATCTCCCAGCACACCTCACTTTCTGCAGAATTACCTGAATTACAGTTTACCAACCCTTTCACTAAATTATAGGAGCAACTTTGGTGTAAAGCTGTGGTACTCAGCACAGCAACAAGTGATCACTTGCAGGGCTCACCATGCTTTTTACAGTAGGAAAACCACACAAGCATACACAAAAATTCCAGTACCATCCAGTCTTTGCCAGAGCAAGCAGCATGATCAGTACCAGTACCACTAGTGACCAAAGAGACCCTGGGGTACAGAAAAGGTTGTCCTTTTTATTAAATCATCCCTAACTACAAAAACGAGCCACAGGCTCTGCCAGTTTCATCCACACAGGGTAGACACAAGGCACACAAGGCCCTTGCAACTGAGTCTTTCCATTTACAGCCCTCTGACTACAAATGTTTCATCACACGTTGCTGTTGCTTTACTCTTGACAGCTGATCAGCTAAAGTGATGGCATTTACATCAGATCCTGCACGCTTCTAGAAGGGAATGGCTGATGGCTTCAGTGCAGCTTCCTTGGTGCAGAGCTCCCAGACCTCTGGGCTGGGCCAGCACAGCAAAAGGAGTCAGGAGACTCCCAGATTCACACAAAATACACAGGCAGTCAGGATGAGCTACACAAAATGTCCAGACATGCACCATGACAGCAACTGCACAGCAGCGAGGTCAGAGCCCCGAATGACCAGAGGTCTTCCCCAACCACAAAGACTTCAAAGCCTTCCCATATCCATCCCCTGCCTCCAAGAGGATGCAAATCACTCACCTAAATAAACTCAGCTGCTGGTATCCAATAGCTGAATAACAACTTACATTAATCTTCAAAATCTGCTTGTGAAAACAAATTGTGGGAGGTGTTTAATATTCCTTCCCAATGAAGGGAAATGGAAGGTGAAGGTCCTGTGAACAACCAGGGAGAGGATCAGCACTTCTGAAGAGCCAGCCTTCAGAGGGTGTCCTGCTAACACAGCAATATCCCTCAGAGTGCATTTAATTTAAGCAATCTTAGAAAGGAGAAAAATGTATTTGCATCAAGATTTTATAACAAGCATATTTTGGAAGTAAATTTCAGAGGGAAAAAAAAAAGTTGCTCTGCTCAATGACACAGAGGACTGGCAATAACTAGGGTACTTAATTTGTTTGGAGTGAGAGATCAAAGCAACTGAATTGCTAAGAGATGGGTCTGATTCACAAGAAATAGCCTCTATGTCTTTTAAATTCAGATTTAAAAATCAAGCTCATCTGACACTCCACAGATTTTCAGATGAGAACTTTTTTATTAGTGTTTCAGATTTCAAACTATTTCTCTTGGAATAAAAATTACTTGCAGTTTTTTCCTGTATATTGGGTCCATCGGTGTTCAGGTCTTGAGAGCAACACAGAAACCAAGATATTTGTGCACAGCAAAGGTAGAAGCACTTGGGACATGATCCCCACACCACTGCCAAATATTTCTTCTTGACTTGAAACTACTTGAAGTCATAAAGTATATATTATACTAAACCAGTTTCTTAATTTGCATTCAGTGCCTCTCAAAAGAGAGACCACATTCATCCCTCACCAACACAGGCTTGAAACTGCATCTCAAAAAAGGAGTAAAAATTTCATCTTATTCACTTTCATTACTAAGCACTGGACACACAAACATTTTCAGCTTTAACTGAAAAGCAATTTACTTGTGTCCAAGTCTTTTTTTACGCTAAAAAAAAATTTAGAAAAATTCTTTCTCCGCCTGCAATCTTCTGGAGTGAAATAATCCTTTAATCTCACATGAGCTAGATTGTCCTTCAATTCAGGCTCTGGATTATTTTACAGATTTATCAAGTCTTCTCCATTTCACTGTGTTGTTTTCTCCCAGCTTCAATGCAAGATTAGTTTGGGGAAGCATATAAAGCCATTTCCTGTGGGTGGATTATCGCAGCTATTTATGAATTTTTATGCTAACCTGGTTCTGAACTCTTCATTTAGAGAAGACATCTTCCTTCCCACATAAAACCAGCAGCTTTTGCCTCAGTGCCTGCTGCCCACAGATGAACAGAGTGAACACAGCAGCTGGAGGTGTTTGGAGTGAGGACAAGAGAACATTAAACTGTTTGAAGATGATGACTGCAAATGCAGCCAAGACAGTTACTCACAGGTGATCTTTTCAGAAGGGCAGCTCAGCTGTAAATGCAGGAAATGCACCTGAACCAAGCAAATCCTTCATATCTGCTACATTTTTGTTTCATCCAAAATACACCTTTCTGTGTCAGATTATCCAAGAGAGAAAATCACCTTGTTTTCCCCTTAAACTTAAATATTCACCCCTACTCTTCATATAGGCACTGGGATACTGAGATCCAGTCTTCAATAGAAACAAATAAATTGATAAACAGTTTCCATTTTCATCCTTTCCACATCTCTGAAATGCCAGTAGAGGATTTTTAAACACTGAGACAGTGACAAGAGGACAAGCTGCAGGAAAGGGAGGAGCAAAGCATCAGTATCATACATTCATTACTCTCATCTTCCTCAAAAGCATCAGTATCATTATCATTATCATACATTCATTACTCTCATCTTCCTCATTCCTTTGCCAGATGTGAATTGCCTGCTTTCCTACAGAGGGGAACCAGGGCATCTAAGTAATCCAAAACTACTGGGAACAACTGGCTTATGTCCAGGTCTCAACTTCACTCTTCAAGGCAGCAGAATTATTAAGCATATGCTACTCTTCTGAAAAAGAGCCATGTAAGGCCAAACACAAACTGCTTTTGGGAAAAAATATGAAGACCCTGTCAGGTCACATTAGCCCAGTTTCTTAAAAGTAAAATGAAAGATATCCTGACAGAGCTTTGGGGAGGAGGAAAAAAAGGTTTCATTGAATCAAAGACCAGTTGAAAGAAAGTTGCATTTAAAGAATTGAATCATATCAGCAACATAAGAAGGAAGCTTAGCAAATCTTCTATTCACTGTCATGGTTACTGCTGGTTGTGCTACACAACAGCCACTGGGTTCTTTTGATCCATCTCTCTCTGATAAGAACTGAAGTGGCCAGCTGAAGGAGCAAGTCTGCTTCAGTGTATCCTCCTGTGCAGGGCACAACACCTCCACAGCCTCAGTGACTGGTGACTGGCTGGAAGAGACCTCTGAATTGAACAAAAACAATCTCACTCAATCAAAGCACATGACACCTCATTTCATCTGGAAATCTACTGCCAGCAGAGGGAAGGTACTAATAATTGGGGATGCAGCTTCAAGTGCAGCTCAGAACAAAGCTGTGTGCTGGCAAGAGATGACAGCCCACAGCTGATGTCTTACTATCACCTCTTTCAGCAGAAATTGGAAGTATTTTCTCTCCTTCCCACTTCTACATGATACCAGGTTTAAACCTTAAAATGACAGCTAGAGAAAAAAATATTTGGAAAATAAATTTGGCTTAGATCTGCATAATTTCCCAAAGAAATTTATCACAACTTTAACCTTCCCCCACCGGTACTTTACATGACAGCAACACAGCCTTGCATCCATAACAAGAACAATGAACACAGAAACTCAGGATACCACATCAGAAATTAATCCAAGCTCCCATGGAGCTAACAGATTAAATTCCTGAGAAGCCCATGGATGGCTATATCAACAGAGGGTTTCTGGAAATGTCACACGCTCCTTCCCTTCAAGCAGATGGCCCTGCTTATGCCCTTAGAGTTCCCTTGAAACACACAATACTCAGGAATTATGACTTTAACAGAGCACTAGGAGCATCTTCAGCCCTTCTCCAAGAAGAGAAAACAATGACACCTGTTAAGTGCTGTTCATGAAAGCCTTCTGTTGTTTTGAAGAAGCAGTGGTGTCCTCCTTTCACAAAGAAGTCAGCAGGCCCAAAGCTGACACACAGACATTGGTTTGAATCTGCTGCCTGCAGGGAGCAGCACCCATTTGTCCTTTGGCAGAAATGCCTTGGAAAGACAACCAACACCAGCAGGCACTGCTTCCAGTTCACCTGGATCCCTGCCCACCACAGCTCCTACCAGAGCACATCCAGTGCATGAAGGAGGGGTAACAGTGGCTCTGCTGGAGCTGCATTCCCTGCTCCTACCAGCCCAAGCTGGAAAAGCCAAAGCTCAGACATGCAAGTCAATGCCCTCCACAGTTCCTTTGCTACTGCCCACATCCCTCCTCACTGAGGTGCCTTCTGCCTTAGTCCAGGAATGAGGAATTCCTCCAGGTTCATTTGCTGAGGGTTTTGTTTGCTGTCAGTTTGTGTCGCTGCTACATATCAAAACCTTGGCACGAAAGCAGCACGTCAGGAACACCTACCTGTACAAATGCATTAAAATGGTGTTAATACAACATACACAGAGCAGAACCAATGGGAAATTAAGTACTTCAAAGATGGTAAAAATGCTACAAAAAAGGTAAAAGGTTGAAGAACACAGTTACTCAAGGCAGCTTTTTGGTTTTTTACTATTTCAGGGCTATTTCCAATTTTATCCTATAACTTACTAATTTATTCCTCCCCCACTGATCTCAATTTCTCTTTCTGCTAGGTTTAAAACAACATTTAGAATTTTCTACAGTTACACAATATCTTCGACAGAGATATTTGCATTGCTTATATTTAGGTTAAATCCCACACACACTGTTTACTGCAATATTTGCCTCCTCTAAACACCTATGAAGTTGAAAAGGAGCCATTACACATCCATCATCAGAAATGTGGATGTGATTAATGTAATGAAAGATAACAATCACATTCCAAGCTTACTAGGGAGATGTAAAAACAGTATTAAAATATTTTGTGTATACACTGGGTTGCTTTTTACTCAGAAGTATAAGGGCCCAGTGTCACACAAGATTTCCCTCCCCTCCTCCAATGTTCAGTGTTTTAAAGATCACAGCAAAAGTGCTCTTTTGCATTTCTGCCAAGTGAACCTAAATACCTTTTGGGTTTCATCCTACACTATTTTAGACTGCTTGTAGCTGTGGCATGTTTTTTAATCCCTAAAACAGCCTTCAATCCCCTGATGGGCCCTCCAACCCATCATCTTACATTCTTTGACAAGTACTTTGACAAGTTAACTCTCTCAAGAGCAGAGAGCTAACTCAGACTACTAATCAGTATGTTCAACACCAAGAGTTTAAGACCTACTTGTTCTTCCTCAGAAACAGTATTTAAACTCACAGAAAAACCCTCCCAACAGATTTTTCCATCCTACCACCATAGTCTCAGCTACAGGAGACCTCCAATGTTTGCCATTCTGTACTTTCTCCCTGCTTCTCACATACCTCAAAAAAACACAATGAAATTCAGGTCCAGCCCACCAGAAACAGTATGTCTCCACAATGAGCAATTTAGTTAATCAAAAAACATTTCTATCCCCAAATTCTTATTAAGTAAACACATTCTGTGATGATCACCATTCATGGCTGGCTCTGTTCAAACACTGCTTATTGACTCCAAGAAAGAACTGTTTGTTAATGTTTTAGCAAGGGATTAGTTGTTTGTAGCTGTGGGTGAAAAACATGTTCCAGCAATGAGGCACAGAAGGGCCCAGACTTGTTGATGGGAGGAGGATTCTGCAGAGATTGGACTGTGTAGGTGAAAGCTGGGTGGGGGAAAGGAGCAGGATCTGAACAGGGTTCACCTATAGGCTGTGGTATAACGGAGGAGGGAAGGGAGACAGAAATTATTCACCAAAACAGAGTTGTTCTGCCAACCAATCCTTTAGGCATCACCTTAGATAAACCCTGGCTAACAGCACAGTCTATCAGAGCTGGCTCCAGCAGCATCTACCATGCTGCAGCACAAAGAAACTGGGGAAGAGCAGGGCCTAAGGTGGAAGTCAGTGTGAGGGAAGAGAGGTGATAGAGAGAAGCTGATAGAGAAGTGAGGTGATAGAGAGAAGCTGAGAAGCAGATGATAAAAGACTTAATAAAATACTACTAAAAAGCAGAGGTTTTGAACTAGCCATGTTATTATTCTATAAAACTATTGCAAAACATTCCCAATTCTTCCAGTCACAGGTGCCTTTGTCAATAACAAATTAAAAAGCAAACCATACCTGAGTCAGAACATCCAGCTGTCCCATAATATGCTCCAGGGTATTTGCAATACTGGTCTCCTCCTCTTGCTGCTCATGGGTCCTAACAGAATCCTGAG
This sequence comes from Passer montanus, assembly GCF_014805655.1. Lineage (NCBI taxonomy): Eukaryota > Metazoa > Chordata > Aves > Passeriformes > Passeridae > Passer > Passer montanus. The sequence continues at coordinate 2,719,337 of NW_024374367.1, forward strand.
TTTTTGTTTTCTTATGATGAATGCCACCATCCATTTCTGACTGCTGAAAAAATAAACAGACATAATCTGCTATTGCAATGCAAATAACTGCACAGGGATTTCTGCTCCATGGAGGGTAAACAGCAAAGGACAGTTTATGCTGGGACAGTCTATGCTATTAAAAACAGGCAAAGGAGGAAAGGAATTGTTCTTGCCACAGCTGGAAAAGAAAAACTTCTGCTGACTTGTCTGCCTGCTCCAGGTGGAGGGTGGTTTTGTTGTTTTCTGGGGGTTTTTGTGTGTGCTTTTGCTTGTTTTTAAACTACCACCAGGAAAGGCAAGCCTTAGATAAAAATCTTGAAGCAATCCTGCAAGGTTCAAGTTTTCTATGTGCAAAGAACTTTGGTGTGCTCTTGTGGCACACAGGCACAGACTACAGGTAAGTGAAGACTTACTGGAGCTGCTTAGGGAAGCACTACATCCCAGTGACAGGAATCAAGTAAGCTACACCAGAGGAGTCTGATTATTTCACTCTAACAGTGAAGTTAAAGCCTCTCTCCATGTTTGGTAGCTTAAAGAAGGCAAAGACATTGTACCATAGTTAAGTTCAGCAGAAGCAAGATGTCCCAGTATGCATTGGGACTGTTTTGATTAAGTAATTTTCATTTTGTTTGTATTTTGAACTGGTTTTCCTCCTCAACGAGATTAAGAACAAGTTTACTTTGAAGTTTCAACTGTTTTAGTTATGCAAGCTTGAATATTTCATTCAGAATAAATTAAGTTTGAAAAACACAAATAGATCTCTAGTAAAGAACCTATTCTTCTTTCCTTTTCTTTCAGAATGGTATCTTTCTTGTAGAACAAACACTATTTGCATTGTTTATCTGCAATATTGACAGTAGAAGCAGTACAAAGAAGTTTAACTAAAGGACTGGTTAAGCAACTGCAGACTTCAGCTTCTCAATTTACATGAATGGACAAAATTTGAATTGAAAGCTAACATCACAGCTCTCAAAACACTTCTCCATAGCCCAATGCCTGTGCAGCTCTATCCCATGCACTTATTACTCACACAAAGTTTGAGTCATCAACAAAAGTTGATTACTTTGTTGATTTTGAGTTACAAATCAACAAAGCAAGGAATTCTGACAGACTGAAAAACAAACTCCAAAAGTTCTTCCACATGTACTTTTTCTAAGTAGAAACAAAGATTTGCCTCTGTCTCTTCTCTCCTATGCAAGAGCATGAATGCATTTCTCACCAGCACAGTACTGATTTACCTGCTCCTTTCTGTATTTGATACCAGTTGTGTGCAGATGTGCAAACAAACTGCAACAAGACCAGCTCACATAACTTCAACCACCAAACTGTTCAGTACATCATGAAGATATATACATGCATACAAAAAAATTTCATATATTTAAAAAATATATATAAAAACCCTTGTGCTGCTGGGAGCCACTGATTGAGGCCACATGAAGGCAAAATATGCAATAAGCAGTATAAGAAGCAGAAACATGAGCACCTAGGGAAGGTGGAGACTGGAGGGGGTGAGCAAAAGAAGAATAAATAAGAGGCTGCAGCAGTAGCAGCTTTGACAGCAGAACTCCTTGCTGCTGGCCACCATCTGCTAGGAGGAGCTGACCATTCTTCCAGACCCTGCCCACCAAACCATCCTCCTACTGCTAAGCCTCACATGGCCAGTTTTGCATAAGGAGCAGGCAAGAAGGGGAAGGTTTAGTGCCAGCTGCTCCACTGGGATCACTGTGCTGCAGCACAGGCTGGGGTGCAGCTGGGTATCAGGTGGTACCAGCCACACCGGCTTCTGCTCATTTCCTTCCTCCCACCTGCTTGAATAATTTGGATTGTCTACAGGCCCCTGGCCAACACAGCATGGGAGCCACACTCCAGCTACTCCTGTGCTGCAGGAAGCCAAAGAGCTACAGGTTGCTCACCGATGCATTGATTTCATCAACTAAAATATGTTCTTGCAGAGATGAGATCAATCCAGTCTAAAAAACCTACTATTTGCTGTTTAAATTTAAAAGTGAAAACAAACAAAAACCACAAACCACTGCTTTTCAATAGGTACTAGCATAAAATAAACATTTTCTTTCTATTTTAAGGCTGACTAGCTTATGCTGATGATGTAACTTCAGGCCAGTCAATCATGGCACAGCAGAAATTTTAGTGAGCTAACGCTGCATACAACCTGCACTTAAAAACCCCAAATGATGATGAGCTATCCTCTTCAAAACCCATTAGAACAAGCTGACTCACAGAGCAGAAAAATGACTGTACCAACAGATTTTCTCCATCTATCTTTACAGCATATGTCAGACAGCTTTTCATAAAAAGCTTCAGGGTTGAACTCTGAGTCTATATTCTCTTTGTTACAGTTCACAAAGTGTAAGAGTCTGGCAAAGGCAACTGCAGAGATGTTCCCACACTGCTTTAGGGGTCAGGTGGTCCCTCATCACGTCAAGTTGAAGCCAGAGCTGTCAGATGCCATATTCTGCTGCTCACCTCACAAGCTATGTACCACTCCCACGAAACGCCACCTCCAGAAAGGCCATGGGGGCTCCTGAAGGCAACAGCCCCAAGAACAGAACTAGATCTGCATTTAAAATCAGAAACATGACAACATGGCATACTGTCCCATTTCAAACACCACAGCTGCTTGAAAGGCTCCTTACTGCCCACCATCAAGATCCCACAGCTGCAGCCTTCAGCAGTGAGGCTCTGAGTTAGTGCCTGTGTCTAAACCAGGGACACAGCCAGCAAATAACCACTGGGTCACAGCAGTGACTTCCAAAAAGGAGACTTCCAGCTGACCAAGGTCTTTGACCACTCGGTTCTAGGAAGTGTGTATCTAGCTGAGGAAGAACCAAATTGCTTCCACATTGAAACATTTTCAAGTTTTGTAAAAGCAGACTAAATCAGCTGCTGTTCCCAAGAATGGTAAGAAAACCCTTAGAAACATACAGCCATACTCCAGGAGCCCTTCTAATGACAATTTATATAATCTGAGCCAGCCATCAGGAATTTAAACTCTAACAGGTTTAGAAAAAAATTGCAAAAATACAAAATTGTGTCAGCCCCAGCACCAATGACCATCATGATTATAGGCAGAGACATCTGTGCTCTCATCTGACTCACCTGTGGGTAAAGTGCCAGCTGAATCCTGGGGACAGGCACCAGAAACAACAGCACTGCTGCAGAGGTTTAATTCATTTCAGTCAGAGTTCAAGTGTACAATTTATTTGGCACAACCAAACAAACGTCTCTGCCATTAAATATCTTATTACAACATCTGTGTATTACACCCTGGGAGCAGAGCAAGGAGCAGCTGAACATTAAAGGAAGAAGAGATGAGCAGTTTCAGAATACAATACAGATCTCAGTGACAAAGGGAAAACAGAAGTGATTTATTTATAGCAACCACTTAAAGACAGCACAAGGCAACTACTTGGGGGAAGGGGAAAATTAATCAGCCTTCATTCCAGAGGTCTCTTACTGAGCCTCTTATGAAAATTGTTCTGGCTAAACAGCATCCTGGCCAGCAATTACAGTGCTGATCATGGGGTGGGGGGCAGGTATGAACTAAAAAACACGTGTGCAACTGTAGGAAACTGCATGAGACAACTAAAAAATGCCATTTTGCTTCTTAAATGGTGATCCTCAGAAGACATATTGATACAATAAGCACCCACCTCATTTTTACACTTACTAATAAAATGTAGGATTCTTATAACTCAGTCCAGAGGAAATATTTATTCTCCCTTTTCCTCCCCTCTCTCGAGTGGATGGGAAGCATTGAGTGGTGTGAAGGGAATAGGTTCAGGTCTACCTTTAAGTCCCTTTCAATTAAATAACACAGTGTATTTACTCTTTTGAGGGTTTTGTGTTTTGGTGGGGTTTTTTTAAGACAGTATGATGTTGCCAAGAATTAATTTTCAAGTATCTAGAACAACAGCACACCTCTTAAACAACACATACATCCAACGTGTTCAATTCAACACAGACCTTCAATGTATTAAAATTCCCTAGTGCAAACACATTCATTATCTTAGCTGAAAAAATTCACCTAAAAACAGATCAGCAGAAAACCCCCAAAGGTGGTGGTGTGCAGTTAATCTGAACCCCAATTCTACTAATCCAAAGAAAAGAGAAATACCTTTAAAAGTCTATTTTGAGGAGTCATTTTCACTACAGGTAAAATACTTTACATGTGTTCCCAAAGAGCAACAGTGACATCCAGTGGAAGCACACCAGCTCCAAGGTGAGCTCCACAGGAAGGTCAGATGGAGCACACCGTGCTAGATAGAAGGGCTCATGAAAAGCTCAGTCCTTCCTGCTGCACACAAAGTACCACTGACTGAGGACAGGCACATTTCTCTGGTCTGGAAAGTATCCCCTCTTCAAGGCAGCACTGAAATTTCTGGAGCAATCATATTCTTCAAGATTTGCATTACTCCCCATCTACTGTCCAGACCAGCACAGGGTAACAACTCAATTTAGGACATGAGTTAAATTAGCTTTGTAAAACTATTTATATGAGCATTCATCTATGCCCAAATCTTGCAATAATGCAGGGAATTTGGGAGGGAGAGAGAGGAAAGAGAAGGCAGGTGAAAAGAACATTACCTACTTTTATTTTTGCTTCAGACAAACGGTACGTTGGGTTTGATGCAATTATTTACGCAGAACCCTCCTCCCTACTGGTGTTACTAAAAAACCACTCAAATTTGGCACCTCTACTGTAACAGCCATATTTCAGCATAGGCCAATAAATATTAAGCTCCTGATAAACTCAGGAAGAAATAAGTTAATAGGGACATCTCAAAGCCATTTAAGTCCCAAGGCACTCTTGTGCCAAAGCCTAAGTGAAGCACTGGCAGGAGGAGGCGGATGAAGCAGACTCTTGTATTTTAAGTGAAACAGCATCAGAGCATCCAGCTCTGCTGTCCAAAATGCCCAGAAGGACAGAACCAGGGGAAGAGCTAGTGGCCAGCTAAGGGACTCAAAAATGTACAAAACAACCTGTCCATACAGAGAAGGCTGCTTGGACTGAAAATTTGGATTTGCTTGCAGAAATACCAGCATCCTATTTCTGCAAGTAACCCTGTCTGGCCATCTCCAGCCAAGAGCAGGTCCTCACCAGAAGGGAAAAGCTGTTCCTACATTTCAGTGACCTTGCTCTGTGCTTCAGTGTCTATTGGTCCAGTTTACTTACCCCTAGAGTCTCTAAGTGTCACTTTTAAATCAGGACTGACAGTAGTACCATCAGCTTCAAGGTAACACTGAAGACAAATTGGAGCTTGGCACAATAGTGCATTTCCAAAAGCACAAACAGTATTCATGTGAAAAGTGAAAGAGAAATAGTAATGCCAGACACTGAAAGCCCAGCAACAGATAAAACTTAATGACTACCAACTGTTAAAGAAAAATAAAGCAAGCCTGTATTTCTTGAGAAGGAAAAGCTAAGGGTGGACTTCAACATTTTAGATTTATGTTTCCTGCATTTTATTTCCCTTAACCAATTTTCCCCTCCCATCAATCCTAGAGTTTCTTTAGGAAATAGGAAGAGGTCTTCCGGAATTCTGCATGGAATAATTAAGCTTTGTTGCATAGGTGATGCTCAACTGTCCAACACTGCTCCTGAAGAATAACAACAACAAAAATTTCAACGGAACAGTTTTGTGTGGAAACAAGCCATGACAGGAATAAAAACATAAGAGTGAAAACCACTCGTAAGAAATGTCACCAAGATTTGAACTACAGCTTCCTGGTCCTGATTTTTGGAGAAAAACTCCCAAGAAAAGGCAGCCAAACATTGAAAAAAGTGATTATTCTCAGCCTTGGCATGTCCAGCTACAGGTTCTTTTACACCAAAAGCACCAGCCTCCAAGGCAAGACACACAATGATCTCCTGAAGCGGCAACAACAGCTTCCAGCTCATTCCCTTCATCAGAAAAATTTTTCTTTTCCACTGAATTAGGTATATACACACTGTGTAACATACAAATCATGTGCATACCTATTTTTTTGCTTATATACATGAATCAAAATGCATGCTCTGTATATGTAAATGCAGACACAGACACACAACACATGCATTTATTCTTACTTCTTCTTGAAGTTTAAATTTTAGCAGAAAAGTTCAAGATCTTAGAAACTTTTAAACCTTAAGCTAACTTCATCCATCTCCCAGCTGGCACAGAACTGCAGCTTGAAAAAAAACTTTAAAATCTTGCCTCCATCCCATTTCTTTGAATTATGACTCAAGCATTAAAACAAACCACATACAGCAGCAACCTAAGTGGGAGAATTTACATTAATTAGCCTGAGATGCTGAACTTAAAAGGCAATTTTTATTCTGACCAATAATGACTTGTCAGGACTTGCCTTATTGTTCCAGAGTCTAAGAACAAATCTATTCCCTGTAAGATGACAAAAATTAAAAGCTGATCCTCTTATTTCTGGAGGAAACCTTGTCAAACCAGAGCACAAGGGAAAACAGTTGTAGCAGCACAGCTGCTCCATCCACTACCAGGGAAAGCTGTTGTAGGTTGCTGCAGTCATTCAGGCCCCTTGGAAAGCCAAGCTCAGGGTGCTGCCTTTTCCTCTCTCCCACGTTCTTCACCAAGGCATTTCTCCTGTCACTGCATGCCCTTGTCCAAAGGCCCTCTCCAGCTCTTCTTGTAGTCCCCCCTCAGGTACCAGAAGGGGCTCTAAGGTCTCCCCGGAGTCTTCTCCAGGCTAAACAATCCCAACTGTCTCAGCCTGTCTGCACAGCAGAGGTACTCCAGCCCTCTGATCATCCTCATGGCCTCCTCTGGGCCCATCCCAACACATTTTTCTCACGCTGGGGCCCCAGAGCTGAAGGCAGCACTGCAGGTGGGGTCTCACCTGAGCACAGCAGAGGGGCAGGATTAGCTCCCTACAGGGCTTTGGATGCAGCTCAAGACACATTTGGCTTTCTGGGCTGCAGGTGCACACTGCTGGGTCAAGTCATGCTTATTGTCAAACAACATCCACAAGTATTTCTCTTCAGGGCTGTTCTCAATCTCTTTTTCTCTGTTCCTGTTTAACATCTCTTCCCTCACAAACCAATTACAAGGTCACATCTCCAAACAGGCTTAGATAAGTGGGTTTCCTTTAACAAAAGGAGAGGCAGCTATGGGTAACCATAGGCAAGCACCCTGCTTGAGAAGAATGTAGGGAAGAGCTCCTGTGATCAATCATAGCAAGGCTCCTGTTCACCCCTGCAAAGCTCCTGCTTGGACAGCCAAGTAGGATAGAGGACAGTGGAAACACCTTGAGTACTCATCACACTGTAGTTCTTTCAAGTAAACCACCTACCTACCTATTCCAGGAGGAAGGCAATTGTGCACAAAACTAAAGCTTCCTGGAGAGGGAATCCTCAGAAAAGTAAGGTGATAGCAGATGGGGAAAAATCATCATTTTGCAGACCACATCTTCACCACAGACTGAAGATTGGATCCCTACTCTTGAACACAGGATCCCTCCCTTATAATGCTTAAAATTACATAAACAGAAGGGGGTGTAGAAGGTGCAAACAAAAACCCACGTTCACATCCCATTGCAAAGAGCTGCAGCTCTATGCAATGAAACTGATTCCCAGGAAGGAATTTCACAGGAAGTAAAAAAAAAAGGTAAAACAGGATTTATAAGTATTAACATATGCCAAAATTAGATACAGCTACCAAATTGAAAGCCAAAAGGTCAAAAAAAGAGGCACATCTGGCCTATGAGTAATTCAGAAGGAATTTGTTTACACAAGGACAAGCTGACAGGATGAACTGCTGCAGTCAGCACGAGACCATGGGCTGAGCACTGGAGGCACCCGAGGTCACCAAACACACCCAACCAGCAAAGGAGAGAGGTGGAGTCAGCTCTGGACATTCACTTATGGACTTCAGACAACTTTATGATCAAATCACATTTTCTGGAATTTGCCTCCAATCCTATCCAACAGGACCATTTTGGATAATTTACCTTTGAAGAAATAAGCACGGTCCAAGGCCTGGAGAAAGCTCTAAACCCAGCAGCACCAAAAGAGCCTAAATGTCTGTCTTAGCTGAAAGACACATTTGAAGAGTCACAGGCTGCTTGTTTCTAAGTCCTTTCTGCTGAAATGCTGCTCTTACCAAGCATTGGTGAAGGTCAGCTATGCCTAGAAATTTGGTACCTTCACAAATGAATGCCATTTAACTCTGTAAGTGCTAAGAATATTTAAGACATTTGTGTTCCTGAATTTCAGAAGAGCAGAAAGGCTTTTTAGCAAAAGAATGTCAGAGGACAGTTCCCACTTCTGGCCATGTCTCCCAAATTGCCCTCTTTCTGAGTCTGTCTGAGGCATCTCAGCATGAGCAAGTTTTAAAGGTATTTTTCATTAGAAAGTTATATATGGATGCTGGGGCTAAAATCTCCTCATAAGCCTTCTCCTTTGCAAAGTAACATTTTGCACAGAGTTACAACATGCCTCCAGAAGGTTTATGTTTAAATCTGAGCAAAAAATCTATATATCAATACATATTTCCTATTTTCCATAATATTTCACAAAAAAACCTGTCTACCTACTTAGCTTATACAACAATGCTTTTATTCACCATTTTCAATGTTTAGATAAGCAAGATTAGATAAACACCCAAGCACTTTCTAACTGTCCATGTGACATCAATCATTCAGCATTTGCAGTGACACTTGACTATACACAGCCTACCTGGAATTAGTAACAACAGCAGCAAATCTGTCCCATAATGAAACAAGTGTTCTTGCACACTCATGTCAGCTGCAAACACACATGCAAATCTTTCCTTGTACCTGTAAAAAAAACAAAAAGTCCCCCACCAAACCCTCAAAATAAAACACACTATCTGCCTTCTTTGGAAAAACATAAATCACATGTTGAATGTTTTCATAATTTATCAGAACAGTGAACACATTTCTGATCTGATCCTACACAACTCTTCACCCAGACAGACCTAAATGCAGTTACTGACCCCAGACAAGTATAAAAGCTTATATTTTAGAAATCATTTCTCTTATTCTGACTTTCCTTTAGGTCCTCACCACTCAATACTGTAGCATACAGCATGAATTTACCCTTTAGAGTCTAGATCAAAGCAAGCACATTCATAGGATCAAGGCACAGGACTGCAAGACTTCCTTTCTTCCCATCAGCTTCCCACTGCACACACCAGGAGTGCTTGCCCTGAACTTTGGGGTTCAAGGTGATTATGCAACACTTTAAAGCAACAATTGTGAGCCTATAATTTAAGAGCAAGCATTTATTGCAGAGCTACTAGTTCTGATCTAACATTCACAGTCTCACATCTATGCTAACATACTCAGAATTCACTCCTGACAGCTTCAGCTGTTTATCACGCTTTCACATCTCTGCTTTCACACCAGCCATGACTGCAATTCTGCCCATGGTGTCCTTCTCTTTCATTTGCATCAGTCCTTGCACAGATCAGTTCCACTTTCAAAGCAAGCTCCCAAGCCTCTATATTTACAGAAAACACAATCAGGTGGGCAGAGCAACTTTGAGGTTTCTGCCCATTGTTACAAACATGTCCAATACCCTGATTCATACAGAACTTAAACCAACTGCCTGAGAAACCAGAAACATCTAAAGGCTCCAGTCTCCCTCTGCCTAGGGAAGTGAAAATTGGTTTGGAGCAAGTTTTTTTTCAAGCTCACCAACCTTGACAATATTTCATGACTCTTATCCCACAGCTTATTTAGGATTGTTTTTCCTTCCTCTTCAACTTGATGACAAACTAGTTTTCATATCTGTATTCAGTTATTCTTTCTTGGATGTTAGTCAGCCTCTCTCCATGAGAAATCAGATACTGCACTGAGTGGTTTTACACAGCCACCATTTTCATTAAAATCTGTGCCTTCACAATGCTTAAAAAAATATATACAGCTACACAGCAGTAAAAGTTCTCCTTGGAAAATGATTCTCATGGACTTAAGGGTAAAAACAGATTCAAGATGTGTCAAGAATAGTGTTCATGTATTTTAGGGGTACCAAAACTAAATAATAACCCAAATGTCTATTTTAAATGTAATTACATCCTGAAATGTCTGCAAAACCTCAGGATTATTCAATAGGCAGAATCCTGGCACACTAGCACAGCAGTAGAGAAAGAAGGAGTAGGTTCACTTTTCATTGAAGGAAAAGGTGACCTTGGCATGAAATCAAGATCTGCAGGTGGCAGCTTCAAGTCTGAATTTGACAGAAAATAACTATCTCACCTACCCAAAACCCATCAAAATAAGCAATTCACTATTAAAAAAGCAAGCATTTGGCTCATTGCAAGAAAGAAATTAAAATACGGTGAAATTTAAGTCTTGCAGTGAGTTGTAGGAATGGTGGTACTCTTAAAGAGCCCAGCACAATCTATTTCTGAAAGATACAAGACATGACATTCACCTAAAAGAGGAGACTGACATGAGTGTGTAAGTTACTATGGAGCCAAGATCTTCATGCTCAGGTTATACTTAAAATAGAGAATGAAGCCATTTTCAGATATCAGATTCTTTTTAACAGCAAAGAACATTTCAGATAATTCTAAATTTAATCTCAAACTTTAATGTCTCAGAGGACATTATTTATTCTTCCCCTCCCAACTTTAGCAATTTTAACTGCCTTAATCCAAGGATATAGTACTAGCTGTATTTTGCATCTCCCATGCTGCATGCCCAAGCCAAAGCTTGCATTTGGATGGCAGTTTAAGAAAACTCCTTTGAAGTAATTTAGGACCCAAAATCAAAGTATCTTTCTGCTGCATGATTGAATATGGATTCAGTTCTCCCTCTGCAAATAGACAGCACCTGGGCCAAACCAACACATGACACCTCAGAATACAGAGTGCCTTGTTTGCTACAGGCTCAGAGCATCACCAAGCAAAGCCTGTCAGCCACCAGCACGTGACACAGATCTGCTGTCAGTGGCACACAAACAGCTGGACCCAGCAGCATCTGCTGGATGTTTGGCCAGGTAAGGCCTCTTCCACAGGGAAACACTTGTCTTGGAGGGACAGGTGTTCAAGGTGGTTAGGCATTGTTCAAGGGATTTGTTCAGCAGCTCATTTCAATGGACATCTAAAGAGGTTTTATAATGAAAAACTAAGTTTTAGAAGAGCTCAGGCATTTTCTTCCTTTCTTTAAAAGACTACTGGATAAGATGCTCTGGCAATAACAGCAGCACAGGAGAGGGTAAATTTACCATCATTTCCCATTAGCTGATACCTTGTCTACATTTTTTAAGCCATTAAGCATGCTACAAACAAAAAGTGTTGTTTTTCTCCCAGAAAGGATGTAGCTATGCTGTATTTCAGCCCAGTACTACACTATGCCATATTTTAAATTAAAGCAGATAGAGTTCAAAGCTAGACCAGTTCAATAGGCCAATAAACAAAGAGGTCATTGGACTGATAGTTTCATAGCCTGCATAACTTTAGAGCTAGAACAGGAGGGGAGGAAAAGGAAGAAGTCAGATTTAGCCAAAACAAGCCAAGGATCAAGAAACACTTTCACCTTCTTCCTTATGTGACTGCTTCCTCCCATGCTCTCCCACTAACCTACATTAACCAACCTCAGGTTTTCTTTGCTTTCTTTACACAGCACTCCACATAGCAGGGCATCAGGCTTAGACTGCAAACTCAAATCTTGTTCATCCCAAAATAATGTGGCTATTCCAGTATCTCCAGCAATGGACTGCAGCCATATGAAATAAAAACACCATTGTGTTTGAGAGATAACTTTAGTATCCCAGTAAAGATCTAAACTGATATGGTCAAAGACACTGCCACAGAGCAACAGACATTGCCTAAAGTCTGTCCTTCAGCAAGGACTTATGCACAGACCCCTGGTTCACAGAAAGCCTTTCAGCTTACAGCTCATGCTGAACAAGATTAACCAAAAACCAGCCATGGTAATAACATACAGCAGAATCCTACAAGTATACCCGAATGTATCAAAAATATCCAGAGACTGACAAGGCAAAATAAAGACCTGTAAATGAATCACCACTGTGTGCAAAAATTACAGCTTTTCCAGGCAGCAGCTTTCAAGGGTCACTTTTGTATCAGCATCTGATGCTCTGTTCCACTCAGATCAGTGCATCACTGAATTGCTCAGATGCTGGATTTATCCTCAGGTACAGTCAGAACTCAGAGGTCTCAACACATGATTCAGGGAACAGATATGAACTAATGTCTCCAGGTATTCAGGAAAGAAGCTCCAGTACAATATGTCACCTATTTGTCATGTGTGACACCTACACAAGGCAATTTTTTTTGTCTTTGCTGACTGTCAGTGAAAAGATATCGTGAATTCTATTTTCAGGACTGACACCAGCCTGAAGGATTCATGTCAGCTAGCAAAGCCAGCTTCAGTTGTTGCTTACATCTGCTTTTTTGGTGAACTATCATTCATGTCATTATGAACCACACATTCCTAAACAGTGGCTGTTACTAAAAAACACATCTATACATGCACTAAGTTTATCTTCCTTTTAAGATCATTATATATAATTGCCCTATGAAGTAAGTACAGTTAAACAAAAACAAACAATACAAGGTTACTTAAAAAACAGGTGTCTTGCAGCTCAAATAAACAGCTCAGAAAGATGATTCTACAGCTCAGCCACCTGAGTCACACACTCCAAGGCTGCACCAAGTGCACTGGAAAGGAACTCTCCACAATGACTGGTTGCTGACCTACCCCAGTGCCATGGGTCCCTTCCACACTGCTGCTATATTTCTGTGGTTTCACTGCATCACCATAATCAGCATCAAAGTTAGTCTTCCACACCATCACCTGCAGAAGAAAGTTAACTGCATTAAAATTTTCTACCTAAGTTTGTTTATAGGTCATTTTTTTCAACCCTTCAGAGAAGAATCAGCAAATCCACAAGAAGTTTCCCTAGAAGAGCTTTGCCATTGATTAAATTAAGGATGTTGTTTGTAAATATGCTACTAAATACAGACAGTTTAACTGAGTTCTCAATGGATAATGACCTCTTTCAACATTCTTTGGGTCAAGAACATCATTAAACTAGAATGACCAAGAGAACTTCAAAGCAACATGAAGAATACACCATTAAAACCACAAATATTTTAGAATACCATGCTCAGCATTATAACATTTATCAGCCACACCCCAAGTCAGTCATTTATCATGAGACTCAGAGGAAAAGGAGAGTTAGTACTAAGACCAGCATTAGAGATCTTAAGCTAGTTTGTCAGCTGGACACCAAATTTAAATCCCACTTATAGGCCTCTGCTTTCCATGACAGTACTGATTTCAGAAAAGAGGTCTCTGACACATAAATCACTTCAACGTATCAAGAGGAAATCCATGGAGTGAACCCCTCAGCAGAGACTTTGCAAGTCTAAAAAATTTAAAGAGCAATCAATCAACAATTTCAGAGGTCTGAAAGACACCCAAGTATCTAGACAGCTCATTTGGTTATCGGAAGGAGCATTTATTCTTCATTTACAAATCTGTATCACTGCTTTGCATAAAATAAAAGCATTTTCTTTCACTGTTGCATGGTTAACCAACAAGGCCATTCCACTGTGCAACAGGGAAAAAAAAATGATGTTGCTAGTGAATAGACAAATCTGTCTCTTCACAAAGGTGTTGTGCAAGATGGGCATTGCCACCTGGTCCAAACTGGGGATTAGGAGCAATGCAACACAGCTCTTTGAAGACTGATGATCCTTACTCACACCACTACTCTGGGTTGAAGTCTGTGTCTTCAGCAGGGCAGCTCTCTGTGCTAAAACCAGGATATATTTGCAGCACAGGCTCATAAATGGGACCACTACTCTGGGTTGAAGTCTGTCTGTGTCTTCAGCAGGGCAGCTCTCTGTGCTAAAACCAGGATATATTTGCAGCACAGGCTCATAAATGGGCCTGTTTGCAGTTTGGCAATTGAGTATGGGTTTCTTGGGCTACATGTCATACATTACCACCAAAAAAATTGGGTTTGACCTCCAGATTTTTGTTAATAAAACAGCAAGTTGCTGCAGCATGGTCCAGGCACACTGAACAAAGGGTACACTTTTGCTTTACTCATTGTTCAACAGAGAACAAAAGGCAGCAGCTTTTAAGAAAATGTGAATCTGGATTATAACTCAGAAATTCATCAGGTACCTGTTCATCAGAACCTCCAGAGGCAAAGAAGTCTCCATCTCTTGAAAATGCTACACAGGTAGCTGGTCCCTGCAACCACATTTAAAAGACAAGTTTAAAAAAATACAAAAGAAAGCGAATTGTTACAATGTTCCATTCATTACAGCTTTACAAGGTATTTATCATTTGACATCAGCAATCTAAAGGCAAAATTTAAAAAGCTCTTACCTGTCAAGTAAATGGGCCATAATTAAGATGCTAAGCTTGCTGGCACTTACCATTTCCCACACTTCTGACCCCAGTTTAAGACACCCACTTTTCAATATCCATGGCAGAGACAGGAATAAACCTATTTTTACAGCACCAGGCTTTTTCTTGCTCCCCTCAAACATTCCCTCTTCCCTTTAGAATTAGCAAATTCTAAAACTCCTGTTCGTTTATTAAAAGTGTTGAAACTATGAGGTTTTTGTATAGTAGGCTGGTTTAAACTGCTTTTCTCTTAGTAGTGTGGTAGGAGAGATGCCAGAGTTAATGTATCCAGGATTACCTCTGCACAGCACTTACATTTTGAAGAAGCCTCATGCTTAAAACACTCAGTAGTTCTGAAAGACTTTAAATGCTTCTGAGTGCACATCTTCCACACCACACACCTCATTCAATGTTTTCTACCTTCCAGCAAGCACACAGCAGGATGCACATGGCAGGCTGAGACAGGAGTTGCAGTTAAACAGAGCTGAGGAACTGCTACGTGTGTTCAAGCCCAGGCACAACAGACAAACTGTTCTGCTCAGAGTAAACAGCTGAGAACCCAGAGCATGGAGTTTTATGTCAGCTGCTGAACACATTCCTCTGCAGTCTGTTCAGCAGCATGGGCAGAGGTCAGAATGAGAACTTCCAGAGGCTGCCTATGGGGCTGACAAGCTGGGGAGGGCTGGAGGAAACACCAAAAACAAACACCAAAAATAACGAGAAAAGCCACAACAACCACCAGAAACTCCACCACATGATCATCCACCTCCTGACAGAAGCAGTTACCCCCTTTCAAGTAACATCATGTATCTCAGAAGGCAATTAAGAAGCTTCTCTCTACCCTGTTGGAAGGAGACACAATTGTGAGTCCACACTTTCTTTCCAATGGACATTGCATGAAAACCTCACACCCTTTCTTTGCCTTCTTTGTAACACTGGACTCAACACAGTAAATCCTGAAGATGGACAAATACCCAAAGACTGCATGTGAGATAAGTACCCAGCTCTCACTGCAACCTGTGCCCCACAGTCCTGTGGGCTTCCAAACATGCTGGCACAAGGTTATGGCAGCAAAATCTTGCTGTGCTCAATCCCAGTGTGACCAGTTTTAGCTTCCTTAAAACACATAAAGGTGTTTCCATATTTTATCATTTAACACACAGTGATTTCAAACTGTTTTAAGGCCTCCCCTAGCAACACCTCACTAGAGAGGGCTTGCCAGGAATGATCCAGCAGCAGCAACTGCAAAGCGCACGCGCAGCCGCTGGTGTGACTAAGCTCACTCACCTGACACAGCAAGAACTAGGGGAGATATTTCAGACCAAAGACACTGCCATCAATCAGCTGAGACAAACTGTGCCTCTGCCTTTATTCCCACCCACCCACCCCAGTGTTCAGCTCTCTAATCACATGTCAGGAATGGAGGCTCTAAAAAAATGCAAAAGCAAAAGACAAGCATAAAGAAAGCACAGAAACAGCCCCACAGCCAGAAAACTGCAGTGGTGAATATTGCTCCAGGATAACAGAAGTTGAGCATACAGAAGCTGCTCCTGGACTATAATAAACCAGTCAGAGTTAAAAGGGCAGAAAAAAATTTAAGACTAAGTGTTCAGGAACAAGCACAAGCAAGGAGCAGTGTTTCCTAAAAATATTTTTATCAGTCTAAATATTTCAGTGTATTTAGACAAAATCTAGTACAACACAAATCACATCAAAACAGGCAATGAACTGACTCCAAAGTCATGGCATTCTGAAGGGAAAAAAAGTTCAAGAGAACATATTCTTCCCAAAATAGAAAATTATATCAAAGACTGAATGTGCCTTTATAAATTGAAAGAAAGGGAACAAACAAGTCCACAGACGCAACATCCTCTACAGATTTGTTGACATAAGTTAAGTGAAAAAGTATTCCTGCTACATACACTCCCAGAACTCTTCCAAGATACAACAGGTTTGCTATAGCGACAGTTTGCCAAATGCCCTTGCAATTTAATATTGACACACCAAACAAAAATAAAAAGCTACACTTGCCAGTTATTGGACACAGCCTAACTTCCATTTGTCCCAGGAAAGCATAACAGAAATCCAACAGATTTCTGATGAAGACCTGGGTAACAGACATGAGACTGGAGAGTGAAGACTTCAAACCTTTCTTCTTCCCCTCTTTTAACTTATTGCTTCCATTAAAAGTATCAAAAAGTAGCAGTTGCATATTCTTCTACAGAAGTTGTGGAGAGAATTTTAAGCTTATTTCCCACATAACTAGAACTTGTGGGATGCAGCAGCCTTCTTTTACTGGATCTGTAGAAGGATCTTATATTCTGTAGCAGGATCAAATGGCCCCCTATTAGTATTTCGTGGAGATTAAGAATTTCCAGTCTGAACCCCCATGGCCCAAGGTGATCCACACAAGCTGCTAGCACCAATCCCCAAAGTCCAGCAGCTTCTTGCCTCAGCCTAGACAGCAAGCTGCAGGAAGGAAGGGGTTGGGCAATGACATACACCAAGTCAGTGGTAAGGGACATTTCTGTTTAATCCTCAGCAGGTCAACGGCAGGACTGTCCAGCTTTTTTGCATATCCAGTAGAGTTTGAAATTATAACAGCAGCTTTAGCAATACTGGAAGAGCTGCAGGGATTTTGAAGAAAATACAGGAAGAAAGCAACAAGTCATCTACTGCAATTGTTGAGTGAGAAGAACATGGCCACTAATTGACATTCAACTCATCCCTTCTAGTGAAAGAGTACCAGGCAAGGTAGAGACAAGTACCAGAGGGGCTTGAAAAGGACAAAAAGCTCAAACACTGGATGGAGCAAAGCAACTATAAAGAAAAAGGAACCACAGAGAAGGAATTATAACAGCATCAAGCCTCATTGTTTGCCACAGCATTCCCAGTGAACACAACTCAGGCAAGGTCAGATATGCATGGCATGGCAGCTGAAACACCAGGTGACAGCACATTTCTAGCTGCTTTCAGAGGTGAGAAAGGTGAGGCCCAGCAAGTTACATAATTTATGTGCAGAGATAGAGATTACACCTTCTGCCTATTTTCCCACTTCCTACAAAGGAGGTTACTGACTGCAAGGCCTTTATTGCCCTAGCATTTCACAGGATGATCAGGTTACATAAAACATTACGTTTGGCCTTCAAAATAGATGGTCAGACTATTCTGAATGACTTGAATGCATTAATCACCAAGAGAGACAGGATCTGAAGCCAGGACACAGATTACACCACCAAGTGACTGGCAGGATGCTAATAGCATCAGTAACAACTGACACAGGGGTGACATAAGACAACAGGAATAGCATCCCTGAACACAAAGCTTTCAAGGGTAGAGCTAAAAATAGATGTCTCTGAAAGAAATACTTAAGAGAAAGGCTGAGAGTTTAGTCTGGAGCCCAGAGTCACACCTGCACACAGGCAGCAGATGAATGTGTACCATCCATAAATAATGAGTTGACAATCACAGAGAAATCTCTCTTGAACACCCTTTTCTTCTCCCAGAGCTGCTGGGCACAGAAGGCACAACACTTCAACAACAACAGGGCCAACACCAAGAGGCAAGTCAAGAGAGGCCAGACTTTCAGGCTTCAGCTAGGAACAGAGGTAACATTTCAGCTTCAGCATAACAGAAGAAACAAGAGCCAGGTTGGAGAGGGTCCAGGAATAAACCAGAGAAGAGCAGTTTAATGATGCACTGTCTGCACTATGAAAGGAGAGGCAGTGTGGAAGGAAGCTGGAGAGACAAGTGGGGTCAAGGATGCTAGTAGATTTTTACTTTTTTTGTTTCAGTCCTGCAAGAAACCAATGCATAGTAGAGAAAAGCCAGGTAAGAAAGCAAGGAAAATGCTAAGAGTTGGAATAAGGCATATCTAGAGAATGCAAATAGTTGAATTAAAGGAGAGCTTCCTCTTCCACTGCCACAAAAGGAGATGTAAAAGTGGGAGCCAGTATATTCAGCCAAACTCTCCAGGAACAGACTAACTAGTGCAAAGAGAAACAGGAGACCTAAGAGGAGACAAGGCGACAAGACCTGAGAAGCAAATCCAGCAGCAACCAGCACACTGGGATCCCAGCCCTGGCATCATCAGTTCTAGGCATAAAAGAACTAAGAACAAACAGAGCAGTCATTGCCACTGTTGACAGTGTCTTCAGCTGCTTCATGCATGGGAGGAGAGTGCAAGCCACATGGGAAAGGAAGAAGGGAAGGCAAGCAAGGAGAAGAGGTGGCCTTGACAAAAAGGATGTTTTCAGGTGGAACACCTCTGGCAAGAACCCCAAGGATTCTCAGTACACTGGGCTTTGAAAAATTCTTGAGCAAGACTGACATGTTTGCATCCTCCTTCACCAGGGAGTAAGAGCTACAACTAACATAGGGAAATTTATACTGGCATCTTACAGCTGAATCTTCAGCAGCTTTAACTCCTGAAAGTTTCAGTCTATAAAAACACAAGGCAAGGACAGAGAACTCGTATTTCCTTTTGAGACTCAGAAATTCTAGCCTAAAGTCAATTGCTTGTTGTTTGCAACACACATTTCTTTCTTTTTTGTTTGACTTCTGTGTAGCCTGGAGATGTCCTCATACTCTTCAAGGAGGACAGGCCTGCACAGATGTTTAATGCCACCTAGGCAGAGCTGGCAGCTGACAGTAAAGGAGCACACTTCTCTCATGAGCACCTGCTCAGGAGACCTCACTTATTAGTCAGTGAGCAAAGCAGGGAGCACTGATGTTGCCCAGGTAGGTAAAATGTAGCTACTTCATAATTCAAGTCAAGGTTGCTTGAAGAATTGTAACTTTGCATTTTCTCTTTTCCTATTTATGAACGTAACCATGAGATGTTTTCTAAATATTTACTGAGAACTTCCATTCCACTGAGGAAGTCAGTCTGGAAATGCTCTAATTAAACCACTCCAAAGGGCAGACAAGTACCATGTACATACCTGCTCTCCTCCAGCAACTCTCTGGGATGGCTTAGAGGCCTCAAAACATTCTGTTCTTCAACAATGATTCAGTACTAGAGGTGGATTTACATACCAAGCCAGTGTCTCATCTGTATGGAATTAGATAAGAGCACTTCACAGCTTGAAGCCCTCCAGAACCAAAATATGCAGCACAATACAGAATGATACTTTGCAGCTGCAAGATGTCAGCTCCAAGCTGCAAACTTCTGCCTCTAATGATCCTTCTGCTACAAGGGGCCAGCTACATTTCAGTTAAAGACAGCAATGTAAACTTGGCCAACCTCCCCATGTAAACTACAGCTAATCAGCTGCTAACAAATTTCTGGCACTCCAGCAGTTGCGTCAAAGTATGTCTAAAGGACCGCAGGGTTTTTTTCCTTTAAGTGTCCACTTGCATGCAGCCTTCCCAGAACAATGTAACAGCAGGCAGCTGTAAAAGTAGGAACAAAGTGTCAACCAGAACGTTCAACCTCAAAAAGTCACAACTCGAGAACATCTTCAGAACAAATTGTCTATCTGGTGACTAACCTGCAGCACGCATTTACGGCAAATCAATTTAATGACCAAAAAGTCATTGTTTTTAGCCTCTTGGGGATACTGGCACAAGTCACAGTAATAACAGAGGGGACAAAAAAGTCCCTCATTATTAACTAATGTGGATTTATGTATGAGCAGAACTAGCTGGAGAAGCAGCCATTGCAGGAATCCACCCCTGGTGACAGCACAGCCTGTAGCCACTGACAGTGGCTGACTGGGGACAGAGCACAAGCAAGGTACCTGTTCAATCAGGCAGTAAAAAACCAACTTGCAACAATACAGCACATGCCCGACAGGGAATGCCAGGCAGGACTGTGCCAGGACTGGTTCCACAGATATCTCAGTGCAATATCCTTAGAGGCAACCAGAAAACTCCACCAGCCCCTTCAATACTTGCACTTGTTTCCAAACTGAAGGAGCTGGAATGCCACAACAGCAGCTACTCTTCAGCTGTGCTAAAGAGGAAGCTTTTCCAATGGCACCTATATGTCCAGGAGAAAGAGGCAGACACTGTTTTACTGATCTGAAGCAGCAGGGAAGAAGAACAGGGAGCTTTAATTCTACTTTTGAATAGATGATCCACAAACTGTTCTTTTAAAGCCTCGAGTAAAGTACAACATTAGCCTAAAGGGACTTTCTATTGCTCGTTGTGAAGACTTCCATCACCATAATCAGTTTTGGACTCCCATTCAATGCTAAACTCCTTTTTTTTTTTTTTTTTTGTGCTACTGCAGTCAGTGAGGCACAGCTAGCAGCTCAAATGGGAGGAAAATGGAAAGCAGGTTCAGCCTCCTGCTGAACCATAACCAGGCACATCCCTTCCTGAGGGAAGGGGGGAAGTGTAAAGATTTCCCATTCTTCCAACACTTAGCCTTTTCCAGGAAGCTTCTTCCCAAGAACTCACTTGGCAGATTAACACAACAAACCAATATGAAAACAAGATTGAGGCAACAGAAGCTTTGCAGCCCCCATCTGATAGGAGTATCCACTTAGTCCAGTGCTTTAAGAACAGTTTTATACAGCCAAGGCTCATATATCAGGATAACCAGCATTTATTATCTCCTCCCCATGCTTTTAACAGCTGAATCCTTTGGTCAATTTCAATCAAAGCTCTACTTCGTTAAAGATTTAAGCATAAGGTTTTCCTATTTTTTTCCATTAATATTACAAAAAAAAAAGAAAATTTTATTAATATATAGCAAAAGCCAAGTTACAGAAGAAACTTGATCTTTTTAGACATCAAACAAAGCAGTCACTAAACAAAGCCACAAGAAGACAGAATTATCAGATTTACAGCCTACATAGATACCATTATTGCCCACAACAATCCCCATCATCTCCAAAAAGCTTCAGGCTGTGATTTTTCCCTGACAGTTTTTATGCTTTAAAACTCAGCCCCCACTTTAAAAGAGACAAGTGGGTTAAGAATTTCTGTTCTCTTTGTCCCTTTGGAAAGGGATCCCTTAAGGCAGTCCTGCTTTTTCACACTCCACTCTGCATGGACAATGAAATTAGTCTATTTGTTTTCATTTAAGATTTAGAAAGAGAGCTCCAAGCATTCATAAAATTAACCTTACAAGCAACACATCCAGCAGCATAATACTAATAGGCCAATCAGTTAAACTTAACCAACCAGCATCATTTATCACCTTCAATTGTATGATTCAGTCCATTAGCACAATGTTCCCAAATCAAATCCCTAAATAGATATCCTCTATGTTATTGCTACTGTTCCTGAGTCTCCTGCCAGGTGACCAGCATTTATCTTCAAAACACCAGTGTCAGGGGGCCAAGTGTTACTTGCAGCTCTCTAGAGAGGGAGGGAGACAGAACTGCACTAGAGAGTGGCTGACAGGGTCAGTCAGTCAAGGGTGCTGCTCTGAGTTCCTTCTGCTTTAGACTTGAATCCTCAGTATTGGAGATCACTTTTAGTCTTGCTTTCTCATTCTCCCCATTCCTGCCTTACCTCCTTCCCTTCAAAACACTGATGATCTCAAAGATGATTAGCATTATAATCATGATTTTACACAAGGAAGCTTTCAAACAATTTCTGGTCATGAAGGATGAAAGTCTCAAGCCTGCATTTGCTCAGTTTATTACTGCAAAAAAGGCTTTGCCTCACCTGGTGACCATGCAGAGTATAGAGAAGTCTTCCTTCCAACAAGTCCAGAATCTTAAGAGTTGAATCACTGGAAGCAGTAATCAGATAGTTTCCAGAGGGATGAAAGGAAAGACTGTTGACCACAGAGCTGTGCACTGAGGATGGGAAAAAAAAAGTATCATAGTCACAAAGACCAGTTTACATAAGCCCAAGGCAAAAGAATAAAATAAAGCACAAGCACATTGCAATTTTCTGTTATAAAATTTAACAGGAAAATTATCGTGGGGGAAACATTCCACAAAAGCTCTTCAAAGCACTGAAGAACAATAACAGTAACTCAGTTCTTGTAAAAATAGGCTCTACTTTACTGAAAGGAAAAAGGAAGCTTTGCCAATTATTCTGGGAGATTTAATGCTACAAAAGCTTCCAGTATAACACCAAAATATACTGTATGGGCAAGTGAATACAGGATTCTGTGAGAGTGCTGGACACAGATGTACTTTACTACTGTGGAGCTGCTGGCCTCACTCTCAAGTCATTCTAGATTAAAATCTGCATCTTAGGACACTGAGAAGACTGAAATTACAAAGGAAGACACTCAGAGTTGACACTGCACAACTTCTTTTGGTTTACTATCTGACTCTAGCCAAGACTGGGGTTAAGAGAAACTAGGAAATAAGAGCAACTTGAAAATGGTCCAGTATAAGCATTTTTTCCTCAGACATCCTATTTGCCTCACCAAAAAATTTAAAACAAATACAAATAGACAAACTACCAAGAGTGTGAACTTGCAATAAAGCCATTTTCCCTGCATGAAGATGAAGCCCAAGATTTATTCTGAAAAAAGCTAAAGAAAATGTTCTAGGAAAAAAGTCAAACTTCACTGAAGTTCAGTGTAACATTAAACATTTAATATATGACTTTTTTCCCTCCCCAAACTTTTACAGAACAGGCTATTGAACATATTTATTTATGAGAACACGCAGTACTTCACATATGCCCAGCTTCCTGAGTGTATGTGACATTACAGAATATTAATATGCCTGAGGAGGGATTTAACCATCCAATTTTTCTTAATTATACTATATGCCCTCCAAATGTTCTGGTATCTCAAATCTACTACTTCTGATACATCACACCCAACTAAATTTATGTTCTGTTGAGAGTCTACTGTGCATTTTGAATCCACTCTGCATGTTAAGAAACCCCTTAAAATATCATTTAAAGAACATTAGAAGCAAATATTATTTTTTGCATATGTGGATTTGAAGCAGCTGAAATAACCTTGCTTAACTGTAAAACAGAATGCCTCTACTTCTGAAATTCTCAGGAACACTAAATACCTCAGCTAAGTTCTGAAAATAACTCCTCTTGTTATTTTCTGTTACAGAACAGAGGAAAACCTTAACACAGGTAACTTCTAGACTGTTGTTCTTGTTGCTGAATATTGTCTCTGATACACAGCTAGATCTTCCTCTACCCCCAAACCTGTATCATGCTATGTACTAAAGGAGAAAAAGGTCTGTGTGGAGTTTTTTCTTATGAAAGAGTGATAAATATATCTGTGCCTTGAAAAATCTTATTCTGAGCAATTTGTAGTATTCTTCACCCCCTTAGTGTCTATATTCAGATAAATGTAAATGTATCTGTCAACTAAGGAAAGTCCTGAAAGAAATCACATCAGAAACAGACAAAGTTAGTAATGTATCACATCTACCAAGTTCCACAAGGTAAATAAAGCATTTCCAGCTTCACAGAAAGTCCTTTCCACAATGGAAAAAATACACACAGACTGTGGCTGCATAAGCAGTCACAGCTTCTGTGCCCAAGGAGTTACTGGCTCTTGTAAACTCAGAGAAAAGTTCATTTCTACTGTCAAAAAGTCCTTTCCATAATGGAAAAAATACAGACTGTGGCTGTCACAGCTTCTGTGCCCAAGGAGTTACTGGCTGTTGTGAACTCAGAAAAGTTCATCTCTACTTGTCAAAGCAGCTCATACCTCCCACAAGACCATTCATAACACCTCTCCCTTGTAAACTCAGAGAAAAGTTCATTTCTACTGTCAAAGCAGCTCATACCTCCCACAAGACCATTCATAACACCTCTCCAAAAAATGTGCCAGCACATCCTGCCACCTCACTTGATTTCCTGCTGTGAACAAGAACAAGGTGGCATCTCCCAGTGACTCATTGCTACACGTCCACCCTTCTGCCAGCCAAGTCCCAGCAAAGTAAGAGCCTCTTAGGGGACTTATACTGGGGGTTAACATCTAAAATTGAGTCCTCACAGCCTGCACAAAACTGTCCCAAGTCCCACAACACTTCTTTTGTGTAATGCAACCCTTAATATCACTAGGGAGAAGATAAGATGAATTTGAAACAGCCACAGTCTCTACTGAACAGATAACCACCATCAGCCCCATCCAAACTGGATAGAAGTACCAATTTCTCTTTTTAAACAGGAATAAAAAACAGGTTAGAGCTGTTTCCATAGACCTGCTACAGAGGCATCCCACACACAGCTTTGGACAGGGAAAAAAATGTCAGGCAATAAACACTGGCCATTTTTGTAGGGGCTGTACAAAATCTGCTGTACAAAAGAGTCAGTGCCAGGCAGAGAACCAAATAAAGCATCTGTGTGTTCTCCTGTACAGCAAATGTGACCAGAGCATACTTTGCTTGGCTCAAAGGAAAACACACCATACAAAAGGTTTTGCAGCTTGCTCTCCACTTCCAACTTTCATTTACAAATGTCACAGTTGGAACAAGTGCTGGCAACAAGAGCAGCACTGCTAAAAGACTAATCAGTGCTGGAAACCAGCCCAACCTTAAGACGCAAGAGCCCGAGGCAGGGCTACTCATCTATTAACTCCTCCATGCAACTCCATGTTTAAAATGGATTCCCTGGAAATCAGGCAGCATCAGCACATTCTGAAGGCACAGATGCCATCTAGTGGGACAGGACTGGCAGCCTCACAGGGGAGACACAAAACTAAATCAGATTTAGCCAACAGGAGGTATGTATAAACCCTCAGAAGGACAGGACTTATAAACATTTCCAGAACATGTTACAAACACATCAGTTTGTGGCCACAGGTGTGTGAAGTGACTGCAAAAAACCACCATTGCAATTTAAGGTTTCTTCAGCTCTTATTACTATTTTTAGTTAAAGGTTTAATACACAGTTAGGATTTACACAGTAGCTGTTAAAAATAACACTCACCCCAGGACAATGATCACTTCAATACAAGGGTGTCACACTAAAATGTCATTCAGTAAGGGTGGGATACCAGGGAAATATGTCATTCCAAGACAAAAAATAAACCTGGCAGCCAAGCTGAAACCACATTAGATTTGGACAATTTAACAGCAGTAAGTGGAAAGCAGGAAGAGACAACTTTTGAGCCAAGTTATACTGTGGCTGGAATCATGCACTGCAGATCTTGCCCCCATTGAAAAGCTGATAAAGCAGGTTAAAGGACAACCTGACACTGCCCAAGTATTTAAAAACACTACTGATTTTAGCAACAAGACTTCAGGAAGGCATTTCCAAGTTTTGATATGGGCCACAAGTTAACAATACTTATTACACAAATGACACGCTCAATACTGACGAACTGGAACAAGTCACCAAAAAGTTTGATTTCTATTCGATTTTGTTAACTATCAAAGAGCTGGGAGTGACTGTGATCCAGAAGAATGACTGAAGCTGGGAGGATGTCACAGCAGGAATGCACAAAAGCTTATGTTGAGGGCAGAAAGAACACACCAAGCTCCAGCCTCATGTCTCTGATCTGCTTTATGAGCATGCCAGAAGCAGTTCCTCAGGGAAAGTTAGCAAAATTAAGTTTAATAAGCCATCAACACTGGAAAAGTGCTTGAGAATGTATTCATTTTAAAATATCACAGTAGCCTTAAAAACTGTTATTAGCAAAGAAAAGCCACATTTTGGCTGAAGTAACTAATGCACAGAATAGGTCAATCAGTCTCACAGAAGCTGGCAGGGATGGGAAAGCACCCTTTTCCTTTCCAGATCTACCAAACAGCAGCACTAATCAGTGGGACAAGAAAATGTAATGGGAAGAGATGCCATTTGGCATCATCAAAGCTATTATGGAAGCTGGAAAACAGAGTCTGGAAAAGGAACCATCAACACAATCATAGTATAGAATTGCAATTGACTGATTTTGATTCTTCTTTTTTGTTAACTTTTCCTAATTTTCTCATGAAAGAGCCTAACATTTTGAATTGCTGGAATACAGTTCTGACTCCTCCTATAGGCTTATTCAGAGGCAAAGGCTACGTGTTTTTTGTTGCACCACCTTCTCAGTAAGAGGGAATATGAGCCAAATGGCATCACAGGTAAGACCCATGCCCACCTGCAACGTGGGACAGCTTCAGGATTAGCTCTGGAGCTAACACAAAGCAAAGCATGATGTCTGGTGAAGAAAGACTCCCGCTGGCAGACCCAACCCAGTGCTTTTGGAAAAGCAGCAGCTGACGGAGAAACAATCCTTGGACTTCAGAGCAATTGGCATCAATACATGGAAAGGTTCAACTTTTGTAAGCTCTTGCCTTGCCTTGGTAATGTTGAAGCAGCCTGTTCATCCTGACATCCCAGAGCTTCACCGTGCTGTCCGTACCGCCCGCGGCGATGCAGTTACCGCTGGGATGGAAATCCACGTGGTTCACAAACCTGCCAACAGCAACCAGACCCAGCTGTGACCTGCAGCTCCTGCTGCAGATCAGAACAGCCTCTGCAACAAGGGAAGCTACACCATGACTCACTGAATGTTAAGGAAAGGAGGAGATAACCTGGAAATTTATTTTGCTGAATTTCTCTGAAGACCCTGCTTCTAACCCCAGCCAGACTGCAGGCTCCTACCTAAGCATATCTTCAGCAGTTCACATTACAGGTGTAGGAGCTGCAGACACAAACCTCCTGAAATCTGATGGATCCAACTGTCACAACAACATTTTCAAGTATTCATTTAATATTTGCATAATATATGTCTTCTATTAACATTATTTCCAAAGTGATGTGTACAAGACTGAACAGAGACTTTTCTTCTGTTAATTAAATTTAAGATGGAACTTATTGAATTTGTGCCTGAAATTGTATGTTGCCACTTGGAAAGTAGCAAGGCTGGAGCCATATTTCTTTCTGGACCTGAATCCAATCAATTTTTACTTTGAATACATAAGTACAATAAAAGCTTCAGACCCTTCAGGGAAAGATACCTTGTAACTCCTCATGAAACAAACCGGATAAAATTAATTATCTTTTGAGTATTCTTGTAGCAAGTACTGAAAAAGTTGAGATATTTAAATAGGTTGTTTGGACAAGACCCATACTTCAGAGCACTGAAAAAATTAATAATGTTTGAATTTGGCTTATTATCATTGTATATTACCTAGAAATACAAAATATTGCACTAGAAATTCAGTGCAGCAATGAATTAGGGAGATTCCAGTCTCAGTTCTCTGAGAACTTGTTTTATGTTTCTGGGTAAATTATCTTTTGCTACATTCCAAATTTTACAGCTA
The DNA here is from genome assembly GCF_014805655.1 of Passer montanus. NCBI lineage: Eukaryota > Metazoa > Chordata > Aves > Passeriformes > Passeridae > Passer > Passer montanus. The sequence goes on from NW_024374367.1 coordinate 2,746,894, forward strand.
TTTTTCTGAATGCAAAGTGGGGGTTTTGAATAATCTCGTTATTTAAAAACTTGAAGATGAATCAAAGCATCCAAGTGCCATTCTGTCAGCAGACTTTTGCACTTTAATTTACATCAGCTCAGAGCAAAATAAAAGAAGAAATAAGGAATTTAAGCATCAACAAAAATAAAGAAGAACAAAGAAACTGAGGCTTGATGTGCTGGACAGTTACTGAAATATAACCTTCACAGTTCTAACCTTGAGCAGTCAAAGGGGCCAGGGCAATTCTGCACTGGGCCCTCACAATGGCTACTTTTGTAAGAGGTGCTAATGGTTTTTCAAGTAGTTTTAAAATTGCCAGGACAGGGACCTCTGAACCTCACAAACCAGGTGTAAATTCCCCAGGTAACCCCACTTCAGACATCACCACCAGCTACTCACCCTCCATGCTCACAGAAGGAGTGGATGCATTCTCTGCTGGTTTTGTCCCACAGCTTGACAGTTTTATCATCACTGGATGACACTATCAATCGTCCATCAGGAGAGAATCTAAGGCAAGAGTTACAGCAATTAACAAAAGCCCTCAAATGAAAGGAGTATGGGGTCGACTGATCTTGGCCAGGTGTCAAAACATATTGGCAAACACATCCAGCTTTTCAAGAAGTCACAGAGGCATCAGTGAGACTGAAAATCCAATCACTAAGTTGAGGAAAAAGAAAGCAAGCCCTAAGTACTCAAACTATCCCTAACTCCACGAGCACATAAAATAACCCTCAGGAAAGTCTTGAGTCTGACTTGAGATCTCGTGTCTTACTTGTTTTAATTTAAGTGTACCTCAAGTTGCTTCTCTGCTCTGATTCAAAACAATTCCTGCCTTTGCCACAAGAGTTCAGAGCAATACAGCCACTCACAAGAAAACAGCTGCAGCAGAGCCTGCACCATTCCAGTGCTTTAGGAGAATATATTAAGTTCCCATCTCAAAATATTATATACATGACGGATCCAGATCTTTCTTCACAGGAATACACATTACAGAATCAGGACTTGAGTCCCTAACTACAGATCATCAGACACACTGGAAAAACATCCTTTCTGCTCTTCTGTGGACATCTATAGTGCTACTAGCCACTGCCACCATCACGTTCTAGAACTGTAATGAACTTTTCACCTACAGAGGAACCATGGCTTTAGCCTAGATACATGTATACATAAATAACTCTTTGAAACCAAATCTGAAACAGTTATCAGGAAATAAGGTTCTCGTCATGGCAGCACTTAAAACATTTTAGAGGTAGCACTGGTGATCATTTTAACAAAGGACATGACAAGTCTAAAGAAACTAAGCTGAAATAACAGCAGAAACCTCTCACTTTTTTTCTATTAGCAACTTCAAGACACAGAATTCTCCTTAGCAGGTAAAAACAAAACACAGAACAAATCGCAAAGCAGGAAAGCCTCTGCTTGACAGGGATTACTGGAGAAACACAAAGTGGGTGCAGACTGTTACTCAAGGTCAGCAATATATTTCAGTCACTAGACACACCTGAATCACCCTGAACACAAATGTGTTGCACCAGACCCTGACACTGAGCCCCTGCTCTGAGGGATAAATCTCCATCTCTGCTTGTCAGAGGCCGTACTCACCTGGCACAGCGAACCCAGTTGATGTGCTGACTCAGAGAGAACAGAAACTTCTGCCTGTGAACCGTCCACACTTTGATTGTTTTGTCATCAGAAGCTGTGACTAAGGACTGGCCATCGCTGGAGAAATGAACACTTCTCACGGTTCCTGTGTGAGCCTTGAACACAGTCGATTCTCCCTTGCTACACAAAAGGGAAGAGCTCCTTAAAACTGCACCAAGGGCAGGAAAGGCATTCTGTACACTGCTGTATGCTGAGCAGCACTAGTAACCACCACTTCTATGGGAACTGCATGCGACCACATTAGGATAAAAACGTTGATCAACCCCAAATTTGCTCATGCTTCACGACCAGTACAGAACACACAGCTAAAACCAGTTGTTCCAGTTCCATACTGGAGGCCAATCCAACAGGAAACAACCCATAAGGGTTTCCTATAAAGGGGAAAAAATGCTACAGCTAATTTGTGCAACGATTTAAACACTTAGAAAAAGATCAATGTAAAAGAAGCCACTTTGGTTCTGTACTCTTGCCAGGTCCTTTGCTACAAGGCAGGCAAGAAGAGAGGTGTTTTCACAGCTCATTGAAACCAGAGCCAAGCAGTCAACGACCTCACAGCTGCTCCTGCAATGGCCCATGCTCCAGCAGGCCATTCCAGTGCCACATCACACAAGAATTCAGCACACCTGATGCTGTAGAGCTGTGAGCAAACTGCCATTAACTCAGCCAGGCAAGACAATTCAAATGTGTTCACTTTTCTTTACACATCGTTTCCAAATAAATGCAAGATGTATTTTTCTGGCAAATAAACACAAGGCATATTTAGAGATCCAAAGCAGAGCGTATTTGGAGATGCAACAGGTTCATGGAACTCTTGGTCCAAAATCTGTCTCCAGCAGGTACTGTACCACCAGGAGCTCCACATTCACAGACTGAAGAGAAGACACAGTAGTTCCTCTTTCCCTGTCCCACAGCCAGAGAACTGCTACAAAGCAGTAAGGAGGAATTCCAAGCCACAGCTGAACACAAAGAGAGGCAGAAGGGAGCAGGTACTCACGCACTAGGGATCCACAAACGGACGGTTTTGTCCCTGGAGCCTGAAGCCACAAGGTGGCCAGAAGGTGAGAACTGGACACACAGAACTGCATCTTTGTGGCCCAAGAAGCGATAGGCTCTCATCTGAGGCTTCATACTCCAGATCATCAGGCACGAATCCATTGAGCCACTTACTGAAAGAGAAAAGGAAAAAGAAAACCACACCAAACCAAACCTGCATTAGCCCTCCTCCAATTACACTAAAACTACATTTCACACTCAGCTCCTCATCATAGCTTCCAGCAGTCTCAAAACATTGCCCTTGAAGCTTCACCAGTCTATTGCAAGCTGTGTATTTCGTTATTGTCATGCATAACATTTCATTAGTAATTCAAACAAAACGAGGCCAGAAATGCATTACTTTGGACAGACAATTTAATTCCAAGAGTCCAGCCATGCAACAGCCACAGGGCGCAAATCACTGAGGAAATGAAAGTTATCTCTTCACTTTCTTATTTGGCAGAGGCAGGTATCAGCTGCAGCAGGTTAAATGTCACTTCAGATTAAGCAGAGAAGACCCGATGAGTTGGTGACTTAAAGCACCCTGGCTAAACCTCCCTCCAACACCTCTCCCTTGTGGCAAAACATTGACCAAAGTCAGCTCAGCAGTTCTTCACAACATATTAAAAACACACGCCTGCAATGTGAGTGGAGCAGTGCTCAACCTGCTGTTAGCAGGAAGCAACAGCAGGACCTTTTGCTGTTGCAAAGCTGTTACCTCCACTGCTCCTCCCATCTAACTAAAGCAGAACAGCTCTTGCTTTATCCTCTGGCCATCAAAACACAATTTACCCAATTGTTTCTTAGCACGACTGAAGTCCACACTAGTGACAGCATCTCTGTGGCCTTTGAAGTGCCTCTCCAGGGATGGATCTTCCTAGAAGATAAGAATGTTCAGACACTACAGATTTAAGAACAATCTTTGTACAATAAAATTTTATTTCTACAAGAAGTGAACCAAGCCACATATTCACCCCACAAAAAACAGGTAAAGGCAAGAACTGTTGTGCAGGCAAAGGCACAACACAAAACATAAATTTCACATATACCATAAATTTTAAAAGAAGCAAATTATCCAAGCTGTTATTAGCTTGGATCTTGAGTGGCTGCAAATCCCTCCTGCATTTTTACAACATGCTGCTGGCACAGAGACTCTAAAGCTGACTGTAGAACAGATAAGCCATGTCCATGATCACCTGAGCAGGCAGCCAAGCTCAGCTTTGCTCTGACAGCTGCTCATCTCAGCTCAGGTGTAGCCAATAGGCAACTATTTGTCACAAGATTTAACACACTTGTTGAAACAGACAGGAGGAATGAGAACAGCAAAACAGACTGACACATAACCCTTCCCACAGCACCTTGCTGCAAATGCCAGCAAAAGCCGGAGGTCAGGCAAAAAAACAAAGACCCGAGAGAACTATTAAAAGAGGTTTTAACACTTGAAAATTGCCCAGAGTTCAGGACAGGCTGATCAGCCTTCAATGCTCTCACACACACTGCACTGCCTCCCTGGCAAGCCCCACCACAGCCTTTTCCCACTCAGCCCTTGAGCAGAGCCCCCAGAGCAGGGCAGCGCTGCCCCTCAGCACCGGCCCCCCGGAGACCCAGAACGCCTCCATGGGCCTGGAGCTGCCGCTCTGCACAAACACAGACCAAGCCCGGCTGCACCAACACCCAGGGCCACCGCAGCCCCTGGAGCCCCTCTGTGCCCAGCCCCACCTGCATGATGCCACCCCACAGCAGCACTGAGCCCCCTGAGCCCAGCACCGCCAGCCCGGCCTCAGGGCTCCCCTCAGCACCAGAACCGCCGGGCCGCCACCGGCCCTGCCTTCCCCTTTCACTCTTCCCGGCACAGTCACAACGGCCCAAGCGCTGCCGCCGCCGCCCTCCCGCTCGGCGGCAGTCCCGCAGCACGCCGGGGTGCCCCGGCCCCGCCGCAGCGGCCCCACGCGGGCTGCTTTATTTTATTTTGTTTCGTTTTCTGCTCCGTTCCGGCCCGGCCCGGCCGCCGCTCACCTCGCACACGGCGGCCATGACGCCCCGCGGCCGCCGTTCGGTTCCCGCGCCGCGCGCGCTCCGTAGCAACGGCCCCGCCCGGCCAGGGGCGGGCTCCCCGTGAGGGCGGGCTCCCCGTGAGGGCGGGAGCTTCGGTCCCCTCAGGGCTGTGGGGTCCGTGCGCGGGAGCGGGCTCCTCTGGGCACGGCCGGCCCCGTCAGCGGGCTCGGGACGCTGGGAAAGCCCCGTCCGGCGCTGTTACAGCAGTTATCCGGGCAGGCTTGGTGCCGCTCCCTCATCACCCCGCTCCTTTGTCTCACTGCTGCTCTGGCTCCAGAGCCTGCTGAGGCGGTCCCGGATCGCAGCCGGGAGAGCACCACAGAGCCGTGTTCTCTAGGGCTAAGAAGCCGGGCTTCCAAGAAGTGGAACCACTTCCAAGAAGTGGAACCGCTTCCAAGAAGTGGCTCACTGGTGGGAGAGCAGTTGCTTCTGCTTGGTCTGTGAGTGTTCAAACAGGAGCTCACCCCGTAGTGGTGCAAAGCACACAGGACAACCGAGAAAGGTTTATTCTTCCAGTGGTTTAATACCAACCCAAATCTATTTATTCCAACGCTATTCATTTCTATCTAGGAACAGCACTATTAATTAGGCGCTATGGACTGGACAGTGACTGCTCTCTCCCAGGCCCAGATCTGCCTCTCCATGAAGCTTGGGGTGACCATCTGAGCTTCTAAAGGGGCCTTTCCTCCACCTCTTCTGCATATAGGTCCCTTCCTTTCAGGACACCTCTCCTCTTGCACGTTTCTGACAGCCAGGGATGTGCTCTGTTGAAGCTGGGGTTATAGTAGTAGAGGATCTAAAACAGGCAAAGGAGAAGAGTTAGTTGCCACCATCTCCCCAGTTACTCCAAATTGCAGCAGAGGATCACGTACCCTGAGGGCCGTGTAGAACCTAAAGCTCAGGCTAAAGCTTGTGATGGTTGTGTTCAGGCATCACCACCCCTGGGGTTTTGCCTCCCGAGAGCAGAGCAGTGTAGGATTTTCAAAAGCAGAACAACTGGTTTTTAAAACACCACTATTTCTCAGCAGCTTCAGTGCACATGCGAGCAGGCAGGTAATCTTGTTGGTCCTTTGATCCATCTGCCTGGCATTGGGCAAGTGCCACAGGAAGGTTTCAGATTTAATACAGCAAGACACGGAGCAAAGACATTCGGAGAAATCAGGTTATGCTGAACATGTCTGTGCCTTAAATGGGTTCAAACTCAGTAGATCTCACCAAAATGTATCTTATCCACATTTCTACTAGTCAGAAAGAGTCACTCAAACACGCCTGAGAAGGAAATGAAAACCAGCCCACTTCCTCCCATCCCCATCCCCTCCACCACAGAATCACACACTGTCTTGGATTGGAAGGGATCTTAAAAACCATCAGGTCCCAACCCCACTCCTTTGGCAGGGATGCCACTCACTATCCCAGGCTGCTCAGAGCCCCATCCAGCCTGGCCTTGAATACTTCAAGGGATGGGGCATCCACAAGCTCTCTGGGCAACCCGTGCCAGGGCCTCACCACACTCACAGGGAAGGATTTCTTCCTAACAGCTCATCTGAACCTGGCCTCTTTCACTATACAACCACCATTCCTTGTCCTGTCACTCTCTGCCTGCACTAAAAGTCACTCTCCCTCATTTTTATAAGCCCCCTTATAAAAAGTGGCTTCTTTTCAACCTGCAAATGACCCTCTGTGAGGAGGCCTTATTTGCTGTGAAGGTCCCTCTTCCCCCCAGATTATCACAAGCATTAGTAGCTGTGCAGAGCAGCTGCTGTACCTGGCTGTGAGCAGAAGCTGCTGCTTCCTCTGCCAGGAATTCGGGCAGGGAGGCAGATCTTTGGAAATTCCACTGCATTTTGGTGAATCCATATGCATTCAGCTGCCGCATGAAACTTTTAATTTTCTGTGTGTGGAAGACCTTCTGTCCTTCCCTGCCCAGCACCTCCACTTCAAAGAGATCTTTGTTGATGGCCACACATTTTCCACCCTCAGTCCACCAAATGGACTGAAACTTGCCACTTTCCAGCATTTTCCAAAGCTTCTGTGGAAAGCGCAGGGACGAGAACTCTCGCTCCGTGGCCATCGCCCTGGACAGCTTGGCTGTGTCCCACCAGCTGGCAGGCAAAGACCAACTGGCACCAACAGACAGCAGGTTCCAATGGAATGTTCTGGCATATCACTGTGCTGTGGGGACATTGCAGGTGACATCTCAGTGATGGCTGGCAGGGCTGCCCTGGCAGGGGGAGCAGCCCGAGCAGAAACTGCTGAAGGGAGCTTGGTGCTTCTCTGTCCCAGAGCCCAGCAGTGTGCACAGAGCTGTCCTGAGGCGCTGTGGGCCGTGTCTGGCTGCACCAGAGTGGGTCCTCAGGGAGAGCAGGGATGGCTGCAGCCTTGGGCATGTCAGGGCCCTCTTTGGGGAGCTTTCTGGCTGGGCCCCTCTGACACCTGCAGAAATGTGACTCCCTGGATCCCTGCAATGCAGAAATAGCAGTGATAGCATGGAGAATAATTTTCTTGCCATTTCCTACCTCAAAGCATCAGGGATTCATTGATATCAACACGTTGTCTGTGCAAACTTCTTGAATAAGATTATACTTTTTTATCTAGTGGGTTTAAAACTATCTGGGAGAGATGGACCAGGGGACATGCTTGTTTCATTCCTGGCATGAGACCCAAAAGCAGTAGTTTCCATTCCATCCATGAATGACCCACAATCGGGCTGGGGGAGCAAAGCCCAAGCCCTCACTCAGGCCATCTGGACAAGAGATGTTCTGGTCTACTTTATCTGCATCACTCCTGCTTTGTTCATAAATTCAGAACCATGAACACAATTCCATGAATTGGAGGGAAGCCATCCCTCCTTCTCCCTGGTGCACTGCCTTCCTGCAGCAGATGTGCTGGCTCAGGGATGTTTGTGTGCCTGAAAAGCTCTGCATTCCTGCCTGCCCTTTGGGGTTCTGCATTTGAAGAGATACATTCCTCCCTCAGACATGGCCCTTCTGCCCACATAGCTATGGATTTTGGATCTGGAAGTCTGAAGTGGTTTCTATCATGGCCTGACCTGTTCCTCATTAAATTCTTTGGCATTTGAGTATTAGCTTTTCTTTCTCTGTACTGAAATAGAAAGATATACATGATGCTAAATATGCCTGAGGTCTGAAAGAATCCATTTGAGAGAAATAAAAATCTGTAAACATGTTGTGATTGCACTCCCACTTATAAAAGCAGGAGATGGGAACAGTTGCTTCAATTGAAGGATTCCACCACCCAAAAAAACACCCCAGGCTGCCTTCTAGATAATACACAGGCAGCACCTATGGTGGGCATGGATGGTTACTTTGCTTACCTCAGCCCTGGGGTGTCACTGTGTAATACCAACAGCCAGAGGTGACAGCAGATTGGCACAACATTCTCACTTGTGGGACAGCAAATGTCAAAAGAGAAAGAATTAAAGAAAATTCATGTCAAGAGGGGAAAAGGTGCCCTTGGGAGCAACAAGCGCACATCGGGTCCAGCGGTGGAGCTGATAGTCTCGAACAGCCCAGTTCAGCCATTCCGACCTGCCTGTGGCATTACCTGCCCCGGGTTTGGGCAGGACGGGGTGTTTCCACTCCCTCTCGACGCTGTCCCTCCTGGGCCAGCCGGGGAGGGGGCGCTCAGGCCACGCGCTGTCACCGCTGTCCCCCGGGGACTCCTGCCGTCCTTCGGGTGGCCACCGGGGGGCAGGCGGGGCCGCCGCAGCTTCCCTGGGATCGAGAGGGAAAAGCCAGCGGGAAAACGGGATGAGAAGCACGCGGCCGCGTTAGAGATGAATCAGGCCCACCTAGGCAGCTTCTTTGGGAAGAACACCCTAACTCTGGGTGATAAAAGCTCTGAGCGTGCCTCTTTCAAATGCCACTTCCCAGCTTGCCACCTTTAGGCATTATCTAGTAATTCTCAGCAAGTCCTGCCCTGGGCTTATCTCTGTCACAGTGAATCAGAAAGAGACCAGAAGCCCCAGGATGTGCCCCCTCTGTCACATCGACAGAGCCTTGCACTGGCAGCCCTGCCAAAGCTGTGATTTCTGCATGCTGCAAAAGCTATTGCAGAGCATCAGACACACCCAGAATTCAGGTGAGTTGTTCTTGCATGAAATTACAGTTAACCTTTGACTTCAAGCCCAATTCATAAAACGCTGAATTCCTCTCTAGAGTGTGTGGGCCTAAGTTTAGCAACCAACCTTAATGTTTACCAATTCTATATGGCAAACCCCAGTTCTCACGTGTCCTGTTAATACTTAAACTGCTGAGCATACCAGTCTCTACTTGTACCTTTGCAGTTCCAAGAATATTCCAAAGGACAGCATGCAAAGCTTGAGAAAGCCACCATGAGACTTTTTCTGAAAAAGCTGAGGCTCTCAACGAGACCAGTGATGGGAAGAAGTACTTTGCCATCGACAAAGGAAGCTCCAAGAGACACGGAGTTGGTGAATGCAATGTGCACACACCAAATGGAAGCAGCACCCACACCCAGGTCTCCCAGTTGCTAGCAGCACTCTCACAACAAAGTCATCCTGTCCCCATGATCCCCACGATCCCAGCATGGCTCCTTCACTGCTGTTTTGTGTCCCATCCCAACACATCCTGGAGATGGAGGCAGTGGCATTGGGCAACCAACCCTGCAATGCTGTGGCATGGGTCAAAATGACCATCTGGGGTGTGACAGCCACCTTGGTATTGGCACTTTGCATCCAGAGAGCACAGCAGGGACTCAGGCAGCCCAAGCACACAGCTACGAGGAGCCAAAGAATGTAGATGAAGATTCATAGCACAGAGAGTTGTGGTCCAACCTCCTTTACTGCTGCTGTGGAAGGGGGCAGCTACAGACAGGTTAGACACTGCAGAAGGGAGCAGACCCATCAAGCAGCTCAGCTGATGACAGTGACATGTCCCATTGCTTCCATGGGGAGAGGCTGCTTTGCATCAGCTGGAGATGTAGCTTGCTGCCACATCAGTTGTTTTTTCTCTTACTTTGTCCTCCCCTGTGTGCCAAACCTGTTTATTTATAGCCCACATTTCTTTTTCCCACCTGTCTTTATGTTTATTAGCCTTCCTTACAGAATTAAGAGAAAGACAGAAGGAAAAAAACAACTTTTACTCAAGTAATTCCTGACCTAAATGCAAATCTGTTCAAGGAAATTCAGAGAGCTTTGATGCTGCATGAGAAGAGAAAGGGAAGAGGAGCAGCCTCTGCTTCTATCAGAACAGATCTTTAGTGCTGTGTAACAACCAGGCAATGAAGCAAAAGCCAAGGGAGTTTAAAGAGGAAGCTCAGACAAAGGTCACCTGGCTGCCCCAGGTGCTTGTTATCAGCACCTTGAAAAGAGGGAGGAAAGTGACACGAGCTGATTACAGCAACAGCAGGAAACAGCTGACAGGGCTGGGGGAGCTCTCCCGTCAGCATTCGGCATCCAGACGGTCTTTGCTGTTGCAAAGCAGAGGGGCTGCAAAGCCTGGGCTCTGCACTTGCTCAGGACACTAAGAGAAAATATTTCTGCTTCACATTTGAAGTGTCTGCTAGGCAGAGAGTCAGAAAGCACCCTGTTATTGCAATACCCTGTTTTGTTTGCTGCCCAGTCTTTGCAGTGGATTTGTACTACTCGCTGCTCATCCGTATGGCTGAGGGGAAGGGTGACAAGGGGGTGCATGCAGAAGCACCAGAGGAATACGCTACTACTCCCTCTGTGGAGCTACACAGCTCTTAGCCATGCGAGAGAGAGCAAGGAAAGGGAGCTCATACATGCCTGCAGTTTCCAGAACCAGCCGAAAGGAGGAGAAGGATTCAGGAGTGAGAAAACCTCAAGCTGGATCCAGCCAGAATACCATCAGCAGCTTGCTGGCATCTACAAGATTGTCTCTGACCACTTACATCGGTTCTAGTGTCTTAAACTACTAAAAGGTCTTAAAATCTGTTACAGGAATGTAGATAGAACCTGGCTTTAAAATGTCTCCAGCACAGGTGGCTCCGCTGTGCTGGTGTTGCTGACCAAGGGCAGGTGGCTGAAAGTCCCTGAACTTTCTCTGCTGGTGTCTCTAGGGGTGAGTAGAGTTCAGGCTTTGCTGAACTCACAATTGCATCAACCCACAGCCCAAAGTGCACAAAAACTGGTGCTAGGAGAATGCTAGCTGAGTTCACAGGAGTGAAGCTGAAACCTTTGGGACATGGAATTCCTCACTCACGGGGCACACACCCAGCACCCACACCCAGCAGGGTTCATTGCCACAGAGACCCTGGTGCTGGAGCTGGCCTGGCCAGGGCAGGTAACACTGCATGGTCCAGCACCACCCACCTACAAAGCAGCTTGTTATTACCAGGGCCATGGAAGCATGTTCCAGAATTCACCTCTCCCCATGGGGCTGCTTTCCAAACAACATTGATCACTGGGCTGAATCACATTTGGCCTTGACTTTTAAGCCTCTAATCTTATTGAACAGTTCTTTGTCCCAGAATTTCACAAATCCAGATCCCCACTCTCTAGATTAGAGGAGGGTATCAGTCAGACCCTGCTGAAGAGTATCAAGTGTCTGTGGAAAGTGTCACATGGGAAAAACTAAAAGGATGGAGACTCAGCCATGCTGAGAGCAGAGTGGGCAGGGTGACATCAACCTTCCTAGAGAAACTCCTACTGACAGGAGAGTTTGGTCAGCACAGGAAGGCACAGAACTGCCCAGACCTTCTTCTAAAGCTCTGCACTCTCAGGAGCCTTGCATCTCCTGAAGACCCAGAGCTGGCTTCTCTCCTTCCCACACACCATTCCTGCATGTTGCAGAGGGGAACGGCAGGTAAGTGTGGCCAGAGCACACCACAGAACAGCCCCAAATATCTGTTACATTTGCTTGCCTTGAAGGGAAGGATGCAGCTGTTTGCAACATGTCAGAGCAGCCCTTGTTCCAATGAGCATAAACTCTATGGCACCCACCTGAGCATCTCCCCTGCAGCACTTTCCCCTCTGAACAGACTAGAATTACTAAAGCTAGACATTCCTGCTGTGAACTGAGCTGTCTGAGGGGTAGTGGCTCTTTGTATTTCTAAGCCAATTGAAGCAGGCAGAACTAGATAGTGGTGGGCTCACTGCCCACCACCCAAACCAATTTCTTCCTTGCACAGATCATTTGCCCTTCCAATATCTTCTCCTCAGAGAGAGAAAGAAGATCCTGGCTTCCTTTCTACCCAGTGCCAACAGGAGCTCAGCCTTTGCTGCACCTCTTTGTGCTAGCAGGATATGGCCACATTTGTGCTGGGACATCTTGCTGAGGCCACTAAAGGACAAGTGGGACATTAAAGACACAGAACTATACAGGAGACTTTTCCACTGGTCAAATAGGACAGGACAACCAGAAAAGTTTATTGTTCAAACAGTTTATTATCAATTCTATTAGGTTGTGGCTATCAGACTTTATATCCATACAGTGCTCCAGGAGGCTCTAGAAGGATGGGAGCAGCTGCCAGTGGAGATGGATGGGCTTCAGCTGACACCTGCCTGTCCCTCCACACTGACCATCTGCACTTCTGGAGGGGCCTTTCATCCAACCCTGCTGCACACAGGGCTCTCTGTTTGAGGGCAGCTCTCCTTTTGCACGTTCCCAGCAGCCAGGGATGTGCTCTGTTGAATCTGGGGTTATAGTAGTAGAGAATCTAAAACAAGGAGAAGAGTTAGTTGCTACTATTCCAAGACTGGAAAAACTCAAGCTACAAGAACTAGCTGAATGGCAAAAGGGGAGCATGGTTAAGGAAAAGGACTTTGAACTTAGATATGGAACTTAAAGCTCAGGCTAAAGTGTTATGTGGGTTGTGTTCAGCCATCACAACTGAGGTTTTACCCTCCTGGGGGCTAATGAAGAATAACTGTTTTCAAAAGCTAAACCTCACTATTTCTCTGCAAGTTCAGAGCAGATAGGAGCAGGCAGGTAATCCCATGATCCTTGGATGCATCTGCTTGGCATTGGGCAGGTGCCACAGGGAGGCTCCAGATTTGGTCCAGCAAGACACAGAGCAAAAACATTCAGAGAAATCAGATTACACTGAGTCTGTCTGTCCCTTAAACAGGTTTAAACTCAGTAGCTCTCACTGAAATATATCTCATCTGCATTTCTACTAGTCAGAAAGACTCATTCAAATCTACTTGAACACAGGCTGAGAAAGGAATGAAAACCAGACCACTCACTCCCATCCTCACCTCTTCTATGGCAAGGCCTTATTTGCTGTGAAGGTCCCTCTTCCCCCCAGATTATCACAAGCATTAGTAGCTGTGCAGAGCACCTGCTGTACCTGGCTGTGAGCAGAAGTTGCTGCTTCCTCTGACAGGAACTCAGGCAGAGAGGCAGATCTTTGGAAATCCCGCTGCACTTTGGTGAATCCATAGAGGTTCAGCTGGCGAATAACACTCCTGATGTGCTGCGTGTTAAAAACCCGCTGACAAACTCCCCTGCCCAGCACCTCCACTTCAAAGAGATCTTTGTTGATGGCCACACATTTTCCACCCTCACTCCACCAAATGGACCGAAACTGGTCACTTTCCAGCATTTTCCAAAGCTTCTCTGGAAAGCAGAGGGGCAAGAATCGCTTGTCTTTGCCTGTGCTCTCACTGGAAACAGCAGGAGCTTGTTTGGTCCAGTGCCTGTCACTGCCAGACCAGATGTCCTGCTCATCCTCCATGGCTTGCATGGCAGTGTCACAGGGTACAAGTCCCTCCCGTGCTGGAAGACCAGGAGTAGCCATGTCAGCCCACTGCCCCAGTGCATCTGGAGCAGAAAGGGGTGGTGTTTCTGGGGGAATCAGCTTGCTTTTCTATTCTCACAGGTGGACTGAGCCTTCCCTCATTGGCCATCACCCTGCACAGCCATACCTCGTTCTCCCAGTCAGTGGGCAAAAGTCAACTGACCATGGCTAACTGTGGGTTCCAATGGAATGTTCTGGCATATCACTGTGGTGCCTGTGCTGTGGGGACATTGCAGGTGACATCTCAGTGATGGCTGGCACTGACCTCACCACTGATCTCAGGGGTGCCCTGGCAGGGGGAGCAGCCCGAGTAGAAACTGCTGAAGGGAACTTGGTGCTTCTCTGTCCCAGAGCCAGCAGTGGTGGCAGTCCAGAGCCCAGCAGTGTGCACAGAGCTGTCCTGAGGGGCTGTGGGCAGGGAAAGGCCTGGGCTGTGTCTGGCTGCACCAGGAGTGGGTCCCCAGGGAGAGCTGGAATGGCTGCAGCCTTGGGCATGCCAGGGCCCTCTTTGGGGAGCTTTCTGGCTGGGCCCCTCTGACACCTGTCCTTGTGGGTCTCGGGGAGAGATCAGCCCAGGGGACCAGCCCAAGGGACTGCACTAGAAAAGTGGGAAAGCCCAGCCCTGATGCCAAAGGTGGAGGCCAGCCAGGGCCTGGCTGCTGGGTAGTGGTGACGGAGATGAGGCATTCCAGACATTCTCCAGCACAGCTGGGAAGTGGGGGAGCAGCTGCTTGTCCAGGTGTACAGGCTCTGCATATGCAGGGACATGTGTTAGGGATTGGCTGTGTTACCTTGGCAAGCACAGGCTTTCTGTGAGCAGACACCTGTGTGTCCTGTGCAGGAGCTGCTGTGAACACCTCCTCTCCGTGCCAGCAGCAGTTCCCTGGACAGCCCAAAGATCTTGGCAGCTTCCTGAGGGGCAGCTTTCCTCCAGCTCCTCATCCAGGCACAGTGCAGCTGGGCTTCTTTTTTTGTGGCTCACTCTTGGCTTGTAGCCTTCCAGCACCTTGGGATGGTCCATCTTAAAGCTAGACCATAACAGAATCATAGAAGCTAGAAAGTGCAGAGGAAAGTGTTAGTTGTAACCAGTTCAAGCCTGAAAAACAAAATACATAAAAACTAAGACTTTAGTCTTGGCCAAAATCCAAACCTGGGTATTGAAGAAGGGGAGTTTGAAACCTCAAGCTTGGGCTGCCCAGATGTTACAATATGGTTCTACTAAGTGATAACCAGCCCTGGGTTTTTACCTGAGCAAGTCCACAGAGCTGTGCTGAAGGGCTGTGGGCAAGGAGAGGCCTGGGCCACGTTCAGCTGCACCCAGGAGTGGTTCCCCAAAGAGCAGCAGGGACAGCTGCAGCCTGGGACATCCCAGTGCCCCGTTGGGAAACCTTTCCAGCTGCACCCCTCTGCACACCTGCAGAGACACCCTGACAGTCTGCACCTTTTGAGATTCACTGGAGAAACACCTTACAAAGCTCCTTGGTAACAAACCAGCCTTTCAATTGGCTATGGAAAGTTCTGCCAAGCAAGGGGAAAGGGTTTTCCTTGTGGAAACACATTGCAGCAAGCCTTTGTGTGGAGTAAACAGTCTTCATGCCAGCAGGATCAATACTAACAACCTGTCTTGGTACCCAGTTCTGAGCTGCTCCTTGTCTCTCTCTTGCAGCCCAGTGTGAGGCAGTTTGGCTGCAGCATTCTGTGATCTGATAGAGGGGAGGCTATTTCTGAAGTGACAGAGACCCAGCAGACGGCTGAGAGCCCAGAACAACCCCTGAGCTCACCTTGTTAGCACTGCCAGGTTGCTGTTCTCTGACAATCTGTTCTAAACACTGGCTAAGTTTGGAAACAGTGCTAAAAGCAGGCTTGTCATGGTCGTGCCAATGAATGAAGAGCTTGTCAACAGAGGGAGAGTCACCAGCAGCACAAGGGAGAAGTATAAACATGACTATATTTCCTCTATAGAATGGTTTATATCTAGCTGTGAATCCTTCAAGCTGCTGCAACAGAGCTTTAATACTGTATTAAGGGCTGGAAAATTGGAGGGTCAGAGGATATTTCACTGTCTAGCTCCAGTCTTTTGCAAATGGATGTGAATCCTCCATTCAAAACAGATTCAACAAGCCAGTTCCTAACAGGTTCTGACCCTTATAAAGTGTCCATATTCAGCTTTTGACTTCAGCTTTATCTCCAGAAAATCCTCAGCAATTTAGGCTTACTCCAATGGCCAAGCTCACCACACATTCACAGAAGACAAGGAACAGCAACATGCAGTTGCTGGCAGCAGGGCAAACCCTCTGGGGTAAAGAGCCAGGATCCAGTGATCACAGCAGCACCTCTCCCAACTCAGCCTTAAGGAAGTAAGTTGTTGTGTTTTTTCCTGTGAAAGCAGAAAGGTGAAGAAAGATGCTGGTTTGCACAGGAAGATGGACAAGGCCAAAAAAAAGGGAGGTGCTACAGCTGCAGTGAGTTTGGGGTATGCTGCTTTGAGTTATCCTGAGGTATAGGAAAAGCCTGTAGGTGTAGGAGTCTCCTGCAACACCTCAGACCTTCACAAAAGAATTTATTTCCCACTGCAAGCCACCCAGCTCTGCATTTCTTGGTCGGACTTACTCCTTCTTGGAGACCAGGAACATTCCTCTGCCCCTGCCTTTCACTCAATGCCAGGCCTGCAGTGTGTCTGATAGATAAACCAACCTGGCAAAACCAAGCACATTCTTGTCTAGCACCATACCTTGACCCACTGATGAGTTCTTTTTTCATCATTTCCTGGAGATGTGGGAAACAGCTGGAGTCAGAATTCATGAGAGGAAGCAATAGAATTTCAGGCATTTCAAAAATAGAAAGATCAGAAAGGTTAGGCTTGAACCAAGTGAGGCAGACAAAGCCTATAACCCCTGCCAGGAGGATGAGCAATGCAAACAGTGGATGCCTGTATCTGGAGGAGAGATTCTCCCCAGTTACAGCAGAGGAATATGTTTTAAGTAGCTGGCTTTTGGTCTCTGTTTTGTTTACTCTTCCAAAGACAAAACCAAAAGTGACGCCATACTCTACTTTATTAAGTGCAGAAGGAAGCATCTGGGAAGGGCAGCAAAACATTACAAAGTCCAGACCAGCCTAAACAGAGACACCCACAAACCCTCCTGAGTCTGCTGAGTATGTAGATATTTATCAAGTACAGCCTGCTACACAGCTGAACAGAAAACACCTGCTGGGCTTCAGGATGCTCCAAGCAGCCAGGAGGAGAGCAGGGGGAATATCACACTCAGCTGCTCCCCAGGGGTTGCTTGGTCCCTTGAATAACCACCACTGCACAGAAGGACCGGAGCTCAGCTGCTGGGAGCAGACACCACAGCCATAGCTGTGCTCACACTGGCTCCAGTTCAAGGGCTGTAGGGCCACTGCCCACTTGTCAAGCTCCTGGCAACCTCCAGCCTGTGCCAAGTAGAAGCTGAGGAGCAGAATGAGGAAGTGATCCACTGAAACTTGTTCTGTGTGAGGGACTTCCCCAGAGCACAGCACGAGAAAGGCACTGCCTGCCCAGGAAAGTGCCACACTAAATCTGAAGAATGGCCAAGCTCTTGTTCAAGCTGGCTGATTTGATCACAGAAGCCAATACCTCTGCCAAATGCAGGCACTGGCTGAATACTGTTATAATTAGAGCTGAAGTGCTAGACCTGTTGTTTCTAATTCCTGTTATTTTTATTATTTTCAGTAATTTGTGCTAACCTGAAGTATTTTCAGTATTTTGTGCTAACTGAAGAGACATGGTGTCCAATTTCAGGGGGTAGGAGAACTTCATGCTAAGAACATCCAGTTTTGTTTTCCTACTTAAGCAGAGTGGTCCAAACCTAGTGGTGCAAACCTAGGTGCACCAAAAAGGTCCTAAGGCAAAGGGGAAGTACTTCACTTGCTAAATCAACTTATTGAACAATTAGGGTTAGCAGTATTTAGTTCTGTCAAATTACCCCAAAGGTAATTATTCTAATCAGCAAACATTTATTCGAAATTGCAGAGGTACAGTACAGGACAGCAGAGAAAGGAATCAGCTATTTCATCTGCAGCTGTCCTGACCTTCAGGGAAAAATCTCTCTAGCACAACATGGTTGCCATAAATACTTCCACCATGACAAAAGATGTCAGAAATGCAGGCTGTTGACATTACAGGATACTCAGCCAAAGCAAAACCGTATGGCTTTCAAACTGAGAGTTTAAAGACCAGCAACTTTCATGACAGTGTGATATGCTATCCTAGAGTTCAGAGGGCAGGAAAGTGCAGCTGATATTGAACACAAATATACTATTTTCTTTTACAGAAGTTAATTTCCAAAGGACACAGAACTGTTTAACTCATTGCCAAGTTTCAGTTCAAAACTAAGCATGTTTGTCTTGAAGGTCTCTTCCAACCTAGTGATTTTGTGAAGTTCACAAAAGTTCATCAAGGCAGAGTTCACCAGAAGTTTTATTCTTTTAATGATTAACAATTTTTATTTTTTTTTTTTAATCCTGGTTCATATCCTCTGGCTCAGGGGATTGCCAGGAGCACAGTGCACACCAGCATCTTCGTTTTGAGTCAGCAGCTAGCTGGATGGACATTTGCTCTGACTCACTGGACTCATACAGACAGCCAAGACTGAAGTATTCAAGTCTCAGTGTTGTTTGTGCAAAACAAAGCCTCATTTGGCAGTGTGGGATGTCACAGGCTCATTTCTCAGTGTCTTCTCAGAGTGTTCAGTTCCTCCTTCTGTCTCTTGTGAGCCTGAAAAGACAGACCACCATCCCCAAGGAGGGCAGACACAGGGTTGCTCTGCTTCTTGTTTGTAAAGTATTACAACACTGTGCAAGCAAATGGTCTAACCTCACATGAAAAGACATCTTAGATAAATCCCTTGCATGGAATTAATCACACTGGTGTTGCAATCATGGGTGTCATGGATAAAAATGACCCAAAGAAGAGGAGGATGACAATTTTCCATCAGCGCTTATTTACTCTAATTATAAACAGAGATTCCCAGCTCTCTTAAGCTAGGCCAAACAACTAGCACCTACCTGTGGCCTGTTATCTTAGCTGAGGACTATGCTAGAGCAGATTTCCTGCCACATATCTGGAGGGGGCTGCCTTGATCTTACAAGGTCAACAGGAGAAGCATCATTTTATTGTTACTGTTGAATATACATTTCTTGCACAGTTACAGAGACATTTCCTTGCTACTATAAAGAGGTGCCCTCATATCACCTCCAGATGTCATAATTATAAGGTAAATGTTCCTGGTGCCAACCCCACTATAAGCTCTTATACCTTGTTCAGTGTGGTACAAAACTCTGCCCCTGAGCTGAGCTGGGGTCTCTGCTGTGCTGGTGAAGCCAGCATTCACAATGGGGTTCTGGGCTTAGATTGTGGAGAGGAAGCTTTAACACCAAAAAATAAAATCATGAGTAACCACATTAAGTTGAACATATCTATTATACAACCCCTGTCCTTCCCAAGTGAAATGCACCTGCATGGATGTGGTCTTACAGCTTTTGACCTAATGCTTTTATGCAGTAGGGAAGGTGGAAAGATGACACAAAGCCCACACATGGTAAAACACCTTTGCAGCAGGAAAATCAAGCCCTCTACATCGTAAAAGCAAGCAGAGAGTCAAAGCATTGGGCTCAAGCAATTGATCAGGTAAAAAAACTGAGATATCTGAGTGGTTTTCTTAGGAATGGTTGACGACTTACACAGATTGTGCAACTGCTCTGCCTCTGCTCTGCAAACACAGCCTGATGTCCAAACAGCAGTGTCTGTAACAGCCTGCCTCTGTATTGATATCATTTGTGTGTGCTTTGTAAATAAACAAATAGTGACTCACAAGTGACAGGCTTGGAGAAAGCCAGGGCAGGGGTTACAGCACAGGCTAAGTCCTCACCTTCTCATCTGCCCAGGCACACAGCACAGAACGGGCCTGGCTGCAGCAGGGCAGCTCCACAGTGCAGCAACCCTGGCTGCCAAGCCCAAACCCTCGCCCCAACAGCTCAGTGACATTTGGCCTAACTGGCAACAGCAGCCCTGGCCTGGCAGGATATCCCCCAAAGGTGAACATTCCCACCATATCCTCACCCAAAAGCACCTCTTTCCCCAGCAATGCGTGTCATCCACCCTCTCCAGATTGTTACACTGAATTAACACTGGGTAAGTGAAAAAAAGTACAGGAGAGATAAATAGAAATTAACGTTTAACCTTTTCCTACCTTACACTACTGGCAAATAGCTGCAAGCAATCCAGAAATTATTTCCACTCATTTAGTTTCTACTTGGTGAGAGATTTTGTTTCCTCTGCCAGGCAAAGAGCTCCATCAGCAGCAGACCTAAGGAAACTGGGTCCCTCATGGATTCAGTATTTGGATATTGGTTTCTGGTTTGGTTTTTTTCCTCGTGGCTGCCACAGTTCAAGTCTGCTACAGCTTGTTTCTTGGTCAGTGGATGGCAAGTTCTCTGTCAACTGGCTTTGTGGTTTCTGAGATCTCTTAGGAACATTTAAAAGCTTTACTGTTCTTTGAGCTTCTCACTGAACTGAAGCATGGCCACCACGTTCAAAGGCACTGGCAGGCAGTCAGCACAACCACAGTACAACACTGTGCCCTCACAGAGTTCAGCTTGAAACAAATGGAAAAGGAAGCCAAGAGCAAATCATGTCCTAGACTAGCAAAAATCCTTTAAAACACAAGAGAATTGCAAAACCAAATCTGAAAAGGCACAGAATCAGAAGATTCTTGTTTGTAAGCTCATCTCCTCAGTTCTTTGAGATGTAGCCTGAACCTCCCAACCAAAGCACTTGGACAGTCATGATCCAGAGACTGGATCTTCAGCCCTGAACACCCAGAGCGTAGGGAAGCTCTTCAGTCCAAGTCTCCTTCTCCTATCACCAACAGTAGCCAGCCACAACTGCCTGGCATCAACCCTCCTGTCACAAGAGGAGAGTCAGTCCTTTATCCTTGCACCCATCTCCGTGCAGGACTGCCTGGTACTGCTGGAGAAGCTGGGTATGAATGGATGGCTCATTCATGCTGGGACACTGGGCTGTTCTCTTGTCCCCCACAGCACGACCTCACCCAGCACAAGAGAGCTGTGAAACCAGTTCCCTGCACGGTGCCACTCCACTGGGCTGAGCAACCAGAGATGTCAGAGGCTTACCTGGAGGCTGTGATCCTTAAGGCTTTGTCTGGTTGTAATTAAATCACCTGCTAGGGAGGATGTCCTGCCTGCTTTACCCAGCAGTGTCTGGGCAAGGCTGTGCAGGGACAGAGACAGAGGCTGCAAGGGCCTACTTTGCAGGCTGCAGAAAGAGCAGAGGCATGCTGAGACCATTGCAGTGAGGTTCCAGCAGCCTCATCTTGCCCCCTTACCTCCCTCAACCTGCATCCAGAGGGGCACAGTCATCTCCAAGTCCTCACTCTGTTGCCCAGCAGGGCCCAGCTGTGCTCCTCACTCATTCCTGCCCTGAGCAGGCCAGGTCTGTGCTGGGGCCACTGCACCAGCCCAGAGGTGGAATCCAAGATCTGAGCATTGGCAAGTTGGGGGTGTGCAGGAAAGAACAACCCCAGGTTGGAGAGAACTCACTGCCACACAGACAGCCAAGGTGGTTTATTTCTTCAGGCACCCTTTACTTTGACATTAATTGAAATTAGTAGTTGTTTCATCCACAGGACAACTGAAGCTTCCAAGACAAGTAACTGGTGGGACAACCATTTGCTGGCATCCCAGGCAATCATCCAAGACTCTGGCTGGTGTTTGCTTCAAAGACCCTCTATGTTCCAGTACAGCTCACCCACTGCCCACAAGTTTTACAACATCTGAGGCTGCAGTAACTGTTAAACTGCTGTTCATGGTTTGGGCAAACCCCTACATTGAACAATACCCAGACTTATCTTGATATTAGCAAAGCAAAGTTGAGCAAATGGGAGATGTGCTCTCGCAACAGAAAGTTATGCAGAGCCCCAGGCCAGGCAGAGTGCTCTCAAGGCCTCCATGTCAAGCCCAAGGGCCACCTCACCTCATCTCTTATCCAGACCAACACCAGACACTTCCCAAAGAGGTGCAAGAACCACAGACAGCCTGTATACCTGGCCTCCAGCACCTCAGGACTGGTTTATGTCTGGACAGTAACACCCAAGTTTCCCTCACAAAAGCATCACGGTTTATTCCAACACCAGGTTGCCTTGTTTTCCATTTAAGAACCTGAGCTGGACACTCCATCTTGCTACATTTATAGTCTCACCAACTTCTGAAGACAATGAGACACACAAGTAAGCTCAGCTAACCAGTGGCTAAAAGGATTTTCTCACAGCCCAATCATCCTTTAGTTAAGCTCCACAATTTCATGGCAACAAGCCCCAGATAGGCTGGAGATGTTGGGAACAGGAGGTTCTTCCCAGTTACCACACAATACATATTTTTCCTGGGTGGCAATTTGTTGCTACCAATTGTGCTGAGAACAGCACTGTTCCCTGTGGCACAGTGAATTCAATTTATAATAAAACCAAAAAGAGAAAAAATAGGGCAGCTTTGACAAGATTTGCTTGACTCACCCCTGCTGCTGTGTTTAATATTGTTGTAGAAATTGCTCCATGCAGGGAGCAATTTAGAAAAAGCTTGATGAGAAAAGGCTTGTGATGAGGAAAGCTCATCTGCTTTCCTTTAGAGCAGCTGCCTGCCCAGGACAGATGCACTTGTCACGTATGTGGAGATGGCTCATGCATACTAAAGGAGCAACTCATTCAATAACCACACATTTATGAGACAGTTTCTAATCAAATCCTTCCTCCAAGCACAGATAACAAGCCATCCTCAACACTCTCACCACAAGTACACGACAGCTCCAGCCCTCTGCTGTCGCCAGCACACAGCAGCCTCATTGTGCAAGGACCCACCAAGCCTGTGTGACACTCCCAGCCTCAGGGCACCCATCCCCTGCTAACTCAGAAAATCTTGTGCTGGGAATGTACCCTAATCCTACATCTTCACTGACACTTCCAAGCTGTGTGCAGTGCACTGGCAGTGCCTCCAGCTAAGGCACATGCCTGCTGCCTTAATGCTCTGCTCCATGTGAGTGCACAAAGCATGGGAGATGTCCTGTTACTGCAGGGGAAAAAACATCATTCTGTTCAAAATGTCATTGCTGTGTTGCTTCCTGCATGGACTTCCCCAGACTACCATGGTGTGATGGGGCAAGGACTGCCTGTCCTTGGATGAGACAGTGGGAGAGCTGGGATCTGCAGAGAGCTCTTCAAATAATAAACAGAAACCTCCAAGATCAAGCCACTGAAGAGGAAGGACAGTCCAGTCACAGACAGATATGCTTTATCAAACCAGCACAGCAGATGCTGGTATAAAGTAAGGAGCAAAGGCTGCAGGAGGCTGTATCTGAAACAGAGTGAGCAGCTCTGCAAGAACCTGTGATCTGGGAAAAAGTCAGTGCACCTTCAAGCACAAGAGGTGGTGCCAGGAGCCTCCTGCAGCTGGAGAGGCCCCAAACACTCAGCTTTAGGCTGGGTGAATGGGCAGGGGACCCAGCAAACAGCAAGGCAGATGCAGGGAGAGCCCTCTGCTCACTGCACACCCCACCTCCCCACACACCTTTTCATCACCAAAAATGCAGCATACTGAAATCTCACTGTATAATTATGAGACTGTGCTGCCTCACCTTGAATATGAGTGAAGCCTTTGAGTGATTTTAGCTTCTCCTCTCAAATCCAGCTATCTCAAAAACATGGTGTTTCTACATGTTTGAAGGGAAAGAGAAATTCCATAGTGAGCAGGGAGAGAAGGGAGCTACATTCCTGCTCCTGACAAGAAAAAGCTGCAGCTCTCCCCTGCCTGCTGGCTGGCCAGCAAGAACACACACACTTTCCCAAGTGAGAATTAGCCAGGGCACAGGCTGTCTCCCCCAATCAGTAGGTGATTTGGGAGAGAAGTGAGCATAGTGAGGGATATTAAGATTTACTGCATCAGTAGCAAGTACAAGTGGAGTTGGACTTCCCCAAACCTCTTGTGCACAGAGTAACTTTTCCCTTGCTTAGGTTACAGTCAGGAGTTTATGCTAAGGACTGTCTCTTTCCTCAGTGGGCATTGCAAGGTGTCAGCTCTGCTACAAGCACAGTGGAGCAGCTCCAGGGTAATGGCACCAGCACAACACTGAGATGAATTTTGGTTGAGGTCCCAGTTTTACTTTTGGCATCCAAAGACATTTGCTTGTGTCCCCTTTTCACCCTGGCAGGACAGCTGTGTCCCAGCAGGGACGAGTCCTCCAGCAACACGGCACCAGTCTGTGCTGTGCAGACACATGAACAAGCAGACCAGGAGAAACTGCCTCCTCTTTACCAAAACCAAGCCCAAGGAAGTCAATAAAGGACAAACAACCCCCAAGCACTCAAGTCAAGTTCCTGTTGCCTAACTTAATGCACTGTTCCCCCATCACATGGCACGCTGTGCTTGCTTTCAGGGTATCACACATCCCTACAGCCTCAGAGCTTTCCCTCTCCAACTGCTCTGCCCTGGGTGGGTGGAAGAACAGGCCATGCTGCCTGCCACCTCCCCCAGGAAAACCTTCCTTGCTTTTCTGGAAAGAACTGCTGTGTGGAGGATTCATGCTGGATTTCTCCTACTTTTGAAATTGTTTATCTTTTCCGGTTGATGCTGACCTACATAATAAGCAGGTCACTGGAACATGAGAGATGTTTTTCTGAGGAGGCAGAGGAGAAAAGCCAAGCAGCCCCCCCTCCAGACAGGCTTCTGAGGACAAAGTGCTGCTTCCCCGGGGTCCCACTCCACAGCCTCCTTCATGCTCCTCTGCCCAAAACCAGCAGGAGCTGCTGGGATCTCACTGGGCTATGGGCAGACCCTGAGCAGAACATCAGGCTGGTTAAAGCTCCATGGGGAACTGAGGGGAGCTTCAGGAACACAAACCTCCCTCATGTGAGCAGTGCAGAGGCCACGTGCAGTCCCTGTGCACGAGGCTGGGAGCTCATGCAGTGGCCTGGCTGTGTGGGACTCAGTCCCGTGGGCAAGGCAAGCTCCCACCAAACCAGCAGCAGCAGGAGGGAGAGAACAAGAAGATCCCTGTGGTGCAAACCCCTCCCCAGCAGAAGGAGGGTCTGGCTTGTAGCAGGTCTGCAGAGCACAGGAACACAGGGCTGAGACATTACCAGCTGTTACAGTGCTCTATCTGAAAATCTGGCAGGTGAAAAGCAGGGTTAGAAGAGATGAACTCAGTTTACTTCTCAAGCTTTAGTCATCATTTCTGCTTCTTCATAAGGGGAGCATCCCTAAGGGCTTGCCACAATAAAGCACAAGCTAGAAATGAGAAAGATTTGAGCCAAGAGAAGAGAGGCCCTGAAATAACCTTTCAGTATCCATGGTTTAAGGTAAGGCAGCATGGAACTGGACTGTCTCAGGATGTTGTGTCCAGCACCATCCTCCCTCATCTTGCAGCCAATGCCTCCCCTGCTCCCAAAAAGGACACAGCCCTGTGAAAGGTCTGTCAGCAAATCCAATCCCCACACTGACTGAGGCACTGCAAGCAGGAAGCAGAGAGTTACCTATCCACGGGTAAAGCAGGGATCTATTAGAGAAATTAATGTGATGTGATCCTGCCTGGGGCTCAGAGTCAGTCCCAGAAGGATATACAGAGCAAGTAACCAGAGAAGGCAAGGGTAAGAAGCTCTCTCAAACAGCCTGATGGCTCAGAGAGCTCCAGTGACAATAGTGCAAGTCTGGTAACTAGGTCACAGTTATGATCCTTAATTAATCCTGAAGATTCCCCATCTGCCAGGAGGAACATGACAGATAAGGTGGCTCATTAAGCAAAAAAGCAGGCCAGGGGTTATGCCAGACCCAAGCCAAGCAGCAACTGCTTTGCCCAGCCTGCTCCCTGCCAAGCTTTTAGCCAGCAGACACACCAGGCTCCCCCCATCTCCCCTGAGGAAGTGACAGCTACCCAGAGCCTGTTCACAAGCCCCTGCCCAAACCACACTGACATAATCCATGACACAGGAGAGTGATGAGATTGAAAACAGACCAGGGCAGGCAGACATGAGGCTCCAGCAGAGGAGCTGTACCAAATCCTGATGGACAGCTGACCCCTGGATCCCTGGGCTGTGCTTCTCCTGCAGCCCTGCTCTTCTCCTCTGCATGTCCCTGTGCTGGGTGGGGTGTGCTATCCCAAGTCACTTCTTCCCACAGCTCCTCTGGGAGAAGCTAAGAGATACCAGCTGCTCTGCTTGGGCTGCCTCAGCTTGCACAGAGGCAGTCACAGCCCTGGGTGCTGCAAAGGGGCATCAAGGCCAGAGGAGAAAAGGGCCTGACACTGCAGCTGACACTAGGAGAGGTCACATGCTGGCAAAGCCAGGCTGTTCTCTTGGCAGAGAGAGCTGGTCCTGCCCATGACACTGGAGAGCACATCTGCCAACAGGGAGCAGAGACTGACTGAGGGCAAGGCCATGGATGGCTGGCACTGGGGAGAGCAGTCTAGGTAAATGTCATCTGCCCTGGCCTCTACAGCTGGTTGTGTTTTGTCTCTACACATGATCCATATGAGTATCTTGATCTGCTTAAATCCACTGCTGACAGGGAGATGAGACAAGATAATCTTGATTGAGTTTTCAAGCCCTGCTTCTGCTACCTGAGCAATTAAAAAGCAGCCACTGTCAGCAAAAACAGCAACACCTAACAGAGCTTCTGAGGACTCAGCCCAGAGCAGAAGCATTAAAAATAGTGTTTCAGAGGATGGATGACTAATAAGCCCTGCACTGACAACTGTTGGGAGAGGGGGGCAGCTTAGTACTAAAGCCATGTCTCTGGGGCCCCTTATTAAGGTGTCACTTGTGCTCACCACCACCCCCAAAGGCATTGTATTCCCCAACATGAACAACTGACAGCATGCCAGGGAACAGACACAATTAAACCAGGACAAGTAGAAAGGAGAAAAGCTGCCAAGTAAACATAAAACAGTATTTTCACCCAAGGAAACTTTGAAAAGCAGAGCAATCAAATTCACAGTATATGCACCATCACTGTAGACACGCACTGTTCTCCCTCATCCAAGTGCAGCTGGGTGAGGGACTGCACTACAGTGAGATCATCCCATGAAAACTGGGTCACTGGCTAGCAAACCCAAGAGACAGTGCCAGGACTTTGGGAAGGATGCACTGAAATCACTTCTTCTAATTGAAATATGAGCTTAGGAAGCATCTCTAGTTTATTTGCTCTTGTAATTAGAGCTTTAAATTTCAATTACTTGCTTAAAATCTAAGTGTTCTTCATGGTAAATAATCCTGACAGAGTTTTTACTGTGGAGGAGGCAGGCAGTTTTGGGAACGAAGCTGAAATAAACACAGGAAACATGAGCACCTTTCCAAGACAGAAGTACAGAGAGCACAGGTCTCACAGAGCAATCCACGGCCTCAAAGGCTCCCAAGTGAACTCACAGCTTGCCCCCATGACACCCTCCAAAGAACAGCAGAGCTGTTTGCTGTGCTAAGCACCAGCCTCCTCTCTACCTCTTCCACCCAAAGTGCAAAGCCAGGTGCTACACAAGCCCTGAAGATCCTTCTGGATTTCAGCACTAGAGAGCACAAAGATCCAGAGGGTTTGCACATCTTCACTTGTTAGAACTGCTGGCTCCTGCTTTAAGGTTGAAATGGTGGCTGTCCCCTTCTCAGGCACCCCACCCTCCACTACAGCTCATTCTTGCTGCAGGCTGGAGAGGATGAACATTTGCTCCACATCAGAGCCTGGCCAATAACTATGCATGGCCCAGCATGGCATCTCTCCCCAAAATTACTTCTTGCAAGATATTGCCTCACAAAATTCAGCTTGAGAAAAAAACCCAACCTGACACCCATCTGGACACAGAGATTGCTCAGCACACTCCATCATAGGCAGAAGAACTAACCTTAAAGTAGTGAATGGGCTGGGGAAAAACACTGCAAAGCAACACAACCACCCCTCTACTTGTTAAACACTGCAATAATACATCACTATGTGCTGCATTTGCAGACTTTGAAGTGTCAAAGAACTACAAGAAAATATTAAACTGCCATCAGGGCTTTTGGGGAAACAGTTCAGCCACTGCCAGCAAGAGCCTTGTGCAGTGGAGCTAATTTGAGTTTTCTGCTGCTACTGATGGCTGGAGAACCACCAGTTATCCTTTGCCCCGAGTTCCCTCTCCACACAGAACCACCACACCTCACTCTCACAGGCTCAGTACTTCCTCACTATGTGATCAATCTTCCTTACCAGTGCCTAGAGAGGGTGTGTCACAACAGGTCACCTGGAGTAACACAAATTTTTTTTTTTTATTTTGTATTAATTAATGCATTATTAAATTTCACAGTGAAAACACAATACATCTTTTTGAGAACATGAATTCTGAATTGCCTTTTCAAGTTAAACTTTGAAGCAGAGACTTTTCAAGACTAGAGGTCTTTAAAAAAAAAGACAAGGAGTACAAAACTAAATCATCAGAAGTACACCTTAGTTTTCCTAACAGCTTGTGGGATGTCTGCAGGAATTTCTGGGTTGCAAGTCTGAAGAGACTAGGTTATCTAATGTATATAAAAGCTCCATAAGATTATCAGAGCTCTCTATAAAACCACAGCACACAGATCAATCACTTGATCCATCACTAGTGCTAGGCCAGCAATAATCCTGCACTCTCCCTTGGTTTGCTCTTACAGTCAGTGTGACATGAGAAAGGCACAGAAGTAAAGAGAATGACTCAACCTCAGGTTTGTATTTTTGCCATTTCAATCTTAATGTCTCAGCTGATCCCTCTCAACCTTTTTGTTATGTCATGTTTGCACTTCCATCTCTTTCTAGGACATTCTCTAGAATCAGTTTTCATCTTTGCCCAGGGCTGGGACAAGATGCATTTCCAAGGGAGAGCACATGCCAAACCCCCAATTAAGCAGCGAGATTCCTGAAAAGAAGACCTTAAAAGCTCTGAGTTCTTTACCACATCTCCTGGAGGCCCAAGAGCAACACATTTTCCCACCATCCCAAGCCAACACAACACAACTAGGTTTGCTCAGCACACCAAGCCAGAGACAGCTCACTCCTTTGAGTCCTCTAGTCCAATAGAGCTCAGCTGGAATGATGTTCAAAGCAGCTGCAGAACCATCAGGTCGAATAAACCAAAGCAGACAAGGCTGCCAGCAGGGTCACAGTACCCCAGGAAACCTCCCAGTCCAGCTGTCCTGGCATCCTCACTGCTCCTGGTACCGCCTGTGCTGCTTGGCAGGCAGTGGCCTGGCAGCCTTGGAAGTGGAGTCCAGAGCTTGGCATGACTGAGGCTGTTTGTAAGACAGGCACACAGAACACTTGGCAGCTTTTGGGAGAGGTCAGTACAAAAGCAAACAAGGAATGGAAGCCTTGCATACCCCAGTAATCTCAATACGTCACAGAGTTTCTCTCATCTGCAGCTGTCAAGTTCAGATTTTGAGATACAATGTGCTAATTTCCTCCCTTAATATTTCAGCACAAGGCCCCCTCTTCCCTATAGCTGACACTCTTCTCATTTTAATACCTAATCACCACCCTCTATCTGTAATCTTCAGTACATAAGGAGGAATAGCATGTCTTGCATCTCACAGGTTAAGCAACAAGAGCTATTGCAAAACAGCACAGCAAACGCCATGGGCAGAATGCACACTGGCAGGTGGAAGCATTTGGAGCTGGACCCTAAGAAGGCTGCAAGCTCATTCTTCCACCTTCCTGGTGTATACACAGGCTGTGGTGTTCCACTCACAGGAGAACTTGGCTCTGTGAGGTTTTATACCCCCTGTTGCCACACACTTTCATGCTATTTTCATGTCTGGAAAACCTCTACTTAAATGTGAGGCATCCTTCTGCTCTACTACTTGGCCTCTTCACCTCAATCCTTTGGATTATGTCTTGCAAGGAGCTGATTCTGACTGTACAACTATAGCATACAATATTAACTGTGACAACTAATTCTAAAACTATAACATTTCCCTGGCAATTGATGGAAACAATGAAAGATCAAAACTGCTTTATGCTTTACTCTGTTACTGCTTGCTTTCTCCAAGGCACTTGCTAAAACTGTCTCACAACCAGCAATATGTAATGCTATGAAATGACTGGATAAGGAGAAAAGCCACCCAGCTAACAGAGTTCTGTTGCCTCACTGGGTACTCATTCATGGGATAACACCTACACAGAGACACTCAGCTTGGCTCTAGACAAGAGCAGGATTTTCCCCTACCTTCTCACGTCATCAGCAGGTATTTCATTCTGAAATGCTTCTCCTTACTTCACTGCATTTCACTGACCTTTGCAGAAGAAATTATATTACCAGATGTGTGAAAGAATAACAAGCCTTTGCTGAGACAAACCACAAGCACGAGCATTACTAGTAGGTGTACTGTGACTGTAAGGACTTCACTGGATGCCTTTATCCCTATTCCCAGGCTGAAAAGGCAATCTTACTTGTATTGCTACACCTGGGAACAGACAGGCAGCATGTAAAGGCTGCAGGAAATAGCACTGATTAAAAACTGTCCAGTCAGGGAATCTTCACTTTGATAAGAAAAAGGACATCAATTTATACAAAGGATTTCACTTCCTGTATCAATCTGTGTCTGTGGTGACTGGAAAGAAGTGAGGGCAGTTTAATTATGCTACTGCTTTCTCAGGTGTCCATGGCAGGCCCATGGGACAGGTAGACAGGTCAGAGAGATGATTTTTGGTTATGATTTAACACCAGTAGGCACCGAATCCCCACACAGCCCATACTTAGTCCCCCCTTTCTCTTGGATGGGGGAGATAATCAGAAGGGTCAAAGAGTAAAAACTTGTAGGTTGAGATAAAGCCAGTTTAATAACTAAAAAAGAGGACAAAAGTAACAGAGAGAAAAAAAAAAAAATTCAGATCTCAATATAGACAAGGGTTTATGCATGGGGAGGGGGAATTGTTTTTCTGGCTTGCCCTCTCTGACACTGACAGGATGGGAAAAAATTAGGAATATGCACAGTCCTGACTTCAGAAGTGGGCAAAAGGGATTAGATGTTGCTAATTATGGTGCAGTTACAGCCTTTCATTTGAACAGGCTGAATGCAGAAGGGCTCTGACCTTTGCTTTTCTGCTAAGTATCTAAATGCTCTCTTCAAAGCATAAATTTCATGAAAATTCTATGAAAGGAGCTACCTGCAGACAAATGCAAGGGCAGATGAATGCTACAGAAATGTTCTGTTTCCAGGAGTACTGGGGAAAACATGCTTGAGAGAAGAGGGTGGGAGGGAAGTATTCAAGGTAACTTACTACATGGTAAACCAGCAACATGGAAAGAGACCATCTTCAGCAGCAACTCTTCAGAGACATCTGCAGACATTAACTTGGTCTTGTGGCAGGGGATTTTCTCCCGTTTCAATTTCACTGCGGGAAGCACTTTCTGTGGCTTCTCACCCTCCACTCGAACTGCTGGAATTTAATCTTGTTTTGCCTTAATTTTATTTAGCTAAAAAATTGATAAATCATCAGAACAGAATGGACTTTAGGAAACTAAAATCAGCAGAGGCTCTCAGGATAGCTGAATCTTCCCTTCTCTTCCTCTGCCACTGCAACACATGGCCCTTTCAGGCAGGCTGAGCTTCCTCTGCTCAATCCATCTGGTCTCAGGGACCAGCTCTAAAGGCTGCTGCAAAACATAGGTTCAGTAAGGAAATACCTTCTGAGCTGCGTTTTGTCAGGGCCAGCTGAATAAATTTGTTCTCACACCAGTGCTACTCCCTCTGCTTAAACCCTTTTCCTTCTTTATTATGTTACCCTGCCCTTTCTGTAGTGCCAAGCAGCCATTCCTGCTCCCCTGCCTGCTGTACCTGCTGCCTCTCTCCAGTCTGAGCCTGATTTTTCTCTCTCAGGATGGGCCCCTCTTCCCTCCTGGGCTGCCACTGGCCCTGCTGCACACTGTGCTCCTCCTGCAGTGTGGCAAACAGATTGCTTACCACCAACTGACTGATGTCCTGCTAGTCCCTGAGCTATGACAGCCCCAGCCAACCCCTACCCTCCCAGTTTAACTGCTGATTTTGATGTCATATGGTGTGGAATATCACTCTGCTCAGCTGGGGTCGTCCCCTCCCAACTTCTTGTGTGTCCCCAGCCTATTTGCTGGCAGGGCAGTGTGAGAAACAGAAAGCCCTTGACACTGCACAAGCACTGCTCAGCAATGACTGAAATGTCCCTCTGTTATCATCCCTGTTTTCATCAGAAATCCAAAGCACAGATTATACAAGCTGCTATGAAGTACACTAACTCTCTCCCAGCCAACAGCAGCATATTTTTAGAGGACAAGAGGGAGAGAACAAGGGCTGCTCCTTGTTTTCTAGCAATCCTCTTGACAGAAAACTCCCAATTTTGACACTGCTTTAAGGGAGAGTCCACAGGCTCCAGCACAGTATTTTTCTCTCCTATGGGTTGATTTCTTGTTTTCAAGGACTTGGACAATCCCTCCTCTGCTTTCACTTCCACCTTCCTACCAAAGCCCACAGTAGCACAGGTATGAGCAACACTAGAGACTCTCACTAGAGATACCTGGTACAGCAAAGATGCCTTGCTACATAAGCATGATTTGAGTGTCCTTCTGGGCCTAAAGCATTTAAATTCAAAGAGAATTCAAACATTTCTCTCCTCTGACAGCTGCCCTTCCTGTATAGAGAGGAACAGACTATCTATTTAAATACTTTCTGGAAAACCCCAGTTCCAGATTTCTATAGAGAGCTCTGACTAAAGATCCAAGTCCTTTCCCCACCTTCTCACATCTTCAATATAGGAAGCACTTGAATTCAAATTTTCTAAGGTATTTCTGCTTTCTGTGGAGGAGACTTCAAGCTCCTAAACTGGATGTAGAAGGTTCTCCCTCTGACTGAGTACCTAATGAGAAGTGAGGGCTGAGATATGCAAGAAAAATTACTTCAATAACCGTAACTAAAAGTATACTGATTGGGGTCTACTGGTTCCTTCTAAGAGAAGGAGGAAAACTGCCTGAGAGAGGAGGAAATGAGGGTGTGGAGGCAAGTCATGGCAAGT
Source organism: Passer montanus (assembly GCF_014805655.1). Lineage (NCBI taxonomy): Eukaryota > Metazoa > Chordata > Aves > Passeriformes > Passeridae > Passer > Passer montanus. The sequence goes on from NW_024374367.1 coordinate 2,779,489, forward strand.
GCAGCAAAGCACAAAGGGATTAGTGTATCATTTCCTGCTATGTGCTGCACAAAGCAAGACAAACTCAACAATGACAGATGATAAAAAAAAAATTATGTGAATTTCCACATCTGAAGCAACTGGAGAGATGTCAGGGAGATATTCTGGACTTAGGATAAGCCACGGCTGGATGTGTTAATCAGCTGGGCTGGGGACTGCAGCAGCAGTGTGGGGTGGTGCCTTCAGTGGGACAGCAAAGTACCTTGTGTGAGGGTGGCAACAGCTTCCACTGCCAGGACTGAGCCTGACTCACACCCCTGTGATGGGACTTGGCCAGGAAACCAAACTCCTCTGCAGCAGTGGGCAGCTCCTGGGGCCTGGCAGACAGGAAAAGTGTCCTGACCCAAAAGCCTTGTGAGGGCCACCAGCAGTGTATGAATTTTAGGAGATCTACTGCAGTAGGGAACAAAACAACTCACATTTGTATGAGATGGGTACAGATCTTGCCTGGCCCGTGTTGGTGATTCAGGGATGCTGCTCAGCCACTCTGCAACACGAGCCTCAGCATCCAGCAGCTCCTCCAGCTTGCTCAAAGTCTCTGCTGCTTAGAGGGTCCTAGAAAGAAATGAGATTTCCTGTTCTGTCATGTAAAGAAGACACTGGCTCCAAATCAGGAAACGTGTTAAAGAAATTCACCATCGGAAGAACTGTCACTATGCAGCTGCTAGAACAAGTCTCTAATTTTGCCTTAAAAGGTAAATAAACTAAATCTTCTCTAAGAACTGCTGGTCTCAGGACCGGAGGTGGAAGTTCTCAGATGAAGCCTGGAATCTGAGTCTGGATTATATCCAGATGTCAGGATCACACCCACTCCCTCGGAAAATTCAGATCTCAATATAGACAAGGGTTTATGCATGGGGAGGGGGAATTGTTTTTCTGGCTTGCCCTCTCTGACACTGACAGGATGGGAAAAAATTAGGAATATGCACAGTCCTGACTTCAGAAGTGGGCAAAAGGGATTAGATGTTGCTAATTATGGTGCAGTTACAGCCTTTCATTTGAACAGGCTGAATGCAGAAGGGCTCTGACCTTTGCTTTTCTGCTAAGTATCTAAATGCTCTCTTCAAAGCATAAATTTCATGAAAATTCTATGAAAGGAGCTACCTGCAGACAAATGCAAGGGCAGATGAATGCTACAGAAATGTTCTGTTTCCAGGAGTACTGGGGAAAACATGCTTGAGAGAAGAGGGTGGGAGGGAAGTATTCAAGGTAACTTACTACATGGTAAACCAGCAACATGGAAAGAGACCATCTTCAGCAGCAACTCTTCAGAGACATCTGCAGACATTAACTTGGTCTTGTGGCAGGGGATTTTCTCCCGTTTCAATTTCACTGCGGGAAGCACTTTCTGTGGCTTCTCACCCTCCACTCGAACTGCTGGAATTTAATCTTGTTTTGCCTTAATTTTATTTAGCTAAAAAATTGATAAATCATCAGAACAGAATGGACTTTAGGAAACTAAAATCAGCAGAGGCTCTCAGGATAGCTGAATCTTCCCTTCTCTTCCTCTGCCACTGCAACACATGGCCCTTTCAGGCAGGCTGAGCTTCCTCTGCTCAATCCATCTGGTCTCAGGGACCAGCTCTAAAGGCTGCTGCAAAACATAGGTTCAGTAAGGAAATACCTTCTGAGCTGCGTTTTGTCAGGGCCAGCTGAATAAATTTGTTCTCACACCAGTGCTACTCCCTCTGCTTAAACCCTTTTCCTTCTTTATTATGTTACCCTGCCCTTTCTGTAGTGCCAAGCAGCCATTCCTGCTCCCCTGCCTGCTGTACCTGCTGCCTCTCTCCAGTCTGAGCCTGATTTTTCTCTCTCAGGATGGGCCCCTCTTCCCTCCTGGGCTGCCACTGTGCTCCTCCTGCAGTGTGGCAAACAGCATTTGTTTCTCCTGAGCCCTGTTGGATGGCAGTAATACACTGCCACAATTAACATCCTTAAACACCGTTTAATTAATCCACTGAATCCCTAAGAAATTTTAATTAACGGCAGCTTTATTAGTATTTACTTCACCTTCAACACATAAGCTCAGCAGTATTTCCAAAGGGAGGAAGGACACGGGCAGAGCAGCTGACAAGACACCCTTTTCCTGACTTTTCCCTGCTCTGTTGCTCCCAGAGCTCCATCCAGCTCCGACAAGGACAGCTCCTTCAGCACCCTCCAAGATGAGGGTCAAGTTAACGCAACTCCTGTCATGTACAAGGTTAAATAAATCCACCAAAATCAAGCTTCAAAAGAAGTGTTGTTGCAGTGTTTGATGAACAGCACAGACTGGAGGGGGGTGTGACAGGAAAGCTGAGAGTTCTGCTGTATTTGGTGATCTCCATATCGTAGCCAAGGTCGCTGGCTCTCAGCTGCCAGCCTTGAATGGTGTTTGTGTAAAAAGCAGATTCTCTTCAGGCTTCACGTGCACTGCTGACCACAAACCCACCAGGCTGAATTCCAGCAACCAAGCAGACACAGGCACTTCATCCCCCAGCCCTACACCATGGCAAGGTGCTGCTGTTCAGATTAGCAGGATAAAGGAGGATTATCAGATTTCTGAGGGAGCTAACCTGCTGTGGCAGGTGTCCAGGCAGACAAGCTCTGCAGCCTCTTGCAGCAGATTTGTGCTCATTTGCACAACACCTTTCTCTGGTGCCTCTTACAACAAAACACATGTTCCCTCTGAGCTAAGTGTCATGGACAATTGGTAAGGGAAAAATAGGAGGAGAAAGAAAAATGCTTTCAACATACTATAAATCAAGCTTATGGGACTTGATTTCTGTTCCTAAAACTGCAATTAACTCCAGGAGTGATCCCTGAGGCCCAGACACATGAACTGTGCTCTAAGGACACCTGTCAGGTTAGAATGCTGTGATGTTCCCTCCATCTTCAGAATAACTGATGTGATACAAAACTTCAGGGTAGAGAGTCAAATGTTGATGTTCCAGGGAACAGTAATCTGAAACACAGATCAGGTGTCTTTAAACTTATTATTTTGCTAAATACTTCAGGTATGTAACACTAGCCAAAACACAGTTGTGGGGGGTGGGGGAAAAAACAAAAATAAATTCTTAATGAGCAACTGAACTAATAATTCAAAAAACTATCCTGGTACTACCAAATGATCAGGACTCCTGCTATCATAACTGAGAGGCTGAGGTCAAATACCACTGCCCTACTTTAATAATTTATCCACTGAACAAATTAAAACTAGCACATATCTGGTTCAATGACACCAATTGTGCATTACTCTGACAAATACTGAGTTAAGATCTGAGCATTGAGACTTCTTATATAACACTGTCTTAAATTTCTAAAAAGCAAGAAGAGAACTGTGCTTAAAACACATCTACTAAAACCCAAATCCCACACCCCACCTTGTCAAACCCCAGATAACTTTTCCAGGGCTTTGTAAGCAGTATGTGAGGGCAGAAATCTGTCCCATTTCCTGCCTCAGAGCTTAGTGACACACTGGAGCTGACATCAAATCTGACATTTGACTATGAGGTTTTCCTCCTAACCAACTTACTCAGATCCCAAAGTTTACAAACTCCATGCAACATCCTCAAACAAGTCAGTGGTGAATAAAAGAGGGTCAGGCAAATACCTCGCTGGTTATCCCCCAGATTAAAAGATTAATCTGCAATACCTAAATGCTAACCAACACTTTTAGAAGTATTTTTAATAGCCAAATTTGTGTTCAGCAGCCACAGTCCTACACAGGCTTTGTATTTCTCTAGTCATGCTGTGTGAACACCTTCTAGTAACGACACAACGTGACTTCATGCAAGGCAAGAGCCAGGAGTGACCTTTAAGAAAGCTCTCCTCCAAACTCCACACCTGTTACAAAACCCACTCCTGCCCCAAAGCGCCCAAGACAGCTCTTGGCTCTCTACCCAAATCCTGTCTTCCGTGAAATTGTTTCACAAGATGAGGGGGAAAAAAATGCGTTGTCGTTTTTCCTTCTCCATTCCTTCCACACTTGAGCAGCCAGCCCTTACAGGAAATAGCACTGCTGTGGTTTGAATGGCCACACGCATAAGGAGAACTCCTTTCACCATTACCCTCCCCACCAAATACTCTCGTAAGCGAACAAGCTTTAATGTCCATTGCAAACCAGAGAATGAAAGGTTCTATTTTACTTGTTGCTGTTGCTCTTCCCTTCAAAACCCGGCAAAAACGCAATGGTGAAAGCCTGAGCATCACCTACAGAGGAGCTGTTAGACTGATACCAGCTGTAGGAAAAGTGAGAGCAGCTCAGGATCCCACCACAAACCCAGCAAAAACGCAATGGTGAAAGTCTGAGGAGCTGTCACCTAGAGGAGCTGTTAGACTGATACCAGCTGTAGGAAAAGTGAGAGCAGCTCAGGATCCCACCACCACCACCCGAGCCCCGGGCACGGCTCTGCAGGGAGTCACAGGGGCGTTCAGGAACAGGACACCGAGACGCGGCCGGGCAGCGCTGGATTCCCCAGCGCAGCCGAGTCAGAGCTCGCCTTTTCCCAGGAACAGGCAATGGGGTGACGCCGAGTCTCCTGTCCTGGGGGCGAGGGAGCCCAAACCTCCTGGGAAACAGGCACTGCACAGCCTGGGGCTCTGGGAATCCCAGAGCAGCGCTCCCACAGTACCCAAGCCCCGTCCGTACCCGGACAGCGCTGCGGGAGCGGCTCAGTCTCCCGCACACCCTCACAGCGATCCCATTCCCCCATGGCGCCGACACCCGCTCCAGCCCTCACGACCCCCGGGGGTCGGGACACCTTCAGCCCCTCACGACCCCCGGGGGTCGGGACGCCTCCAGCCCCTCACAACCCCCGGGGGTCGGGACGGCTCCAGCCCTCATGACCTCCGGGGATCGGGACGCCTGCAGCCCCTCACAACCCCCGGGGGTCGGGACGCCTCCAGCCCTCACGACCGCCGGGGGTCGGGACGCCTCCAGCCCTCACGACCGCCGGGGGTCGGGACGCCTGCAGCCCCTCACAACCCCCTGCGCCTCTCCCCGTGCTGGGGGCGCCGCCAGTCCCTCACAACCCCCGGGAGTCTCTCCCTGTCCTCGGGACGCTCCCGCTATCTCACGACTGTCCCAAGTCCCTCACAATTCCCCAGAGCGGCCGGGAGCCGCCCCCGGTCCCTCCCCGCGCCTGCGCGGCACCACCGCGCCTGCGCCGCGCCCCCGGGACTATAAAGGCGGCAGTGCCGGAGCGCAGCGCGGTGTCGCCTCCCCGTCGCCGGTGTCGCTTTGCCGTCACCTCCGGTGTCCCGTCCGATAGCGAGGATGGAGGCGGTGGTGCGGCGCTGCCCGTTCCTGGCCCGTGTGTCCCAGGCGTTCCTGCAGAAGGCCGGGCCGTCGCTGCTGCTGTACGCCCAGCACTGCCCGCGCATGATGGAGGCGGCCCCGCCGGCCGCCCGCGCCCTCGCCACGTCCGCCGCCCGCGGGCAGCAGGCGGAGGAGGAGACCCCCGCGGGCCGCCGCGGTGAGTACGGCCGGGGAGCGGGCCGAGGGTCCCCGAGGGGGAAATGTGACACAGACACTGCGTGTCACGGGGGGAAACTTCTGGAATAGGCAGCCCCGAGGCAGGGGTTGCTCAATCCTTGAAATGTCCGCGGTACGGAAATTTGTGGCCGCGGTGTGAATCAGGGACCGGCCTGCTGGGGCGGCCTGCGGCGAGCCCCGGGTGCGGATCCGCGATCCTGCGTCTCGGGGTTTCTCACGGTACGGTGGCCCTTCACGCCGCCCTTGGGGAATATTCCTTAGGGAATTCTGTCCCGGGAGCTCAGGGCAAAGAGCTGAGGCTGGCAGTGGAGGAAGCTGCATGGCTGAAAAATCTCTGAAGTCCTTGAAAGAAGGTCACAGAATCACAAGTTAGAAAAGACGTCCGAGGTCGAGTCCAGCCTCTGACTGAACACTGCCGTGTCAGCTAAACCATGGCACTTAATGCCATATCCAGTCTTTCCTTAAATATTCCCATTGGGAGGGAAAGAGAGGTATTTTTGCCCCTCAAAGGGTACAGTGCTAGATCTAGCATCTTAAATCAGACGTCCCTTGGGTGTTACTGGGATTTTGCGCTTGTATAAATAAAATGTGACTGCTAATTTAAATAGTTCTGAATGGGTCCTGCCAAATTAGTTGCAAAAGTAATGGATCAAAAAACAGAAGTTAGTGTATTAAAATGATGAAGCTGACATGTTTTCCCTTCTCTGTCCCCATCTCAGAGGCCAAGAATGTCAAAGTGGCCCAGCAGAATGCAGATGGAACCCAGCTTCCTGCTGGCCACCCACCTGCCAGTGCTAGCCAGAGTACAGCTAGCAAATGCCCGTTCCTGGCAGCCCAGATGAGCCACAAGAAGAGCAATGTTTTCTGCAAAGCCAGCCTGGAACTGCAGGAGGATGTGCAGGAAGTGCAGGCTGACAGGAAAGGTACGTTCTCTGTGCACTGAAGCAGGGATTCCTCCCGAGAGCTTCTGGTGCCTGCCTTGCATCTGGAGCGTGCCAGGTCTGACAGGCACCTCTGAAGTGATGCAGCTGGGACTATGGGAGACTGCAGGGAAAAGCTGCTGGAGAATGTAGGTGTTAATGACACACCTGTGACGTTGTGCAGGGCTTCCCTGGGTGATTCTGATGTGGAAATGCCATGAGCTGTATTTTGATGTGCTGGTTGGCTCTAGATGTGTGAGTCAAGCTGTTACACTTTCACCCAAGCAGATGTTTAGATCTCAAGAGAGCTTTGCCAGGGTGCTGCTTTAGACAAAAGTTTTATATCCAAAATGCAGCAAAGTGTCAAGACACCAGGCAAGTACCACCACAAATCCAAGCTTGAAAGCAGGCAAATGGTTTTGGGGTGGTTTTTTGGTGTTTGTGGAATTAAAGGATGTTGGCTGGCTTGCAGTGGTAGTGTGGAAGGGCTGTCCTTCAAAGGAAGGAACTTTTCAGCAGTGTCAGTAAAGCCTTGCTGCCTGTCTCACAAGGCTTATTTTACTTTCCTGCTTGCTTTCTGTGGCATAGTTTTTTTTTTTTTAAATCTGTGCTAACAGAACAAAAAGGAAGCAGCTGACTAGAACTGTGCCTTCAGTTAGGTGTGTACCAGTTCTTTCAGATGAGTGCTGTAGCTGCATAGTGTGATTCTCTGAGTCATGATGAACCAAATACATTACAAGGAAATTGCCTGTTGTACTGTGATTGATTAGCAAGGCTAATCCTTCTGTCTTGTCAAAGGCAAATTTGTAAGCAAATAGAATAGTTCATCCTAGCAGGATCAACATGAGGTTTTGGGCATGTCCTTCCCAAAGATTGAAATGTTGGCTTTACTTAAAATGTTTGCTTTGCTGAATACAACTTACTTCACTCTGTTTCAAACCAAACAAACTCACTGGAATTTATTACGATATCTGTAGGTACAGAATTTGCCAAAATACCAAGTACTTCCACAGTGAGAAAGATTGAGACTGAGGGAGCAGAGCAGAGTGGCTTGCTGGAGAAGTTTAAGGACATTATGCTGAAGCAAAAACCGGAAAGTGTCTCTCATCTGCTTCAGGACAACTTGCCAAAATGTAAGAATGTCTGGCAAAACCCCCAGAGGCCCGGTCTGTTGTGATTATTTCCTGCGTGCTGAAGTCTCTTGTCTCCTTTCAGCTGTGTCCACCTTCCAGTATGATCAGTTCTTTGAGAAGAAGATCGATGAGAAGAAGAAGGATCACACCTACCGAGTGTTCAAGACCGTGAACCGGAAGGCGCAGATCTTCCCCATGGCAGACGACTACAGCGACTCCCTGATCACCAAGAAGGAGGTGTCTGTCTGGTGCAGCAATGACTACCTGGGCATGAGCCGCCACCCTCGTGTCTGTGGGGCTGTCATGTGAGTGGTGCTGTGTTCTTCAGAGGTGTTTTCAGGCTGTGTTTTGTTGGAGGGCTTCTGAAAAACTGATTTCTGTACTGAGGGGCATAAGCTGCTTCCGATGTGATTCTTGGTGTGCATTAAGATTACACTCATTTCTTAAGTGGTCACTTGGTGTTCAGATCCAGGGCTGCACTGTGTGTATTGGTCACTGGTTGTGCTCCTTGGATGTTCCTTAAAAGCCCCAGAGGTTACCAGATAAACTGGATGGTATATTGCAGCTGTGCTTGGTCACTGATACCTGACCTTACAGGACTCCCAAGTGTGCAGGTTGCTCAAAGACCCAACACCTGCTTTTTGCTGCCAGTTCTTTTTTAAAACAGTCCTGATTATGTACAGGAATGTTTTCAGCAATGATCCTTTTCTGTGTGTGCCACAGCAAAGCTAATGCCTCTCTTGGGCCTTCTTTAGGGAAACACTGAAACAACATGGTGCTGGAGCAGGAGGCACCAGAAACATATCAGGAACAAGTAAATTTCATGTCGACTTGGAAAAAGAACTAGCTGATCTTCATGGAAAAGATGCAGCACTGTTGTTCTCATCTTGCTTTGTAGCCAACGACTCCACTCTCTTCACTCTGGCTAAAATGCTGCCAGGTAAGATCTCAAACTGCACCTCTGTTGCTACAAAAACACAGCCTTGCCCCAAGCTGTTTGGAGTATGTTTTGCAAACAGCTGTCCAAAGTGAGAATTCACCCTAATCCATGGGCCAGAGTATGGTTTGCTGGTTTTAATACCATATTCAAGTTATATTCAGTACAAATGACAATATCAACCTGCTGAGATTGAGATCTATGAGCTGGGAACTGCTGGAGGAATTAGACAAGCTGAGTCTTCTATTCCTGTGTTTAAACTCTACCTGAAAATGAGACAGCGGGAATTTAGCATCCTCCTACTGGAAGGGGTGAACTTCTCTCTCACTTCAGAAGTTAGGAGAGTTAGATAACTATTTTCTGAAGCTCTCATTTGAGTTAGTGTGAACGCCTAGCCTCAAATATTATTATTGCTTCATGATCTGTAACTTGTTCTTTTGATCAAGAGCATTACTTTCAAGAACAAGCTACCCTTGTTTCCTGAACTCTTCCCATACATAATGCAATGCTAGGAATCAGTTAATGCTTTCTATACTTAAAATGTAACTGGGCTGTAACCTGTTTCCCCAGGTTGTGAGATCTACTCTGATTCTGGAAACCATGCCTCCATGATCCAGGGGATCTGTAACAGCAGGGTGCCAAAACATATATTTCGCCATAATGATGTCAACCATCTCAGAGAGCTGTTGCAAAAGTCTGATCCATCCACCCCTAAGATTGTTGCATTTGAAACTGTTCACTCAATGGATGGTAAGATGACATCAAGGCCTCCTCTCTGCTTCTGGGGCAATTACTCCTCAAATCATCTGTGTTTTAGGTCTCAAAGTGTTCAGTGCTATAGGGGTTGTGTAGGGGTACTTCTGGGGTTTATCCAGTTGAACAGACAATCCTAAACTGCCAGTCACTGCTTTGGTTCCTAGGTGCTGTTTGTCCTCTGGAAGAGCTGTGTGATGTGGCCCACGAGCACGGGGCCATCACCTTTGTGGATGAAGTGCACGCTGTGGGGCTGTATGGAGCCCGAGGAGGTGGGATAGGAGACCGGGATGGAGTCATGCACAAGATGGACATCATCTCTGGAACGCTCGGTACGCACTGCCTGGCACTCCTGCAGGAGCTGAGGCACCAAAGCTGCTGAGCAGCCAAATTCAGTGGGTTAGCTCAAAATCAGTCCAGTCAAATGAACTTGTTAAGGGCTGCTGGGGCCTAGGATTTTTCAGAAAGTCCAAGGGATTTAAGTGTGCCCCACAGTTTGAAAAGCTTCTGTTAAGCTACTTACTCTGCCTTAGAAATAGTTATGGTAGCTTTGTATGGGGTTTTCTTTTAAGCAAGCTAGCAAAAAGTCCTCCAAGTAGCATGTTATACAACTCAAGAAGAAATTCAGGTGAGCATGCTAGTAGAGCAATTCTCTATATTTAGTAGTACTTGGTTCCTTTATGTGAAATGGAGTGCTCCTAATCTAGAAACCTGAGATGGGGAGTTATGTAAAGAGATTTGGCAAGTACTGAAGCAACTGCTATTATCTGAGTAGAATGCAGGCTCAGGAGTAAGTTTACTGCTGTAATTTGGAAGGTTGTTTAAACACCTTTCAAAACATAAATAAAATTTACTAGCCAAGTTTTTTCCCTTTGGAACTTAAAGTCCTGGTTTACAGCCTAATAGGAACAGAAGTGTTCACCAGACACCCTAGTTCTGTCTGTGCTGTGTTCTGCACTCCAAACATTTGGAAAGGAGGGCTGGTATCAACTGCACAATCACAGTAACAGCCTTCTGTGCTCCTTAGGATCACAGGCTATTTCTAGCATCTCTGAAACAGATTATTTTAAATCTGCTGAGAGACTTAGTGTTGATTGCTTGGGGTCACTGTTCAAGTCCTTGCTTGATTATTGAGCTTGGAAGGTCTTCCCCAAAATCAAAATTTGTGTATTTGATAGAGTCATGAACTGTCCTTGCTGTGCAGCAGCTAGATCCACGTTACCAAGATTGGCTTAAAAACAAAGCTGTACCATGTGCTGAGTAAATACAAGATTACTGAGGGGGGGCTGGAACACGCCATTACGTGTGTGGTCAGAATAACCCATTCCTCCGAGCAAAAAGCTCCAATCCTTCACATCATTCCAATAGGTGGAAAAAATAAGTTCAGTCAGTTACCTTTTTATTTTTTTTTTCCTTCAGGCAAAGCATTTGGCTGCGTGGGAGGCTACATCTCCAGCACCAGCTCTCTGGTGGACACGGTGCGCTCGTACGCGGCCGGGTTCATCTTCACCACGTCGCTGCCGCCCATGCTGCTGGCCGGGGCGCTGGAGTCCGTGCGGACGCTCAAGAGCGCCGAGGGGCAGGCGCTGCGCCGCCAGCACCAGCGCAACGTCCAGCTCATGAGGCAGATGCTGATGGACGCGGGGCTGCCCGTGGTGCACTGCCCCAGCCACATCATTCCCATCAGGGTGAGCACCCGGGCTACTGTTGGCTGTGGTGCCCGTTTGACCGCCCGTGAGCACGCTGTACCGTCAGGTGTTAGTGACTGCCTTCACAAAGTTCAAACTCGCCCTGTTGCTCAGTGGTGATTGCCAGGAGTCTGGCTTAAGTCTGGTGTAAATATAAAATAGGGGGAGAAAGACTGGCTTTCATACACTAACAGTATACAAGAAATGAGGAAACTGCTAACAAGCTAAAAGATGTGGGTTGTAAACAGCTACCTGCCTAGGCTGCAGCAGTGCTCTTAATGCCCAAACTTAGTCTTTTTCTGGCCTACCAGCCCTATTGGATTCTTACGGCTTGCTAAGTTGGGCTGACGTTTTACCAGCTCTCATTCTTTTGGTTGCTCTTGTAACGTAAAATTTTGAACTTCAGGTTGCAGATGCTGCTAAAAACACAGAGATCTGTGACAAGCTGATGAGCCAGCACAGCATCTATGTCCAAGCCATCAACTACCCAACAGTTCCCCGTGGAGAGGAGCTGCTCCGAATTGCCCCCACACCTCACCACACCCCCCAGATGATGAGTTATTTTATCGGTGAGTGGACTCCTGCAGCAGTGCACTGCAGATCCTGCCTGTCTGTGCAGTCTTTGTACTAAAGATGAGACTGGGAAGTACTTAAGTTTTAGATGTCATGAGCTGGACAGTGTCTTTCCACGCTGCAGCACATGCTGCAAATTTCCCTGCTTGGAGTGTGAGATGTGAAGGCCAGTGCACGGTGACAGAAGGTGCAAGGCCAGTGCAGACCTGTACCCAGCCAGGGCTCTGCTCATGCATTGTCCAAACCAATCTTCACATGTTACATGGATTCCAAACTCAGCTGTCCTCAGCTGAGCTGTTAACTTGTCTTAAATGTGGATCTGTTCAGAGAAAGTAGATCCTTCTTGATCCTGTCAGGAGAGTGATATGAGGATAGCTGAGGCTTAGTTGCAGCCCAGTTGTTTCAAGAGGTAGATTGAGCAGGGATAATAGGATTTCACTCTGACACACTTGTTAGGAGAATAAATTTGCTGACATTTCTGCTGCTTCTCTAAAGCTTTGATCTTAATAAACTTTTCTTAACAGAAAAACTGCTGGCTACGTGGAAGGATGTTGGTCTGGAGCTGAAACCACACTCCTCAGCTGAATGCAACTTCTGTAGACGACCCCTGCACTTTGAAGTGATGAGTGAACGAGAACGAGCCTACTTCAGTGGCATGAGCAAACTAGTATCTGTCAGTGCATGAGAGTAACAGTGTTAGTTGTTGTCCAGCTCTAGCATTGAGTCAGTAGCATTTTTTAATTGCTCAAGTATTTTAATTGTAGCTGAGGCACTACGCTCTGAAAATAAATTTCAAGAGCCATGATGCCCCTGTTGTGTTTGTGTGCTTGTCTGTGTCTCTTCCATAAGGGGAATTGATGTGTTGGGGGGATGGCATTTGATGGAATAAAACAGTGCCCCTCAGCTGAACTGCTGCCTGTCCAATGACTGTGCCCACAGAACTTCAGTAGTGCTTCCTGCACAGGGTTTACTTATTATGAAAAGAGAAAAGAGCTTCTCTGGCCCATCTTCCTGCAAGCCTTTGAAAGCATGCAGATATAGTTCTACATGCCCACGAATACTTCAGCACCTTGAGCAGTGCTGTATACAAGCAGCACCTCCCATGTTTTGAGAGGTAGGCATTTGGAAGGGGTTGTGCTAGATGCTGTCTCCCTCTGCTACCCTCTTCTTCCTTTATAGTTTGTGCACAAGCATTCACTGCACTGAGGGGAAAGGTGCTAATGGCATCAACTAAGTGGTATTTTCTGACTACCTGGCAGAAAACCAAGGTGGTGGTGTAGGGGCTGGAGGCTGGAGAAGGGAGGTGTGTTCACCAGTGTAGGTGGGCTCTGGCTCTGCAGGTCCCCATGGGCTGCTGTAAAAACTGGCAGCAAGCAATAGAATAGTTCAGGTCTCTGAGAGAAGTCATTGTGGGAGAGCATCAGTACTGCCTTTGCACCCCCTCTGAAACCTTAGCAGTTGGGTGTAACAGGCCTATCTTATTTAATGCTTTGGTAAATAGCAAAGGCCTGCTTTGACAGGGAGAAGTAAATTCTCTGAGTGAGCACATGTACTCAGAGGTCAGTATTGGCATGAAGTCAGGAAGAGCACTGAACTGCTCCTTGTGGGTGCAGGCACAGCCAGAGACTGCTGCAGAGGTTTTCACTGGCTCTGAACAGCCACTCTCCCCCCGGGCCTCTTGTTTTTTGGCTGTAAGGAGCCAACCTGGCACTTCCCCCTGCTGGCACACTCATGTGTGCCGTGAGGCTGCCTCCCACTAGGGATCTGTTATAGTATCACAAATACACACGTGTGGGGTGGAGATAGAGTCCCAAATTAAAGCAAAATCATCAGCTCCATCAGCTGGAAGTCACCAGTTGTTTAAGCATGTCCTGAAGCACCCTGCCTTTCTCAGAAGAGTTTTCGTAAGATATTTTTATAAAACATTTCCAAGCAGTTAAGCTACTTTGAAAAAGCCCCCCCTGCTGCCTCTGCCACATGCAGGTGGGCTGTAGGAGGGAGGATGTGATGCCAGCCAGCCAAGGGGCTGCTGCTGCCTCTGCCACGTGCAGGTGGGCTGTAGGAGGGAGGATGTGACCCCCTGGCCTTGCCATGGACCATTTGTGGCCCAAGACTCAATGCATACGCATCTGTTATAGAGCTCTTCCCATCATCTTTTAGGTTATATTACTACATTAACTGGACACATGAAATAACAAGGCACAGCTCCTCCATCAGCCTCTCCCAAGGACTTTGTCCCCTGCACCATGACATGCCAACAATGTCATTGCAAACTCTGGCAACAATCAGGGAACAGCTGAGTGTGTGTGGGAGATAACACGTTGACTCACACATGGCCATGTTCTGAAAGACCCAGGTGACTTGCATTTTCTAGTATTTTTTCTCTGAAAGCTTTCAGAATTGGCCCAATCCATTTTACAAACCAGTTTATAAGCCCAGTTTTTCTTCTTAGTTTTTATAATGGCAATTCAACACTTTGTTCTCCCAAAGAGAAGAAATAAGACGTAGAAAGGCACCAGCTATCAGAAATCTCCAAAGTTCCTCCAAATTAATCACAGGAGAGAACCAAACCCCAGGATTCAAAGCTGGCAACCTTTGAAATGACAGGAACACGAATAACCTCAGCACGTGGCAGCCAGTACCTCCACACCTTTAACATCAGCTGTGACAAATTACCTTCAGCACTGCTGTTGGCAAGCAAGAGTGTGAAAGCAGAACCAGGGCACAGCAAGAGGCCAGCAGATGTCCATCACTTAACTGCAAAAGAAAGACAGACAAATCCAATGGCACATTGAAAAGATAAATTCTCCCCAATGGAACGGACAAAGAAAGAAAAAATAAACACATATTGTTTCCCAGCTAATAAAAATTGAATGGGGAGTTGTATAAGTAGGGATAAGTTATGCAAACTTTAGTTTGGTTCCCGGAAAAAATAATAGAGGAAGTAATCAGTAAAATATGTTTAAGGTCAGACAATGGCAGTGGCAGAGTGAGGAAGCAGGAATGCAGCCATAAAGCCATGGCTAACATTTGTCAGGGCCAAAATAATTCATCTAGTTAAATGTTGCATAGCCCTAAACTCACAACCCCCCCTCCATTTCCCAACCTATTTACACAAAGGAGAAACCCCAGGTGCTGCAGGAGCAGCAAAACCATTCCAAGTGCGAGAAGGAGCACGTGTTCCCCACTGCTGGGAGAGGCTGCAGGGGCTTCTGCTCCTGCCATGGTCTGGGGCATTACTGACAGCACCAATCCACAGCTCTGGCATCCCTGATGTTCTGCACCCATTTATTTTGGGGCACATCCCTTGCACTGCGCCCTGGCCTGCTGCCAGCAGCTGGGATGGGGGATGTGAGTGTGGACTCACCACAAGCCCCTGTTGCTGGGGCACACACTGGCACAAGGCACCAAAAGGCTAATGCAAGGTAGCCCCTGGCCCAGAGCTGCCAGCCCACCACAGCAAGGCTGGACTCCTGGTCATTTAGGACATTCTGCGCCCCAGCCCTCCTCCAGCCTGATCCCAAGCCCTCATCAGGGTTAGGTGAGGGTTAGGGTTAGGTTAGGCACCCTCCTCCCCAACCCTGCACAGTCCCAGGAGGGAATATCAGGGAATATCCCAGATATTCTTACCCCACAGCTGAATAGCCTTTGATTCCCTGCTGCTCCTACCTGCCTGCGGCCATTCCCCAAGGATTGAAGGGAAGGCACAGAGCTCTTGAGAGGGTAAGGGCTCCTCTCCCTTTCCCACAGGCACCTGAGGTTTCACAGCCCAGGTGCCAACTGACTCTTAATTCACACATTCAGCTCACAAGCAGGTGTAACTCTTTTGCAGCCCCTCTGGGGAGTGGAAGCCAAAGGAGTTAGCTCCTCTGAGATTTTGCCCTTTCCCACGTGGGAATCCCATAAAGAAAAGCATCATAGTCCTATCATTTACTCTGCAGCTCGTTTGCTGTGGAGTCCATGAACCTTTGTGTGTGAGTCTTAAAAGCCCTGAGCACTCGGGCTGCTGTGTGGGTGTTCAGCCACAGCCCCCTTCTATTTGAAACAGGCTGTGCCCTGTTGTCCCCTGCCCAGCCAGGAAAATGCCTCGTGCCCTGAGGTGGCACAAGTCACTGCTGACCAAATGTGGGATTCCCAAGCATTGCCTCAATCCCCAGGTCTTTTGCAGGGCAGCAGCAGAGACTTTTATCTCAAACCTTAAAGAGAAGCTGGGAAAGGAAAGGAAAGCACGAGATGGGAAGAGATGGGGACATGAGACAGGATGTGAGGGGACAGATGCTAGCAGAATGGGCTGGAGGGACATGGAATGGGAGGGGATGGGACAGGAGACAGGATGAGATAGGATGGGAAGGGTGCCCAGCCTTTGGGCTGCTCCTGGCCATCTCTCCCATGACCATGGGCCTTTGGCACGGGGGGACTGTCACCTGGAATGGCTGCACTGGCAGGGGGTGGGGGCAGCGAGTGGGACAGGTGGGAAAAGGGACACAGCCCTCACTCCCCCTCAATATTTGGGCAAGTTAAAAATTACCAGCACAGAAGGGGAGTAAGATCTGAAGGAGAAGGGTGACTCAGCTTGTCAAATGACTCTGGTGGCATCAGCCAGGCTTATTAGCATTTATATACAGAGGGAGCTTTCCTGCACTGAGGCTGCTTCCTGCACAGCAGCATCTTCCCTCCTTCTCCTCCATGTCAAAAAGAAATTGATTCAGGCTTGGACTTTTTTTTTTCTGCATTAAACATTTAAAAAAAATATTTTACAGCTGGCTTTGCAAATCTTCCATCTCATCCTGGGCATGGAGGGTAAAGCCAAGACATGGCAATGCCCTGACCTGGGTGAGGAGTGGGAGGATTTGGAGACCAGGATGCAGGCAGACTCCACTGCATTCCCAATTCTTCTCTTGGCTTTGCATCCTCCCGCTTTCCCTCCTCATGGCCACACAGGAATTCACTCCAGGCAAGAGAACATCTCCATAACCTTGCAAAATCACCAGCCATTAAAATGAGCAAAGCTGGGCTGAGCAGGGATGCTGCCTCCTGCAGCCAGCTCAAGCTCTGGGCATTGCTGGAGTGGCTCAGTGTAAAAATCTCTGCCAGGCACTGTGCCAGATCCCTGGATTGTGGATGTCCTTCAAGGCAGTGAGGGCTGCACTCAGCCAGGGCAGGCAGGTTGTGATTGTTGCTGGCTCCCAGCTCACGATGTCCAAGCAATTTGTTTCGCAGCTCCAGAGCTCACAGCTGCTAAATGCCCAAACATGGGGAACCCAGGGGATCTCCAAAGAGCATCAGACTGTTTTAAAAATACTTTATTCTTTAGAAAATACAGCGTTCAGTACAGTGTGCTCTGCTCCTCCCAGCTCCAACCCCCTGACTCCGCCGAGGCAACATCTGGACATTCACCGCCACAGCTGGAAAGCAGAGGGCAGGTTTCACTGACCCCTCTCCATCCTCTCAGGGAGGCAGGTGGCTCTCGAGCCCTCGCTGGCACCCAGCAGCAAGGTGCTCTCCCCCCTAGCCCCAGGGCAGCCCAAATCACAGTGCCAAGCTGGGACCGTGGAGCTGATGGTGGCCCTTGGTGGCTGGGGACATCCCCAGGGGCACACAGGGGCTGCCATGCTCCCCCACACAAGGATTTGGAGTAGCCCATGTGATTATTGAGACATGGGGCTGCCCCAGCCCAGAGACCCAGCTGAGAACCTGGGGATAAGGTAATGGTGGGGGCTGGGGAATGGAGATGGGGGACCAGGGCTCAGGAACCCCTCAGCTCCCTTCCTAAACAGGGATAGGGCTGAGTCAGGGCTGTAACAGCTCCTTCTGAGGGGGAAAACCTTACTGAAGCAGTTCAAAAAGGAGATGCAAACATCACCCAAAGGCAGAGTCACCTTTCTCCAGGTCCAGGCTGAGCTCAGGACTCAGTGGGGAACTTCCACCTCCCGCTGCCTGGCTCTCTGCACGGAGAAGCTCCCATCCCACAGGAAGCAAAGCCCACCCCACAGGGGGTCCTGCCCACACCCTGAGGGTGCGGGATCGCTCCAGCCTGGGGCAGAGGGGCCGTGCACACCAAGAGTGGGACAGGGGAACAAGGTCTGGAGGCTGGGCGGGCAGGGACAGAAGCATTTTCTCTTTTCAAACAGGAATCCCCAACACTACCCCCTTCCCTTTGCATAGAGCAGCTTTCAGGTGAGTGTGTCCTTCAGTCACCCAGGGGACACTGAGAGCAGTGGTTGTGACCCTGAGGGGGACAGGAGCAAGGCTGGGGGGACAGGAGCAAGGCTGGGGACATGGCTCTGCTGCTCCCATCCTCCTCTGCAGCCCCGGGGCTCGCACAAGGACACGAGCAAAAGAACCAGCGACAACCCTGAACCCTCCCCATCGCTCTGCCCCCAGGTGCAACAAGCCATCCAGATGTTTAAAAAAGGAATGAAACAGGAAAAAAAAAAAAGGTAAAAAAACCCAAAAAACGGCTGAGATGGAGGGAAAGATCCCCAGGTCAGCGGAGAGGAAGGCGGGAGCGCCGCAGGGATGGTGTCCGTTGGCCGCCGGCCCCGCGCGATCTAACTGTCCTCGCCGTTCTCGCCCGGCCCCTTGATCAGCCGCTTCTGTCCCCGCTTGCCCACGGGCCCCTTGGGCTTGGCGAAGGCCTGCTTGAAGGCGTGCTGCTTGGGGTGCACCTCCTCGTACAGGAACTCCGCCGTCAGCTCCGCGCCGTCGTCGATCTCGATCTGCGCGGAAGCGGGAAATGGATCTGACAGCCGGACAGCCGCCTCTGGGGCACCCAGCTCCCCCAGGCCCGTCAGAGGGGCTGCAGCACGGCCCCGTGGCAGGGTCCAGCTCCACCACCTCGCTCTCACCTTCTTGGCTATCTCCAAGCAGAACTCCTGCTCCACAGTGTCCAGCAACCGGCTCTTGCAGCTGGAGTAGAGCATGCGCTCCTTGATGCTGCACTTGTACCCGGGCATGGAGTAGATAAAGACTGCAAAAACACAGCAGGGCTTGTGGCACTGCCCGGGCCCATGGCCAGGGAGCACCGGCTGCATCCCACCCTGCTCACAGCTCTTCCAGCCCAGAGTGCCAGACAACATCCAGCAGCAGAGGTGAGCCACCCCCTCCATCACCCCTCCCAAATCTCCCCTGGTGCTCCTGCAACACTGGAGGAAAGCAAACCACCACCACTGAATGCTCTGGGCAGCAGCCAGAGACCTGCCCTGCACCCACCACAGGAGGGAACTGACTCAAGGCTCCCTGATGCACCATCCCCATCCTCAAAGGGTTTGCCAGCACCTATCACAGGAGGGAACTGACTCAAGGCTCCCTGATGCACCATCCCTATCCCTATCCCCATCCCTGCTTGCTGCCCATGCAACCAATGGTCCAGGGAAAACAGGGATTGGCACAGGCTCAAACCGGCCCTTCCCCATGCTGAGGCTCTCACCAACAGACTCCAGGTAATCTCCCTCGTGTGAGTGCTTGTACAGGAAGAAATGGTAGCGAGCAGAGTCCTGGGGGATCCTCTTGGGCAGGTCAGAGATCTCCGTGGGGCTCGTGTGCACCAGGTCGATGGTCTCCCGCTCCAGATCCAGCTTCTGATGGACAGAGGGGACAGGAGCAGATGGGAGTGAGAGACAGCAGCAGGATGTGGGGAGTGGGGCACAGAGAAGCCATGAGAGGGACCTACCAGCTGGATGTAGTTGATTTTCTTCTGCTTGAGAGCCTGGATGGCTTGCTGGGCATCCAGCTGCAGGGGGAAGGCCAGGCCCTGCAGCGTCTGGTGCTTGCTCTCCACACTGATCTCCGTCTTCACCTGGGGATGGAGACCACCTCGAGCGTCAGGGCATGGTGGCAAAGGGGGGAAGGAGGAACAGGAAAACCAGCTGCTTCTGCAGCTAAAGGCTTCTCATCCAAGGAGGTGTCTGACACCTGTCCCACAGGGATCATGGCATTAAACCACCGAGAGTCAGCCAGGCTCAGGATGGTGGCTTGTCACCATGCCACCTCTCCAGGACACCACCCGGCCCCAGCCATGCACCCCACACCTCCTGCTTCACTCTCAGCAAACACCAGCTCAAAACCAACGTTTCCCAGTGAATCCCTGGCAGGAGTGCTGTGACCAGCACTGGCACACGTCCTCTCCGATCACCTCCAACTGCAACCTGTGGGTGACAGGGAAGCCCTGGAAGGGAAGCCCTCAGCTGGGCACCCCACCCTCCTCAGTGGGTTTAACTGCAGCAGACAGACACTGCCTCCAGCACCAGAGCAGGGGATTGAAGATCCACAGCTCACAACGATCCCAGCCGCTGTGCTCCCCACAACCCCTACAAGGCAGAGGCTGCCAGCCATATCCCCAGCAAACCCCCTCGTCCAGGAGACCAAACCCCGCTTCAAAGAGGGGAGAGAAGAGACTGCAGAGACATCAAATGGCTGCAGGCGCCTCCACGCAGGCCCAGCAGGGTCCCTGTGGGGCTGGGAGACGGGGGACGCGGCGGGCACACCATACCTCCTCGGGGTCAGGGTACTCTACCAGCGATGGGCAGCAGCAACAGCCCCCCACCATCTGCCACAGAATACAGGGAGAGGGGTCACCCCCACGGCAGAGGAGCCCCTCCCAGCTCAAGACCCCCTCCCAGGGAAACACTCCAGCAACACTGTCCCAGCTACTCTGCAGTGAACCAATCCCTTTCCTTTGGGATTGGTTTTGGGGATTTTGGATAGAGTCCAACCTCTATGGGTTTTTTTTTTCTTTCTTCATTTCCCTCCCCCTGATAGAGAAAAGGAAGAGACAAGTCAAGGCATGCCAAGAAAAACACAAGAGCTTGAGCTGAGATCTCAAAACCACTGGGCAGCACCACGGTGGGTCTCGTTACAGGCTGCCCTTTGTTAGAGCCCCCACACCCTGGGGAGACGATGGAGCCGGATGCCCGGAGCAGAGCATGCAGGAAAACACTGCCAGGAGAAGGAGAAACCGGGCCTCAAGCGAGCAGAGCAGCCTACCATCTCAGTGCCCGAGTCTTGGGAGCAGGAGTCCTGCCAGCGTGGGGAGAGGAGACACACTGTCAGTGGCACCCACTGCAGGGAGGGGACGCGTGTGACAGCACCAGGGGAGGGACACACGCGTGTGCCAGGGGCAGGCAGCTGCACCAGCCCTGCTGCAGCACAGGGAAGGCTGATCCCAGCGATGTGGGCAGGGGGAGCAGCAAAAAACGACAGAGGAGATGCCTGTGCAGCCCTGAGCCTGGGCATGCAGGGTCTCCAGCAACATCCCTGTGCAGAGCCCGGCCCTGCCCCACCTCCTCCTGGCTCCCCAGGCAGGGTGGCCCCAGTCCAGGGCTGGAGGAGTTCCTGCACTTGCAGCAATAGCTTGTGGGCTATCCTCCACTAAGGAGCATATGTGGAAGGTTTGTGAGGAGAAAACTGCCCAGGCCTCTATCCATGCCAAGCATCCTGGAGGATGAGCAGGGTGTTGATGTGCAGCTGTAGGGAAAGGGAAATAATTGCTCAGGTCCAAGGGCACCAAGTCCAGCTGACCTCCAGCTCTGCCATCCCCCAGGGTGCCCTGGCACCAGCAAGAGCTAAGGGCAAGCTCCCAGAGATTCAGGACACACACAAGTTCACAGGGTTCCACCCTGAGGAGAGGTGCAGCACAAGGACATTACCACTGCCAGCTCCTCCAGAACCCCAGCCTTCTTTCCCATAAATGCAAGAAGACCAGGAGAGTTACAGTGGGATCACAGAGACCTCAGCTCTGACACAAAGCACACTGAAGTCCAAAAACACCAGGAGATGCAAATTTGTCCCAGCAACATCAACTCCCCCATATACCTCTGCATTTCCTACTCCTTCCCTTTTCAGAAACATTAAAAACTGGCTGCCTGAGCACTCCCCAGGGCACAGCCTGGGAGCAGTGCACGGGACACCTGAGCATGTGCCACATCCCAGCCTCCCAACCTTGCCAGCAGCAGGCTTGCCTGGGGGTTATTTTACCTCCTTTTCTTTAGGTTAGATTTTCTGCTCCTCTTCCCTCCCTCCTGGCATGGTGCTGACCCTGCCTGAGGAGCATTTCTGTGTCTTATGGCAAAGTCCTCACAGGAGGGTTCTGGTGAGGCACCACCAGCACTGCAGGGCAGCTGTGAAGGACACCCCCTTACACACTGCAGTGGCACCCCACCTTTGCTTCTTCTCAATTCTCCTGCCTCCTCCCCCAGCCCCAAGGCTGCCTTCCTCTGCCCCAGGGGCCTGCCAAGGGGATATGCCCAGCTCCCCCTGCACCCATGTTCCTGAACCTGCAACACTTCTACAAAGACTCCCCAGCCGTGGGTGTTGAGCTCAAAGCCAAATTCAAAGCTGTTTCTTAGCCCACGGTCTGCTGACAACTAGCAGCTCAGTAAAGCTGGCATTTTCTAGCTCTTAAAAATATATACATATATATAGCAGGTGGCAAGTTTCCATGAGCTCCCACCCAGCTGTCAAAAAGGGGGTTAACTCACAACATCACCTCTGCCCATCCAATGCTCAAACCCCAGCCTAAAACCTGCTTTGCCAAAGGCTGGGCAGCTCCCTGGGGGATGTGCAAAGCTGAGTCCTTCCTTGCTCAGTGCCAAAGGCTGCTCTGCTGGCCCTGCAGCCATCACCTGTCCCTTTAGCTGTCCTGCCTTGCCCTTCCCACCCCCTTTCCACACTCAGCTGCTGGCCCTCACCACTGGCTCCCCTGCACTGGATCTGCTCCTCCACACTCAACAGTCACATGCAAGCATCCCCCAAAGCCTGTGCACAGGGGACCCTGCAAGCTGCAGGCACTGAACAAGGCTGGAAGCATCACTGTGCCAGGCTGTGGCACCAACACAGAGATCCCTCAGCACACCCAGCACTTGGCTGCTTGCCACCTTTAAATCCACAGGCAAAAATACATCCATTTTCATCTCTTTAATGTCAGTGACTCCTCCCTGTGGCCCAGGCTGACACAGGGGACCATGTACCCTTAAAACAACCCCCAACCATCCAGACAGCAGCAGCACCTCCATCCAGAGCTGCATCTCCCAAAGGCAAGGGTGGGAGGGAAGGAGAATGAGGCAGATCAATGAGCATCACAAGCACCACTTACCTGGGCCATACAGCCCTGTAAGACACACCCAGCAGCCCCCCAAAACTACTTAATCCTGCAGCACAGGCCAGACAAGGTGATGGAGATCACAGAATCAGCTGAGTCAAAAGGGACCCTCGAGGATCATCAAGTCCAGATGTCCCAAGGTGCCAAACAAAGCACACAGTCACCATCAGCACCTCTCTCTTCTCCAAACATGAGCATCTCCTTGGATCCCCCAGAACAAATTCTGCCCAGGCCCTCCAGGCAGGGAGCTGGGATAATTCCCCTAAGACCCACCTGCTGGAGACCCCCCCTTGGTGGCATCTGCCAAATGTCCCTCAGCTTTGCCACCTGCAGAGCTGCTTTGGGAGGTGGAAATCACCCCCAGACCAGCTTCAACAGGCAGAAACCTCCTGCCTCATCTGTGCTATCAGTTAATGCCATGAGGCTGATTGGCTTCACAGCTCCCACTTGTCCTGATCCACCCATGAGAGCCACAGCCCCAGCACAGGCAGAGGAGAGGGATGCTCCTCCAGAGAGGAAAGCTTTCTAAGGGAATTCCCCCACCCCAAAACAAAATGCTGCTTCCAAGTGGTCTCCCCACACAGTGAGCACACCCCCTTTTCTGCTCCAGTGTGTCACAGCACCACAGAGGCTGTGGAAGGCCAGCAGGGAACAATGGTGACACAGCCCTGTGTGCCCCCAGCCCTACCCTGTGCCACTTCCATCCTTTCCAGCACAAAAGCCCCCAAATACAGGCTAAGATCTGTATTTCTTGGGACAGCATCCCTCATATTTATAAAGGAAGTGTATGGGAGAGGATGCTGCTGCAGGCCAAAGATAAGCTTGAATTCTTCCTGCCTTCCCTATCCTCAAACTCAGCTTTGCTTTTGCTCCAATACCCACAGGTTAGAGACCTGCTTTCAGCCACAGACCATTTCTGACTGTCAGCAAAACACAGTCCTGAGCTCATGTCCAAGCAAGGGGAAAAAATAGTGTAAATTCCTCTTTGTGCTACCAATTTGACTGTGAGGGTGCTCCTCCACCTCAAGAAGGGCAGGAATGGTTTAAACAGCAGAGAGTGGAGTAAAAATGACCCATCCCTTATAGCTGAATGCTCACTCCCTGCATCCTCCAGCCCTTTGTGCTCAGAGGGCTCAGGCTCCTCTCCCAGGGCTGTCGGACACCCAGCCCTGCTGGACACACACCTCTGCTGGACACATGGACACACAGCCCTGCTGGACACCCTGCCCTGCTGCTCACCCTCCCTGTTTCACATCATCCCTGCTGCACACCATTCCTGCTGCTCACCCTCCCTGTCTCACACCCTCCCTGCTGCTCACCCACCTCGTTGATGCGGATCTGCTGCAGCTCCTGCTCGGCTGCGGTCAGCGGGGCAGGGGCAGAGCAGGAGGACACGTGCTTCTGGTAACCACTCAGGGACACGTCCTCCTGCAGACAGAGCACAGCACAGGGCAGTGTCACACAGAGCACAGGCAGTGTCTCGGGGGTCACTGCTGCAGGGCAGGGTGTGCCCCCAGCCTTGAGCTGAGTCTGAGCAACCCAGAGAGTCTCGGGCTCCCTCCTGACCAGGAGGACCAACCTGAAGGCTCTCGGATTCCTCCATGCAAATCCCACACTCGATTTGTCTGTTCTGACCCCCTGCCCCTCCCCAGTCACCCATGGCTGTGGCAGTGGGCTCCTCTGGCTGTTTCATGAAGCTCATGAGCATGGAAGTGAGAGGGAAAGGCAGAGCCCATAGCCCAGGAGCAGCAGAGGGACCTTGGAGAAGAGCACGAATGCTCCCAGAGGCCCCAGCAGGACTGATGTCCCTGGCTGTGCAGCTGCCTCTGCCCATGGAAGAGGAGGGAACTCTCCATGCAAGGCAGAGGCTAACCCCGGTGTGGAGGCAGCTCTGGCTGCTGGAGTGACACTGCCACCACCTGGCACTTCTGCCATTCAGCGTGAACCTCATCCTGCAGCCTCCCTCCCACCTCTCCCAGCTCTCCCACACAGACCCCAGCCGTGCAGGCAGGAGAAAGCAGCACTGGCCACACAGGCAGCAGAGTGCAGGACCACCACCCTGCTGCTCCCTCACCAAACAGCAGCACCCCACATCCAGCTCAGCACACCGAGCTCTGGGCAGGCTCTGAAGCTCAGGCTCAGCCCCCAGGGCTGCCCAGGACCCACCACGG
Source organism: Passer montanus (assembly GCF_014805655.1). NCBI lineage: Eukaryota > Metazoa > Chordata > Aves > Passeriformes > Passeridae > Passer > Passer montanus. The sequence goes on from NW_024374367.1 coordinate 2,804,274, forward strand.
TACCTTCACTGTGCCAAACATCTCGTCCTTGATGTGCCCCCCGCCAAACTCCTTCTTCACGGTGGCCCTGGTGGCAGCGTACAGCATCTTCAGCCGGACCTGCGGGACAGGGGCAGTGCTGTCACACGGGGCACGGGGAGCCAGGGCTCACAGCCACCACCCCCACGGGCTCCACACCCCTCAGCCTCTCCTGGCAGCACCCACCGAGTTTCTGGCTCGGTCTGATTTTTAATGGCAGCATCCCGAGGTAGGGATCAGCTGGGAAAACCCACCAGCACTATTTCTGGGGCTGCAGCCTTGCCAAGAGCTGCCCACAATCCAACAGTTTATTCCATGCTTTGCTTTCCAGTCCCTGAGCTCCAGAGCACCATTTACCACCAGCACTTGGGTTAGAGGAGGCACAAATACCACAGACCCACTTAAAAGTGACTTTTGCCTTTGGCACTTCTATTGCATCATTCTGCAAAACGCAGGGAAGAGCTTTGGCAAGTGCTCCTGGGCATATTGTGCTTCTGCAGTCAGAGCCTCTGTGGTTTGTTAAAAGATATACATATTTTAAAAACATATTATTATATATACACGTGTATATGTGCATGTACACATGCACAAATATGCACATGCATATGAAATTACATATATATCACTATTAAAAGATATACATATTTTAAAAATATATTATTATATATACACACACGTGTATATGTGCATGTACACATGCACAAATATGCACATGCATATGAAATTACATATATATCACTTGTATACATATTTCTATATATGTGACCAGTGCATGTATTAATGTGGCAGTAAATCTATCTAGTTTATAGATTACAATAAATATATAACAAATAAATACATAGGAATATATATACACACATATACATATATGCACACACACAAACATGTATCTAGAAGACAAGCACATGTTAACACATCAGTAAATTTCAGCTGATGTGCTCAACAGGATGGCATTTTCCAAGCTGCACCACTGACATCCTCTAAACCTGCTTCCCATCCAACCAGCCCTTTTGTGTCACTCTCCACCAGCTGATTTTGGAGCAAGGCCTGGAGAAGGGCTGGCAGCCACTCTGCATCAGCCTCAAGCAGAGCAGGGCCAGGCTGGAGGCAAATCAGTGTCAGTGCCAGCTCTTCCCAGCAACAGCCAGAGCCGTGGTGGGATGTCTCCACCCATGGTGGGATGTCTCCACCCATGGTGGGATGTCTCCATCCTGGCCTCATGGTCCACACCACTCCCCCCTCTACATCCCAGCTCCTCCACCTCCTCACTGGCACTGAAACAGGACAGAGACACAGTCCCAGTGCATCTCCCTGTGTCTCAAAAACCTCCCCATCCCCACGGCAGTCTCCATTCCTCAAGCCCCGAGGGTGTGAACGCTCCTCCTCAGCCCCAGGGCAGAGCCCCCTTGGCCAGCACTGCCTCCCTGGCACGTCCCTGTGCCCAGGCTGGGTGCCAGGGCCCGGGGCTCACCGGGGAGCTGTCTGGGGACCAGGAGATGAAGAGCCACTCGTAGCCCTGGGCGTTCTGGCTGTCCAGGCGGTACAGGAGGTAGCAGGGCTGCTGCTCGTCCAGCAAGGGCAGCACCAGGCTGTCGTAGTCGGCGTCCCAGCGCCGGGACAGCTCCTTGTGGGCTCCCAGCACGAGCTGCTCTGCAAGGAGAGGACAGGAAAGGTGCTGTTAGACCAAAGCAAGGCTCGTCTCACAGGACCAGGGGGCGGATCACTCAGGGTTCATGGCAGCTCCACCACCAACAGTGATGCTGTGCTGCAGAGGAACAAGCTGTGACCTCAAGTGACGTGCAGGAGGGTACATTCCCACCAGGAGAGACCACGGGGCTGTGGCTGCTGTGGAGGGCTGGTTTGCTGCCAGCCTCCTGTCAACCATCTCTTCCCCTCCTGTGTTTCCCACCAGCAGAGTCTCCTCTCTGGGGATCACCTGTGGCTTCCTTCCATTCTGCTCCCTCCAGCTCTGCAGTCCCACCCACCCCTCCTTGCTCGCAGGGGAACACAGGACCTCCCCCATCCCACCTGGACAAGCCTAGGGTCACTAGGGCACCTCAGCAGGGACACAGAGAGCACCAGCATTTTGGATGCTGAGAAGAGTAATGGTCTCAGCAAAATCCACAGTGATGAGCCAAAGCTGCTCTCATTGGAGTCCTTGTAACCTCACAGGGGTCAAAATCAGAGCTGATAGCCAAAGCCCATGTCTGTGGGCAGCAGGGATGTCCCAGAGCGCCCAGCCTGGAGGGGGACCATGCTGCCAGGAGAGCCCCAGCCTCTGGAAGCAACCTGTGCACTTCACACACACCTCAAGGCATTATTTCCAGCTGCTACACAAGTGGCAGTGGGACTGGGAGCCCTGTGAGCTGGGCACTGCTCAGCTGGGATTCAAACACTGCTGCAGGCATCCTACAGACATGAATCCACACCCTGGCAAGGGTCGAGGCAAGCTTTGGGATGGCTGGGTGGAAAAGTGGGGGGTGCTGAGGATATCAGCATAAATTGCTGGAAAACAGCCTGTATTTTTACTCAATTTGTAGATGCAGAAAGGTCTGGGGGGAGATTACAGGACTCAGAACAAGATGTAGGAAATTCCGGAGGTGCCAAAGCAAAATGTTTTGGGGCTTTGGGCAATTAGCCCTTGAGGGCATGCTTGGCCAGGCTGTAGGAAATTCTGGATGTGCTAAAGCAAAATGTTTTGGGGCCTTGGGCAATTAGCCCTTGAGGGCATGCTTGGCCAGGCACATGCCCTGCCAGGACCTCTGCCCACAGCCCTGCTGCCCCAGCCAGGGAGCTCCTTGGCTGGGGCACAACCCTCTCCTCCCAACACGTTCACCCCAGCAGCTCCAGATCTCACGGCAGGAAAGCTTTTAAGGAAAATAGCTGAGGAATGAAAAGTTTGGGAGGAATTACTCAGCCCTTCTTCCCACCAGGCAGGACATCCCCCATGACAGCAGGGCAGCCCTCCCCTGCCCAGCACTGCCCTGGCATCTGCCACCACTCTCAGTCCAGTTACTCGTGCATGGGTGGCACAAGCTGCTGGTTCAGTAACAAGGACAGCAGAGAACAAGGTGTTTGAAATACTTTACCTTTTCCAAAACTACCTGTTTGGAGGAAAGGGAAGCATAAAAACCTCAGGGTACTCCTAAAATAAACACAAAACTCTGCTAATGGATTTGTGCATCACAAAGAAGAAACTGCAGGGATTTCGCAGGGCCAAACCCCTGGCAGCTCGAGGGTATCTCTGTGAGTGAAACAAACCAACACCTCAACTGCACAAACCAACACCTCAACTGCACAAAGCAACACCTCAACTGCACAAAGCAATCAGAGCTGAGTCACCCCGGGCTATTCCCGGGCTGTGACTCAGCCGGACCCCAGCCTGCTGCTGCGAGCTGGCAGCCTTCAACTCTCCCCCCAGCTCCTGCAGTTCTGCTCAATCCATTCAGGGACAAATCTTCTTCCCTGGGAAGTGTCAGAAAGGGGAAACTCAGAGCAGATGCCCTTCAGCAGAGTTATACAGCACTGGCTGTGCCAGGCTCTGTCTGTCCCAGGAGCTGCTGCTGGAGAAGCAGAGCTGGGAGTGTTTCTGGCCCCCGAGGTGCCCCCAGCACCCCCCTTCCACTGCTCTGAAATGCCTCTGCAAGGCAGCCCAGCCTGCAGCTCTGCTGGGTGCCAATCTGCAAAACTCAGTGCACCTGGGAGTAAAGAAATGCATCCAACACAAAGTCCACAAAGCCAATCTTGTCCCAAATCCTGCTGGCAGTGAGGAGCAGAGCATCATCTAAAACCACACTGGAGCACATCTAAAACCACACTGCTCTCAGGCCAGGAAACTGCTGCTGAGTCTTGGTGCACATCCTGCTCCCCTACTCCCTCCTCCATCCAATCTCAGCCCTTCCAGTGGCATTCCTAATGAAAAATGACCTCTCAAATTGCTCCCAAAGGGTCACTCAGCCACAATAGTGGTCTTGGAGCTGCCTGGACACACAGCACCTGCCATAAGACTCCTTGCACCATCTTCCTCTCCTTCTATTCACTGTTGCCTCCTCCAAAATGCCCCAAGACAAATTCTCCACAGGGCAAAAGGTGCTGCAAGCCATCCAGCAGAGAGGGAGGCTCCTTCTCCACATCCCCTGTGCTGGCAGGGCAGCTGGCATGTCCTCCCCAGGCAGCTCTGTACACCCCCCCCTGCAGGGTGAGCATCTCTCTGTCTGGCTGTGACATCTGCCTGGTCACTCTTAGTGCCCAAGGGCCCTTCTGTGCTGGGCACCAGCAGGCTGATGTCCCCTGTGTGACTGCAGAGTGGTGGCCCTGGGGCTGACAATAAAAAAATCCCTTTCAGCCACAGCAGAGATGGTGGGAAATGTTTTCCATTGGTGATAAAAAGTCTCCCTTGCTGGCATCAGCAGCCACAACCCCAAACCAGCAGAACAAGCCCTAAGCATCCCAAGTCCAGGCTTAGGGACAGGCATGACTTATCCTGACTTAAAAGTGGGAGTCAGTCCCACTTTTGAGAAGAAAAAGAAGCTGAGAGCACAAAACTGTTGTCAGAGACACTCCAAAGAAACAATGTGGATGTTTCATCCCCCAGCAATGGGGACCTTGCCAAGGACAAAGCCAGCACTGCTGAGCCCTGCTGCAGCTCCACGGATGTGTCCCATGCATTCCCAGTCACGCTGCTCTCCTGAACAGGACGTTGTGGCCTCTCCAAAGGTCAGGTGGGCTCCTCATGACCACAGGCTCCTTACAACCACATCCACCTCGGTGCTTGCACTGGTGGCCCACCCAGGGAGGTGGTGACAGCAGCTTGGCAGGGCAGTGAAGTCCCTGCTGCTGCCGTGAGAAACAAGTCATTCATATGCAATTGTACCAGGCTGAGGTGATGGAAAGCCTACACCGGGGCAGCTCCCCGCCCCTGGGACATGCAATCAGTGCTCAGCTCTGCTCACTCCTCCACAGATGCAGAGGCCACCCAAAGGACCCATTCCATGGGACAAACACGGGCAAGGCTGGTGCCAGCCTGTATCCCGGGCTGGGGGCAGCCCATGGGATGGGGTGGGATAATGGGACGGGATAATGGAATGGGTCTCAGAGTGTGGCATTCCTCACAGGATGCCACTGAGGGCCCATGCTGGGCCTTGGGCCACACAGCACCCCCTGCCCCGAGCATCTCCCTGCCAGCTGGGGGTGACACATCCCAGAAGAAGATGCCTGTGCATGACCCCCAACAAAGGTCCCGGGGTCCCTGCAGCAGCCTGCCACAGGGATCCCATAATAAAATATGACACAGCAGCAGCAAAAGCCCCCACAGAGCACCGATCCCAGGCTGGAATTGCTCTGCTGGCAAAGTCACTGCTCCCCACTGGAGCTGGCCTGGGGCTCCAAGAGCTGCTCACCAGCACAGCCAAAGTTTGGGCTTGTGTTTCAGCTCTGGGTTGCCACGTGCCCAGAAGCCCCAGCAACATTTTCCTTGAGGTTTCCAAAAACACAAGCTGGTACCGCAGTGGTGAAGAAGAAAGGAGGAGAGGAAAGAGAGAACAGACAGAGTGTAAATCAAAGCACTTCAAAATGGGACTTACCGTCCTCAATGATGACCTTGATGAGCCGAACTGAACCATTCCGGGCTTTGGCAAAAAAGTCCCTTAATTCTGTGGTGGCTGAAAGAACCAAAAACATGGTGATCAGATTTAGCAACCAAAGCAGGTGCTGGGCTGCTCAGTGACTGACCAGAAAGGGACCAAGCCGGCAGGATAGAAATTTAAAACTTTTAAAAAAAATTAATTAAATCTCTGGTGCCAAAAAAACTATAATAAAAAATAACAATAACACAAAACCCAAAAAGCTGGGAGAGAAGTGCCGTGTCTCCCTGAGGCGTCAGAGTTAAATAGCAGCTGGGAGCACATGTGATCCAGAGAACCTGATACTTGGCCTGGGTGAACATAATCACCCAAATTTAGACGATGGCTTGGCCAGTGCAGGCAGGGAGAGCTCAAGTGACAAGCTGATTCTCTTTACAGAGCAGCAGGGCTGGCAGAGTCGGGGTGGCTGGAGGATGTGCTGCAGGCTGGGGTGCCCTGGCCTTGTGACACACGGCAGGATGCTGCTCCCGAGCGGCTGGAACCAGCACAGCTCCAGCTGGAGGTGCTGGTGTGGAGCTGAGCCCCTGCGGAAGGGAAAGGCAACAGCACCAGGGTTTTGCTCTGAAGATGGCAGGGCTTGGATTGCAGAAGGCTTTTGGGAAGTGTTTTGGGGTGGGATTCCTCCTCACCCTGAGCACCAGGTAATGGCAACCAATCCTCAGCACCCTACCAGGAGGCAGCTGGAGGCACTGGATAGTGAAGGAGCAGCCCAAAGCCAGCACTGGAGGCTTCATCTGCCCTCCCTGGGAGCATCACTGGCACAGAGCTCCCCGTGCCACCCAGGGCACGCTCCGTGTGAAGGCAAAGCCCAGGAGATGTGGCTCCCAGGGGCCAACCCCCCGACAAGGATCATCTCCCCCTAAAGCCACCCAAGCCTTTCCTGGACATCATGCAGCAAAGGGGGCTCTGTGACTCCAAAAGCTGCTGTGCTTGTTAGAAATACTCAAGAAACACCAATACTGTGTTGCAAAGATCAGAGACCTGGGCAGATGCCCCTTAGCCCACACCAGGACCTGTGCTTGGAATGCCCACCAGCAGCCCCTCCATTGCCAGTGCTTTGCTGTGCCAGCAGCAGGGAGGAACCTGGAGCCCCAGAGCACCCACAGCTGAGGCACGTGGCAGAGGAAGCCATCCCTCCAAGGGCCATATCCATGCCCTGCAGTCCCTCCAGCTCTGGGTACCACCCCTGGCACAGCCCTGAGGAGCCTCGATGTCACCAGCACTGCACAAGGGACCCGAGCAGCCACCACCTGCCACCGAGTGTGCCCCAGTGCCCTGGAGGCACACCCTGGGCTGGGGCACTGCCTGGGCAGGAGGAATCCCTGGGGAGCTCCCAGGAAGCAGCAGCCTGTCCCCCACAAGTGACAGCTGTGCCCCCCAGCTCCAGCCTGCCCTGACTGAGCGCTGCTGGCTTCTCCTCCCAGGGAGAGCAGAGGCACACACCAGGAACAGCTCCCAGGCTGGCTCCCTGCAGGCAGCAGCTCCCACACAGAGCCAGAGATGCCACCCAGACCCCCCAGCAAAAGGCATGTCACTCCTTCATGGCACTTCAGGGGACAAGCAGAAGGGTTGCTGGTGTAATGCCACCACAGGCACGCTCCCTCCTAAGCATCAGGGATGCAGCTCTCCCAGTTCCCAGAGCAGACCTTCACCCTCTCCCAGTGCCAGCTGGGAGCTCAGCCCACTCCTGCTGTGCCCAACCAAGGATATTCTGGTATTTTTAGCCCCTTTCCCTGCTGAGAGGGGCTGTTTCCTTCTGGCAGCATTTGTGGTTATTGCACACACACGAGGCGGAAGAGGAAGAGAGAAAGACATTTATACACCCAGGAAACAACAGGCAGGAGAAAAAACTCTTCATAAGCATCAAGTTTCACAACTCCTATTACACTGCAAAACTATGAGAGAATAGCATTGCTCTTGGCTGCTCCTACAGCATCAACTTCAGGGAAGAAATAGGAAAGCTCTGCAGCATAACCAGCTTGCAAATCCCACCAGTGTGACCCCATCCTTCCCAGAACCCAAAGGCAGGTGGGAGGTCTGGAAAATCAGGACAAATGCAACCCTGTAGCCCACTTGGAAATGCTTGGAAATGCCCTGAAGATGACAGCCAGGATGACTGGCAGCTGAGTGGCTGACAAGTGACAGCCAAGCACCGGGGTCTGTGTAGGTACTGAGGGATTGAAGAAAAGCCTGGATGCTGCCAGAGAAGCTGAGAGCACCACAGGAAATACCACAAGGTCTTCCAGGGAGGGAGACTATTTCCAGAGGGGACAGCAGCAAACTTTCAAAAAAACCTCAGAAGGGGCTTGCAAGATTTCATTCTGCTGATTTTTTTTAAAGCAATTTTCATTTACATAAAAAACACCAGAGTGTCTCCAACGTCCCCTTCTGCCAAGAGCCAGTGAGGAGGGAGAGGAATAAAGCAGGGAAGGCTTGAGCACGAGCTCAGCACTGCTTCATTACAGCATGATTACGACTTAATTGGCACAGCAGACTTGACGAGATGGCTTGCGTGCCTGAAATATTAATAGAGGAGTCCACAGTTGGCTCTGCAGGAAGAGCTGGAGGAGACCTCACCCTGGAGATGGTGCCTCATGGCATCCCCTGCCAGGAAGCCTCCAGGATACAACTCAAGAGCTGAAAAACCCATCTGTGAGGGAACCATAAAAACCAAGGGAGAGGGAGGAGCAGCAGGGCACAGGACTGAAAGGGACCCACAGATCCAACTCACCCTCTGGACATGGGCTCCTGGAAAATCCTGGAACAAATAATCCAGAAACAAATCCAAACTGGGCTACAGCCAGTGGATCTGCTGGGACCAAGAGCATGAGATCCACCATGCTTCCTCCAGCAGAGCCAGAGAGCTGTGGGCTTCAGGGGTCTCAGCCCAGCTTCTAAGTGTCTCCAAGTGTCAGATGCCAGCTTGGGAACGTGGGGGTGGTGACCCTCCATGGCCCAGACACAAAACTGCATGGGTGACTCACTCAGGGAGGTATCAGAGCTGGGATGGAGCCAGGTGTCCTGGGCACCTGTGCTGGGTGCAGCTTTATCCACAGTTCCATGAACACTGCTGGCAGCTGCAATAGTGCTTCCTGCAGCTGTCAGGTGGGAAGCTAGAGGAGATGCAAGTCTGCACTGGAGAAAAATTCAGCGTTCTCTCAGGAGACTGGAGAAACGGGCTGGGAAAAAAAGAAATAGGATGAAACTCAATAGGAAGCAAAATACCATAACTGGAGGGAGGACCAGACAGGGCAGGGTCCAGCAGCTCCAGAGGAGAGAGGTGGGTCACAAGCAAGTCCAGGTTAGTCACTTCACACTGCTGCAGGCACAGTCACTGGTGAAGGCACAAACAGAGCATGACCACGGTATCTGGGGCTGACAAGGCTGCAGGCTCAGCACCAGCAGCACACCCAGCCTCGTGCAAGGAGCAAGGCACAGCACAGACAGCACCTGGGCCAGAGGGCACAGCGTGCAGGAGCTGCAGCTGGTCAGCCCAGGGAAGAGAAGAAAAATTATGAACAGCTTGTACTGGTTTTCCAGCCAGGAACATCAAGACCCACCGTGGTGTTTGGGAAAACTCATGATGAGGGTGTCCAAACCCTGGGAAGGACACCATGACTCTATCCCTGCCCTGAAAAATGGATGCTGCTGCTCAGGATGTTGGTGCTTTGAGGCAGCACGAGCTCAGTGGCATCTGAGGAACCTTCTGGCCTTCCTACAAGGCAGCCCTGCTGTCGACCCTCACGGCAGACCTGGTGGGCACACACAGCCCAGATAAAAATGGCCTTCAGCCCCTGAGTCCTGCAGCACCTCCCTCTCCCACCTGTTTGCAGGCTGCAGATGAGCTGTCCCCTGCTCACAAACAGCCTGCATTTAGAGCCTGACAACAGCACGTCCCAGGTCCCCTTGTGCCACACAGCCAGCCCAGTGGCACCTGCCACCCATTTGGGATGAGGTGCTGAGCAGAGCCAGCTGATGACACCGGGACAGCCAGGCTGGGTAGGGAGGTGATGGTTGGCCAGGCAGCTCACAGTGTGGCAGGGAGGTGATGGCTGGCCAGCAGTGGCCCTCAGGTGGCCCTGACCCTGCAGGCAAACTGCCAGGGGAGAACTGGAGCTGGTGGGAGGAGGGCAGCACTGACCGAAAGGTGCAGAGCAAAGCCTGAATTCCCCCAGGCCAGGCAGCAGCAGGGCAGCCACACCCTTCACCTCCTGACAGACACGCTGCTGGCAGCAGAGGACTGCCCTGTGCTGGGATGTGCCCGTTTGGGTCAGTCCCAGGAGATTTCAGAGCCAGCTGAGGCATTGCTCTGGTTTGAACTGCTGAACGATGGTGCTGGTGGGCACCACCCTGCCAAACGCTGTCCCCAGAGCGAGCCTTTTCTGCTGTCACAGCCCCAGCGAGCTCCTGTGAGCACAGCTGGGCTGCAGGGAGCCCGGGGGCACAGAGGCAGTGATGACAGCCACAGCAATGGCCACCCTGGGATGCCATCACAATCCCTGGGGAAGCACCGCGGGATGGGGATGGAGGGACAGCCACAGCGTCCCTTCCTCCAGCCTGCTGCCCACTTGTTGGGGCAGCCACAGGTTTTTGTTGTTTGACCCTTCCCCGTGGCCCCACGCAGCGCCCAGCCCCCAGATCAATAATACATGCTCCTGAAACAGATGCCTCTCCCAGCACATCAAGTCACCTTGCCCTCCCGACGAAACCCGAGCCTCGGGCCATCAATCTTTCATTCCCTGGACATCATCTTCAACTCGATGAGACTGCAAGCAGCTGCTTCCCTTTCACCGTCCGGGGCACAGCGTGCCTGGGATGCAACAGGGAAACTCAGCCAAAAATCCAGCCACAAACCCAGGCAAAACGTGTCCAAGTTCCAGGGATGCCTGGCCAGACAGAAGTCAAGATGGTGATGAATAATACATGGTTATACCTGCATTACCCACACTTTCCCTGCCCAGACAGCCCTGCCCAGCTCCTGGTCTAGACATTTAGGAGAGGATACAACTGCAACAGGCACAAAATAGCTTTTGCTGTTGCTAAAATTCCTTCTTTTCAGTCTATCCCAGTGTAACTCCTTTACGCAGTGCCTGCTCAACTCGCTGCTGCAGAGAGCTTTTCTGCCAGTGGTCACGGTTGGCCAGTTTAAGAAGTAAGAGGATTTTATTTCTCACCATGGAAAAAATAAATATGTCCTTGCAGGGAATCTCTTCTGAGGAAAAAAGCTACAGATGTCAGAAGAAAATAGAAAGAAGGGAGTGAGGCAAGGGGGAAAGGGAGCAAGAGAGGAGACAAGCAAAGCTTTTCTCCCAGTTTTCTGTGGGGCTAGACTGTATTCCTGCAGGATTTCACACAGACAGCTCCTGGTCCTTAGTGCAAATCCTGCCCAGAGACTTGCAGCCACCTGCCTGACACCAGACATTTGCTTCTCAACACCTGATTTTCCACGTGTGCCCAGGACCTGTCTTGTCTGCACTTTACCACCTTGGACTGGAGTTACTTGTCCCTTCCCTTGCTCCAGGGCAGGCAGCACTCACCCTGCAGCAGCATCAGCTGGGGCAGAGTGGTGGAGCAGCACACATGGCCCTTCCTTGCCTGCAGAAGCTGCTGGCTGCTGCTCCTTCTCTCTGCCCAGTAAAGCCACCAGAGGAGCACTGGATGGTGCATTGGAGGGGCAGGCACCCAGGGACAGACCCTGGCCACGATCTCACTGCATTTAGTCTCTCACTGCACACTTTCCAAAGGATTTCCTCTATTTTCCAAGGATATATTTCCAAAGGATTTCCTCTATCCCACCACTGTTTCACTTCAAGGACTTTGACATCTCATTTATCTGGTCTTGCACCGGCGCTGCCGCTCTGGCCACCCTGACGTGCCCTCCACTTGGACATGGGCCATACCCCCAGTGCACCCACCTTGGCATCAACCCCCAAGGTGGCCCCAGAAAAGAGACTGGGTCTGGCTCCTCAAAAACATCCTTGCAGCATCCCAGTGCCCTCTGTTCCCCACGGATAAAAGGGGCCATGAACCAGCCATCCCTTCTCCTCCTCCTTCGCTAGGGGGTGCCTCCAGCATTCCAAAGCTGCCCCCAGATTTGTGCACCCAGGTGCCCCAGGAGCCAGTGCTGCCTCCCAGCACAGCCAGAGGAGAGGGCTAAGACGTGCTGGATGGGCAGAGAAGGCCCTTCTTTCATCCCACTAGAGACAGGAAGCTGCCTGCTTTCCACAAAGACTTTTGCAGAGCCAGCAGCTCCTGGGTCCCACCTTATGCTCTTTTTTTACCCATCTGACAACATTCCTGCCCATGTGCACCATGGTTATGCTTCTCCTGAAGCAAACATCCACTCCTAGCAGATGCATTCCCAAAGCAACATCCTGGGGCAAAGTGGCAGCTCAGCTGTGGATGGGAGCAAAGGTCCTCCCCTATCTCCAGATCTTACCACCTCCCCCAGAAAGAACAGAAAGAACTCTATTTTTGGGTTGAAGAAATAAAATGCATTTGATTTCTCTACTTCTAGATGAAAAAAATACCCTCTAAGAGACTTTTTCTCTCTACTCAGTGGTCTTGAAAGAGATCCCAGAAGCAACTGAAAGCAGTTGACCTCCCACCAGCATCAAAGCCCCGGTTCAGCATTGCATTCCCAAGGTTCTAAGCTCAGGCAGCAAATGCTGTTCCAATCTAATGCCACTCAGAGCAAAATAGGGACTGCAAAAACACTCAATGAACCCTCCCAGCTGTAGCTAAAAAGCAGGTTTCCAGCCCCAGGAAGCCCACAGCACCCTTTGAGAGCTTCCACCCGCCTCCCCAGCCTGGCAGTCTCCATGGCAGCCTGGTTTTCTTGCCAGCACCTTCAAGAGGGCTTCCTGAGATACCTAAAAAAAATAATAATTAGCCTCTTGCCCCTGCATGGAAGGCTCAGGCCTGATTGCACTCCCTGACCCCCAGCTCTCAGCGCCAGAGCTTCCCCTCCACCTGTTTGCTCCCAAAAGCTGGGATGGCAGGGGGGGATCTCCCATGGGGCTGCTCCAGGGGTTCACCACCACCACGTCACCCTGCCTCACACAGCTCCAGCACCGTGTCAAGCAAAATCCCCTGCCAGCTTGTCTGCAACCTCCCCTCAGCCAGCTGTGGAATCTGATCATAATTCCCCTGGGAGCAGATGTCTTCCTGAAAATACAGGAGAAATGGAATGAAGAAACTGAAAACGCTGGGTGCACACAAAGATAACAAGGCCCCAGGAACCAGGAAGAAGTGAATAATTCCTCCTCCTAGCAAACAAGAGACCTCAGTGGCTCAGCAGAGGGGATGAAAGTAGCAGTGGGATTGCTGTTCCTCATTCGATATGGAATCTGCTCTTTGCTGAGCAAACAGAATGATTCAATGGCTGTGATGGGGTGGGGCAGACTGAAACATCCCAAACCCACCTCGGGGGGGTTTCCCTTAAAGCCTGGGGTGCCCCAGTTGTGCATCACAGGTGTAGGAGGGGCAGATTTGCGTTCAGAGAGGAAACAGCAGCTTCCCGGAAGAGAGACAGCGCAACAGGGCACGGAGAGAGAACCCAGAGGTGCCAAAAATGCTGCGACAGAGACACCACCCAACACAAGCTGTTTTCCATAACCACAGGGAGGATTTTACACCACCCCCAGCCCGGGAATCTGCTTCCAGAGCAGCCACAGGTCCACCAGGTCCCTGCACTGCTGCAGCTCCTTGGGGAAGTGGAGTCCCTTCCCCTTTCCACTGACGTCCTGTGGCAGCGGTGCCCCAGGGTGACTCCAGCACTGGGCACAGCTTGCCAAGCAGTGGGCAGCCAAGGTCAGAGAAGGTCAGGGCTCTCAGAGAGAGCCAAGCTGGCACATCTCCCTCCCTGGCAGCTGCAGGGTACCAGGAAGGACAGCACCAGCAGCACAGGAGCAGCTGGGCATGGCCAGAGAGCAACAGGCAGCAGACTCTGGGGGCACACAGTGCAAGGGGCCCTGCTGCCCAAACCCCGTGGACAGCTCTGCAGAGCACACCCAGAGCTCAGGTGGGTGCAGGGCTCCATCCTGCTCATTTTTAACTTTGTAAATTATTGTTACATCTTTACAAAACAAGGAAGATTTAATTAGAGCGTGTACGAGCTTAAGTCAGAAGCAATGAACCTGAACCCAAACAGCATCAACAACCACCAGCTCTCCTGAGCACAAGCAGGAGAAACATCTAAGCATCATCTCTGGCCACTTCTCAGCTACAGCCCCTCCAGAAGCGACTGGAGGGGAAGGATGTTCTCGACCATGCTGAAGAAACAAGGGTGCTCTTGCCATGAAGGACCAGCAGACACAAATTCCCACCCTGGCACAAAGGTGGTGGCCAGAGGGAGTGCGAGGCCAATGCCCCAGCTCCCTCCCGGGACACGCTGCGGGCTGCATCCACACCCGAGCGCACAGAGCAGGGCTCCAGGGGCAGCTGCTCTCACATCCCTGCTCGCATATTGATTCCCTTACATAAATTATGCAGCACCTCTACTCCTGATTAATATTGCTAATTGAGCTGGCAAGGCGAGGGGCAGGAGGGAAACACCGTGAGGACACAGTCAGTCATGCACCAAGCACACTCAGAAATGCAGAAGCCGTCGTGTCGGGGTGCTGGCTGCGCCCTGTGGGGAGCGGGCGGAGAAGCCGGGAAGCAGGAATCCCCTCGGGCTCCCGGCAGCTCCGCTGGGCTGGGCAGCAGCCGGGGCCGAGCATCCCCGCAGGCAAGGGAGCGGTGGCCGGGGCTGCGGCCAGGCACACGAGCGCGACACATCTGTCCCAGCGCGGGCGGGCGCTGAGCATCAGCCCAGACAAAGGATGCGGGAGAGCCCCGCACCGGCGGCGCCCCGGGGCCGAACCCCCTCCCGCAGCTTCCCCCGGCACCTCCGAGCCTGACTCAGTGTCCCCCTCCCCCGCTAATCACAGGAAACCCGCCGGCTCTTTCGGGAAGCTTCATGCTATCGCCCCCACCGCTGTCGCGACACCGCCCGCAGTCCGCCGCGGCGGGGCCGGGGATGCGCGGGGCGCGGCCCCGGGGGTGCCGATGGCGGGGGCCGAGCAGCGTTCGTGCCCGGCGGCGGCGAGGAGGCCCCGCGGGGCGGGCGGGCCGTGAGGGGCGCCGCGCCCGAGCGGCCGCTGCCCTGGGGCGCGGGATACGCCGAGTGAGTGAGCCGGAGCGGGAGGGCTCCGGGCGGGGCGAGGGGCGCTGCCGGTGCTCATAGCGGGGAATCGGGCAGGTTTAGGGTGCGGGGGAGGCTCGGGGGACTCCTGGCGCGGTGCCCGGGGCACAGCTCGCCCGCCTGCACCATCTGCAGGCGGGGAGAGAGCGGCTTTGTGCCCCAGAGGAGGTTCGGCGTGGCCGTGAGTCCTCCGGCCCCTCTCCGTCCCTGCTGGGGCCGGCGGGGACACCCCCGGCCACCCCCTGCCAGCCGCAGTGACAAGCGGCCGGGGCAGCCCCCAGAGCAGCACCGCCCTTTTCAAAGTGTCTTTAAAACAAGGGAAGGGGATGACCGCGATTTCAGTAATCTCTTGGTTTGCTGCTTTAAATGGCAGAGGGGATGGATCAGAACTCCAGGCAGGAGCTGTCCCCACGTCCTGGCCAGGCCGGCATGACCCCACGGTGTTGGGATGGCACAGCGTGAAATGCAAGGAGGGCCCACTCCCATCCAGGGACAAACATTACCAAGGCTGGAAGGAAAAGCAAGGGTGGTGGTTCTGCAATGCACTGTGTCAACAAGGAAATGGCACCGTGTGGGCTGCTGACGAGGGCTGCCTGAGGCCAGGGTGCAGGTCCCTGTGTCCCCAGCTGGGCTTTTCCCTGCTGCACATAAATTACTTACTATTGCAGTCATCAGCAAAGAGATCCTTGAGTTTGGAAAGGGAGCAGGGAGCATGGGGCTGGAAAGGAGGGGCAAGGTGCCGCTGTTTGCAGGGGCTGCAGAGCACAGCGGGCTGGGAGCAGGAGAGGTGCAGTGTGTCCCCACGCCTTACTGGAGTGTTTGCAGGGTTATCAATGCTGACAAGTCGGAGTTCAATGAGGACCAGGCAGCCTGCTGTCAGATCTCTGTCCGGAGGAGAGAGCCAGGCCTGGAGGAGGATGAGGAATGGCTGATCCTGTGCTCCACACAGGTATTGCTCCCAGGCAGGCTGTGCTCACCCTGCTGCCAGCCTTTTGCTGCCACCCAAGGGCGCAGGTTCAGGAAACATGGGATTGCTCCATCAGTCCTACATGCCCACATGCTGAAACCCTTTCTTGGATATATTTAGAGGACCCGTGTGCCCTGTGGTCAGCGAATACATAGCTCTGTCTGTAAATGCCATTTCTACTTCCACGACCCATGACTTTCAGCATTTAAGGTCATCCAAGCCCTTGGTGCCCTCACCTTTCCTGTCCTCCCTGTGCTTTCAAGGGCCAGTGTGTCTTGCTGTCACTTGGGCAGTAGCCTGAGCTGGGCACAGAGGATGCTGTCACCAGGCTCTGCTGCACTTCTGAAATGGCCCCATCTCCCCTCATACAGCACACGAGGGCGTGTGGTGCAAATCCAGATGCTCAGAGCACAGATTATGGGTTGGGCAGAGCAGCACCTGGGTTTGATATTTACCAGGGGCAGGGAAGGGAAGCTGGGGTGCAGAAGTCAGGCAAAACAGATACAGTGGCTCTGAGCCTGCCATCTGTACAACCTCTTCAGCCCTGTCTTGTCCCTCTTCCTCACGGCAGTTTCTGACTGGTCACTACTGGGCGCTGTTTGATGGCCACGGGGGCCCGGACGCTGCCATCATCGCCTCCAACTATCTGCACTACTGCATCAAGCAGAAGCTGGAGGAGATTGTGGGAGGCATCACCGAGGCCCAGCCCCCCCTGCACCTCAGCGGACGCTGTGTTTGTGACAGTGACCCCCAGTTCGTGGAGGAGAAGCACATCCACGCAGCAGACTTGGTGGTGGGAGCCCTGGAGAATGCCTTCCAGGAATGTGTGAGTACCCCGTGCAGGGCACCAGTCCTGCTGGCCCAGGCAGCCACTGTGTCCCTCCTGAGCCCTGGAAGTGTCTGCAATTCTGCTGCTCACTGACTAGGCTGGGACATTGGGCCAAACCTTTAAACATGCTGAGATCAGGCTGGGTCAGACCCCAAGGCCTGTGTCAGATTGTTTGTTGGCAGTGCTGACCCAGAGCAAAGCTGCAGTAGCTCTGAACAATTCTGTAGGGCAGGCAGGGGGCTGTTGTCACACTCACACAGCATGTACAAGTCTGAGCTCTCCCCATCACCCTCCAAAAGCATCCACAGCCCAGGAGCAGCAGCTGTGTAGGCTGTACAGAAGCAACTTTGCCTGTTACTCTTCTGGTTTCCTGTGGCTCATCCACAGTCAGTTTTGGTTCTGGATTTCTGCTGGGAGGGATGAGACAGTGTGTAGAAAGCAGCAGCCCAGATCACGCCAGTCTCCAAACTTGTTGAAACCAACAGGATGAAGTCATTGGCCAGGAGATGGAAGCTACGAACCAGACAGGAGGTTGCACTGCTCTGGCTGCCCTTTATTTCCAGGGAAAGCTCTATGTGGCCAATGCTGGGGACAGCAGGTGAGTCATAACAAAAGGGGGAAGTTGCTGGGGATGAGAGCTGGGAGTTAAGCAAGGTTTCCAGCATCTCACTGTCCTGGTTTCAGCTGAGACAGAGTTCTAGAGAACACTGCTGAAAACCACTGAAGTCTGAGTTGTGCAAGCACTGATCAGCAGCTGCTCAGTCAGGGACTTCTCAGCTTTTCACCCACCAGCAAGGAGGTTTGGGGGCACAAGAGGCTGGGAGGGGACACAGCTAGCACAGCTGACCCTAAGTGACCCGGATGCTCCAGACCTCATGGCACCGTGCTCGGTGTGTGAACTGAGGGGAAAGGTGGCCTGGGGCCACTGCTGGGGGAGTGGCTTGGCATCAGTCAGCAGGTGGTGAGCAACTGTGCATCAGTTGTTTGCTATATTCTAATTCTTTTTCTCATTATGACTTTCCCTCTGTTCCTGTCCTAATAAACTTCCTTTCTCTCAACTGACAGATGTTACTTTCCTTTTTCCATTATCTGCCCCATCCCACTGGGTGTGGGGGAGTGAGTGAGTGGCTGTGTGGTGTTTAGCTGCCAGGTTAAACCACAGCTCTGATTCAATCCTACAGACAGTAAATGTGCAGCCCAGCCATCCCCCTCCTGTTTGGCATGAGACCTGTTAGAAGAAAGGTGCTCTCATGCCTTCTGGAACAGTTTGGGGATTTCAAGGACTAAAGCTGCCCAGACACAGCCTTGGGGTGGTAAAGCAGCAGCACACTCAGCCTGGCAGGTGTTTCAGAGTGAAAGGTGATTTCCCTCACTGGGCTGTGGCCCCCCTGTTCCTCTAACAGTGAGCTCGACCACTGTCAAACCAGGCAAGCACAGTTCTCTGCTGCAATTACAGTGCAATTACAATGGAGTTATTTGAAATACAGTGGCATTTTTTAACAGTTTTGGGTGCACAGCTATTCTGTGGCACAGCTGAGCTTTGCCTCTTCCCCCTTGTAGGGCAATTCTTGTCCTGAAGGACAGCATTGTGCCCATGAGCAGTGAGTTCACCCCCGAGTCAGAGAGGCAGCGAATCCAGCACTTGGTGAGTGACTCCTTCCACACATCAGACAATCCAGCTGCAAGCATCCCACTGGGCCAGAGAGGGCCTGTGGCAAGAGGACCTCCAGCATTCCTTGAAGGAATGTGTGGCCGTAATGTCAGCTGGAACTAGCCAGGGAGGGCTGGGGTAGAAATTCAGCCAACAGTCTTTAGTATGGGAGATGTTCATGTCCTCGTTGGAACGTGCTTTCCCAGTTCTGGTCTCCATTCTGCTGCTGGGAGTGCCAGTCCTGAGGCAGAAGCAGAACCTATCCATGCTCACCCTCCATTCCCTCCTCCAGGCTTTCCTTTTCCCCAAGCTCCTGGATGGTGAATTCACCCGCTTTGAGTTTCCACGGAGGCTGAAGGGAGATGATGTGGGCCACAAAGTCCTGTACCGGGATTACTTCATGGAGGGCTGGTGAGTCCCTTCTGCCCGAGGCCAAGGCTGCAGCACAGGGCAGCTTTTCCTGCTCACACCCATGGGGAAGTGAAGGGAGAGGGTGCACATCCTGCTGGTGAGAGCAGCACCACGGTGGTAGGGAAGGATGCTGTGAGCAGCTCCCTCCAAAGGACCATGGCCCTGCCAGGGTGGTTGGAAAACAGTCAGGATGGTCCTTCTGGCATCCATGGGCACGGGGCTGCTGCAGGTACAAGCTGGGGAGGAAGGGGAGAGTGAGGATCACCTTGCCCCATCCTCAGTGAGCTGCCTGTGCATGGGGACACCACAAGGGTCAGTCAGAGTCAAAATGCTCTGGCTGGGTTGTACTATCAAGTCAGACAAATCCCAAATCAACAGTGAATTCTCTGTTCCAGGGGCTACAAGACGGTGGAGAAAGCTGACCTCAAGTATCCTCTTGTCCATGGTCACGGGAAGCAGGTAGCTTAAAGCTTTACACATTGGGAAGGCACAGGCAAATCTTCTGGGAGTCCTCAGTGTCCCTGTCACTCATGTCACACTGTGGGGCACTAGAGCAGACCTGGAGCTCTGGTGTTCTCCAGCACAGCACAGTCCCACAGCCTGGATACAGCAGCTTCCTTTGCTGCCTGGCTGTGTAACCCAGAGCCCTCTGGAGCTGCCTCCTCCAGAGTACAGCAGAGCAGACAGCAGCCCTGAGGGCTTGCACACAAAAACTCAGTTCAGATGAGAACTTGACCAGCTCCCACTTGGGACTGTCTCCTTTAGCTCTAGTGCCTTTCCCACAAACTGTCCCCCTCGAGGAAAGGCTGAGAATGAGCTTGGAGAGGGAAGGAGGAAGTAGGGAGAAGCAATGATTGCACCCATGCAGCATCTGCCTGCTGGGGGTGAGCAGAAAGTCCCATCACCTCTCCAGCACTACAACCCATGTGCAACCCCTTTACTGAGTCAGTGCAGAACCTCCTTTGTCAGGACAAACAGACACTCCCAAACCAACCCAACTGTCTTTCTTGCCACCTCAAACCAAGAACAGATGCCACCATGGGCCTCCTGAGGTCTGCAGCATTACCCAGAACATATGTACTGACTCCAGAGCACATCATGGGCCTCATGGAGCCATTCCACAGTCAGACTGCTTCCATGCTCCCATCAGGCTTCTGATCATTCCTCCATCTCCAAAGTCTCCAGAGGCTCTTCTGGGTGATGCTTGGAGAAAGGTCCTAGAACAACACATAGATCAGTCAGGACAAGCCACACATCAGCCCTGAAAGGCCCCACACCCCAATGTTTCAATCCTGTTTTGTTTTGTTTGGGGCCAGGCTCGCCTGCTGGGCACTCTGGCTGTCTCTCGAGGCCTGGGGGATCATCAGCTCAAGGTCATTGACACCAACATTGAAGTCAAACCTTTCCTCTCCTGCATTCCTAAGGTCAGTCACAGCATGTGGGAATTGTAGAGTGGAATTAAACAAGCTGCTTCTCTGAAGGATGCACCTTTTAAAGACTTGGCAGATCTTAGTATTTCTCCAAGCACCCTGGTCCCAGTGTGTCATTTCTCAGGGGAAGTCTCATCTCCCTGACCCCTCTGTTACATTGCAGGAATTGTCACAGATTTACTCCTCTGCCTTCCAGGTGAATGTATTTGACTTTGCTCTTCATGACATTAAGGAAGACGATGTCCTCATCATGGCAACTGATGGCCTTTGGGATGTTCTGTGCAATGAGGAGGTGGCCCATGTAGTCAGGAGCTTCCTTGCAGAAAACAGGACAGATCCTCAAAGGTAATTTGTCTTTGTTTTCCCTTCCAAAGAACCTGGTCAGACCTAAAGCAGGCTGAGATCCCACTGCTTCCAGATCTGCTCTGGCACGACCACTCTTTTCTGTGGCTTTGGAAAGTGCCTACTAATCTGTTCCCATCCTAAAGTAACAATTACAAAACTGATGTCTTAAAAAACCTTGTTATTTTGACAACATAAAGCCACATGTCAACGTTGTACGTAAGGAGAATAGTTGCTATATTAGCCCTTGCATTTTTCTACCCACAGGTTTTCAGAACTGGCCAAGTGCTTGGTATGCAGGGCAAGGGGAAAGAAGAGAGGCCACCAGTGGATGCTGGATGACAGCCACGAGGCATCCTACGATGACATCTCTGTATTTGTCATCCCACTACACAACAGGGAGGAGGACTGACTGTCAGGATGACACACAGCATCTGTGCTCCCTTACTGTGATGCCATTCTGCATCAGCCTGAGACTGAGGGACTTCTGCTGCACACGGTGTACACTCTCTTCCAGCAAAACCATTTGCAGTGGAACCTGAATTGCACAGCCAGCACTTGGCACAGGATGAACAAGATTAGCTCCTTAACAACATGCAAGAGAAGCACAGTGGGCAACAAATCACTCCCCTTTCTCATTGCTGGACCAAGGAGAACCTGCAAAGGGGGCCATGTGAACCAAAGGGCACTTTTCCTAAGATCTTCGTGGTACAGTGACACTGAAATCCAGATTTCTACTGATCCCTCTCCCTTTTTAATATTGAACAATAAGGATCAACTGAGATCCAGCCAGTCTGAAGAGCTGGCTTTTAATCAGACTGGAACTAAGCTGAACTGGATGCATAAGCTAAAGCATGTCTCGTATCCATTTGCTGTAAGGTGAGATGTGCTGAAAACCTGGGAGCTGCTGCCAGGACAGCACTGGGCACAGCCGTGCCTGGGCCATGGGAATGCTGGAGCAGTAGCCCAGAGCTCTTCAGACAGCTGCCATTTGTAGGCAGCACCTCAGACCCAGAGGATGTAGCCAGGTAAAGCTTCACCCTGGTGTACAGAAGCCTCCTGTGCAAAGATATGTGCCTTACTCTTATTTAAGAACACTGAAGTGTGTTTGTAACACTGTACAGATTTCTAACAAATCTTGATCCATACTTGCTGACACTTTCTCTGTTCAGGTAATTTCTGGTAGCAAAGCAGGTTTTGTAGCAGCAGCACTGAGAACCAAGGTGTTCAGTGCATCAGCTGATTCAGTAGAAGAGCTCCAAGTAAAATAAAACCGGTTTGTTGCAATTTGTCTGCAGTGCTGAATTTCAAGCACTTATTCCAGCAGAAACACAGTGCAGCAGACATGCCAGAGTTGCCTTAAACTCTGAGGATCTGCTTCCCAACCTGTTTATTAGCCAGGCAAATTCAGGTCTGGACAAGCTTCCCATCTCCCCAAGTCCCCACTTTGGTTTTCATTATTACAAAGGTTCCAGGATTCCCCAGAGAACCAGCCAAACCCCAGTGTGCATTTAAATTCCACAAGGACTAAAGTCCAAATAAAAGTACTTTGTTTTTTGTTTTTTTTTTTTTTTTTTCCCCCCATGCATCTTACTGTGGTGTTATTCCTGTTGGGGTTTTACATAGATCTGGGCTGGAGGAAGACAGCCCAGGTTCCAGGATTCCCCAAAGAAGCAGCCAAACCCCAGTGCGCATTTAAATTCCACAAGGATTAAAGTCCAAATAAAAGTACTTTGTTGTTGTTTTTTTTTCCCCATGCATCTTACTGTGGTGTTATTCCTGTTGGGGTTTTACATAGATCTGGGCTGGAGGAAGACAGCCTCAGAAAACCACTGGGGAATTCTTGCTTTTAATTTGTCTTTGCTTGTCACCAGAAGCATCCCCTTACCAGAGCTGCTGCCAAGGGCTTCATGTTGAAAGATTATTTCCAGCAGTGGGAGGAAATTCCCCCCAGGAATGGGGCAGCCTTCTCAGATATCTGCTCATAGTTTAATCAAGGGGTAGAATACAAACCATTTCTCTCCAGCTTCACTTTCCCTCCATCCTCTTAAGTTTGACCTGAAAACAATGCACATGAGGATTAACCCATGGTAATGATGCTGGCTGCTGTCCTCCCTTCAGCAGCTGTAACACATTTATATGCATTCACTGTAATGACCCAAGATTCCTGTTACTCAAATTCAGGAAGTTATTTTCCCACCTTGCTAAGAGCTCAGCTTTTCCATCCAGACCACAGGCTGCTGTGAATACCTCTTTACCTAGGGCACCACAGCTCCATAAGTAGCTGTCACAAGGCTTCCCTATCCTGATACATTCATAGGCCAAAAAAACCCCTCTTAAAATGGGCAATTTATGGAGGGGTAACTTCAAAGAACCACAATTTCCACTACAGAATTTCTGACTCTCCAAAACAAAGGGAGATTTTAAAAAATGGATGAGTTTAACATTCCCCCTCTAAGAAACCAGCAAGTTGTATCACACTGGACAAACGCAGAATTTACAGCACTCAAGTGGTCTCTCTACAAAATATTTATTGGTCACAGCCACAACATTGAATTCTCCACATAGGTAGTATTTTGTGACAAAGCATAATTTGACTTTACGTATTTACACTCACTGGCAGATGCCACCGAGGAGTCCAACTCCCTACAGCAGCTCACGACCACAGAGACCAGTTTCTGAAAGGCTCACCAGGTTCCTGCCCCTGACCCAAAACCAAGGTGAAGTCTCTTAAAGTGCTAAAATAGCCAAGAGGCATTGGAAAAAGATACCCTGCTGTTCCAAATTTGTCACTCAATTACTCCTGCACACTCCAAAGCACAAAGGGACTGGGGCACAAATCCAGGACCTGGGAGCTTCAATAAAGTAATAAAAATCTTTCAAGACTGACTTGGAGAATTGCACCTGGAATCTCCTACAGCCCAGGCAGATGGGCTCAGCCACCACACTGCTTACTTAGAGGTGGGCTCTTGAGTCTCATCTCCCCCTTGTTCTGAAGAAAGGTCTTGTCTTCATCCCAAAGAACATGGGGATGATTTACATGTCAGATTTGGAGGGGGAATGCAGTTTCCTGCTTGGCCCCTCTGTCAGACCTGGGAAGGCTGTTTTTCATGAGATCTGTTTCTAATTAGCTGGCAGCCCTAAAGAACACAGGAACTGCAGCCCTGGGACTCCTAGAGAAGCACGTAGAAGCTGAAAGCTAAAAGCTTTATATTCACCCTTCCTGTCCAACTATCTGAACCACATAATCCTCATGTTCCCTGACAACACTTGGCACATTCCCCTCTTTTAAAGCCAGATGGAAAGCACTCCAGGCTACATCAACAGAGATGTCCCTGCCTCTGTGGGTGGCAGTGGGCCCTGGGAAGGCACCCTGAACGGAGAACTAGTGCATGAGCCTGAACATCCCTCTTCACTTGAGAAAACCACTGATGTGCTTGTGTGTGTGTCCTCCTAAACCACTCCTCTGGTTCCCTTTTCCTTCAACATTCCATGCCACAACACACCATGTTTTACAACACTGCAAGCAGAAGAGAGCTGAACAACAACCTCTAGACAAGCACTCAAAACCACATTAACAGAGAGCTTTTATAGAATAAAAGACTTCCAAATGCTTCCCTGTCAAGTAACAAGGAATATGGCCGGAGGCTATCTGTTCACTTCCTCAGGCAAAAGACTCGAAAAACCTCAAAGATAATTTACAACTGGACGCTGAAGTTTGACTGTTAAAACACACTACAAACCCCAAATATCTGTATTTTACAAAGCACTGCAAATACCAACAAAGGTAAAATAGCACCAAACAGGCTGAAATGCAACACTGCTGAGTTAAAGTGACTGAGGCCCGAGAAAACCCCCTCCCTTTGCACGGGGCAGTTTTATTTATAGGCAATGGTGGGACAGCACAGAAGAGGGGGGGCATGAACCTCTCATCTGCATCTCCAGCAGCACACCCGTGTGGCAGAGGGAAAGCATCCATCACCCTGCTGGAGAGTGGCAAACTCACACTGCAGACCTGTGGTTAGAAATGCCCCGTGTGGCAGCAGCAGCAGAGCCACAACCACAGCACAGATCGAGCACCACGGTGTGAGCCTGCCCCGTGTGGGCAGTGCTGCTGCACTGCCACAGGAGTGCTGCAACCTGAATGGAACCAGCAGTGCTGAAATGCTCAGTGCTGCAACCTGACCAGAACTAGCAGTGCAGAAATGCTCAGTGCCCGTCCCCAGCTCTTAGCACAGCACCTTTCCATGGACAAGGACTGGGAGGGGACCAAAAAAAAGGCAAGAAAAAGCAAAACAGAAACAGCTGTTGTACAAGGCATTTACTTTTCCAGGGAATCATAATGTGAACTGTATACAGCTGAGATGAACTTTGCTGTAAGGGGAACATCAGGAAACTGACCTAAGGAAAATGCTCCAGCGTGGTTTGCCAGCATGTAGTGGCCCTGGAGAGCAGAGAGAACATGCCTGTTACTGTCTTGTCACCTTGCCAGCTTTTCGTATGTATGAGCAAGGAAGCACATTTGTCTGGGCAAGGGAAAAGAACAGACTTCCCAAGCACAACCCCAAGTGTGTTTGGAAAGGCAAGAATACAGTGAACACTACATTTTTGCCAGGCCTGTCCCAGCTTGCTGGTGAATGCATTCCATTGAAGTAGCATTTCAGGAAAAAAACCTGAAACTGGGATTGAAGACCAACCAGCCAGCTTTTCAGTGCTACAAGCCCCTGAGGCAGGAGAGCACGTCCCTCCCCATCTCTTTGCAGGGGCATTCCTTGGAGCAGGGCCACAGCAAAGCAGAGTCAGCAGTCATGCCTAAGATTTTTAAAATTCATTTCTGAAGACATCATCTGACAAAGCTTCAAAAGAGCAATGCATCCTATCACCAAAAACCTGCAGACCAGTGCCAAACTGTATGATGGACTATACATGTTAGTTTTACCAACAAAGTGATACCAGTCTATGCCTGCTGTGGGATGAATTTCATGGAGCTTATTTACAGATCAGGGGGTGGAAAACTGCATCGGTGCAAGTAAACAGCCTAGACACCTCACATTACTGGCCCACATCACATTCTTTTATATCTAAAAGTAAAAAAATATGGCCCATTCCCACTGCCCACCCACCCCATGATATTTACAAGTAAGATCAGCCAAGATGGTACATAAGGAAGATACACAGGCAGACTGTGCTTTCAGTTTCAGTGTGGTTTCTCCATCTTCTGCTGACAGACTCCTTTATTGCTCGGGACACTGGCTGGACCTCAGCAGTGCTGTCTGCACCTCCAGGATGTTGACAGCAACAGCAGGGCAATCTCTGACAGTGGATGAAACCTGTGCAGTTGCACACTAGATTGCCAAAAAAAAGGATGACAAGATGTATGAGGTACATTCACAGCTAGCCACACTTCTGGTGCATGTTCCACTGCAAGAGAATCCAGCATCTGCCGTTGAAAACTGTCAGTGTTCACATTTGGCACAGAAGTATTTGCATCTGTGGACTGCAGTGAAACCAGAGATCCCAGACGTTAAAAACATGCACTTATGGAAAGCAACTGCACGCTCCACATTGGAACATCAACAGCCTTGTGCATTTACAGCAGGAAAACACATAATTACAGCTTTAAAAAATGCCACAAACATTTTGTAGATAAAACAGACTTCACAGCTCTAAGAAATAACACTGTGTCAGTTCCATCTTAGGCTAAAGCCTGCTGGGCATGGACTGGCAGGTAAGAGCTTGTAGCATACTGCTTCTTGAGCGTGCCAGGAGGCCAAGAGGAGCAGTCCTCACCACGGAATGCTGTAGATAAAGGTAAGACATGGAAAATACGCAGGAACAGGAACACAGTCTAGGAGATGTAGGCAATTCCAAAACTATGCTTGCAAACTTGCTTGTGCTGCTGTTAGCAGGATGGGGCCATCCAACAGCAGCTGCAGTGTAGGAATTAGTCGTCGATAGTTGGCAACCAGAAGGCCTGGAGAGGAAAGAAAACATCTTTTCATAGCAGAACACAAATCCCTCCTACAGCACCCTGCAGGAGCTGCCACCTCCTGCACGCACACATGAGAAGCACTGAGACTTGTCAGATTAATCTCTGGAAGGGTCAGCACCTCATGGAGCTCAGAGGAACTTAAAGCCCATTTCCTTACCATATTGGAACATGCACTAGCGAAAGTCATGAATTTTGGATTGAACTGCAGACAGGTTATAGGACCTGTGTGTTTTCCATCTAGGACAGCCACCTTCATCCCACTTTCTCCATTCCAAACATGGATCTTCCCATCCTCTGAACCTGAAGGTTGGAGTGGAAAACAAGATATGGAAGATGCACTGGAGATGTCAGTGGAAGACCATCTTTTTCTGTCAGAGCTCTAGGAACAGGCAGGTCTCAACTTCATAACACAACCTTTAGTATTCTCCAAGTGTCACAAGGGCATGTACAAAACATCACAGAGTTGAAACACCTATAACCAAACAGCAGGTTTGTATCTTTGCACTGCAGAGACTCAACTACACAACAGGGCAACACTATTGAGGCACAGATGTTAACTACTGTCACCCAGTAAGAAAGGAGATCTGACACCTCCAGCTGTGGAGGAGAGACCCTGGCCAACCTGCACCAATGTGCAGAGGCCAAGTGCTGGGGAAAGAGTCATTGTTCACACAAGTTCTCAGTTCAGACACAGGTAAATGCCTCACTCAGTGGGCACAGAATCAAACCAAAGCCTTTACCACAGAAGGGAATCAGATTTCAATGCACTAAGCCAAATATCAAAAGGTCCCCTGGAAATATGGACTTGCCATATTACTATAATGGAACAAGTTTTTCACTTTAAAATTACATTTTTCAAACTCTGAGGCTGAGAAGTTTATATTTTTATAATTCAGTTCTGCTTTAGACTAATTTTAAATAGGACTCCTAATAAAAACACAAAGCATTTTCTTCTGCTTCTGTATTTATGTCTGTAGCCTTTCAGGAAAAAAAATTAATAAGCACAGGATGCAACTTAACCATATGCAAAAGCTGAACAGGAATAAGTAGATTGGAACTTCCACTACTGTTTTAATTTGGAAGAGCACAACAGGAAGGTAAATATGTGCAATAAAGTGCTCTCCAGGGACAAACTAAACAAAAACCCCACCCCTCTTCTCTGCAATCAGGAAGTTCTCAGCCAGAACAAAAGAAAATAAGTTTTGCCAAGACCATCACTCATACAAGAAAAATGAGGATCTGGATACCAAATTACCACAAGGTTAAACATATTTCATATATCAGCCACGGAAATATAAACAAGAAAATATAAAGTTCCAGGAAGGGGCAGCACTACACAGACTCATCTGACTTGAGTCCAAAGCTCCTGTTGGGCAGCAGGTGACTGAAGTGCTCATTGTGGGGTGCTCAAGGTGCAGCACCAGGCTGTACAGGAGTTTCAGGCTGATTTTCTCCACCTGCTTCCCTGAGGAGTCCATCTTGCAGAGGGCCAGGGGAACCATACACTGGGAGCCACCACACTAATGCCTACAGCTTCTATCAAGGGCTAAGAGCTTGCTCCACAGACATGGGGATTTACAAGAGCCACATGAACAAACTGCAGCTGCCCCAGAATGTCACCAGTGAGAACAGCCCTGGGGGTGTACAAATGCACCAAGCTGCAAGAGCAGTCACCCAAGCACAAACATGTGCTTTGGTCATCAGGAAACAGGGGATGGCCACAACACAGCCACAAAATGCTGTGAGGCAGCACATGAGAGGACCACTAACAAACTGTGTGACCAGTTTTCCCACACTACAACAGTTTCCTGCTTTCTTAGCTGTTTCCTGCTTTCTTAGCTGTTTTGAAACAGCATTTATATATAGGGAAAGAAGAAAAGACTTCTTGCAGGCTTTTTTATGTTTCAGTCTAGAGAACACTGAGCAATCTAGCAAAACAGAACACTGCC
Organism: Passer montanus; assembly: GCF_014805655.1. Lineage (NCBI taxonomy): Eukaryota > Metazoa > Chordata > Aves > Passeriformes > Passeridae > Passer > Passer montanus. The sequence goes on from NW_024374367.1 coordinate 2,832,692, forward strand.
AGTGCAAAAAAAGCTTACAGCTGCATTGTATTATTTAAATACATTCTGTTTCCCAACAGACACAGCTTTAGCCCTACATACCACGGCTAATTTCAGAGCACTGAAATTCTTGCCAAGAATTATCTTACCTATCATGATGAACTGAGAGTCTGGTGTGAATGATGCCTCCAGCGTGACAGCCTTACTATTGTTATAACCCTATGGCACAAAACAGGAGAATATGTAGTAGAGAGTGTGTCCACAGCAGTCTCACAACCAAAGGGCACCTGCTCCCCAAACTAACACCAGGTTTTCCAGCAAGTAGCAGAGGCAGCAGGCTCACCCCAAACGTGTGCAGGACAGCTCCTTTGAAGGCGTCGATGAGCCGAATGAAGCCGCCGTTGGTGGAGATGAGGATGAGTTTCCCATCGTTGCTGAACTTCAGGCCTGTCCACTCACACGTTCGGTCATATTGCATCTTGAACGTAGCAAATGGCCCCTGCAGACAGAAAATGGGGAACATGAGCAAGACTGTTTGTTCATATTGCTGTTAACAATAATCTGCTTTTCACCTTGGCACAGGGAAGCTTAGATTTTTTAAAAGAAAATCCTTAGCCCTAAGATACCAAAATACAGAGTCAAGGCAAACATGTCTCTGCATGTGTAAGTTTCAATATATGAATCTAGTTTCCAAAACAAAAGAAGAGTGCAATAGGCTGTTTCAATCCAACAGTTTCATACTCTACCACAATCAACAGCACAAATTAAATTAAGGTAGGAACAGGTTTTTGAACAAGGCTGCTAAATGAAGTTTGAGAAGGAATTTGAGCCAGTGCAATCATCATGTGAGTTTTGAGAACCATGGACCTAACTATGCTCAGTGCTTATTCAGTTCAGCTGACCAAACCAGCACAGTTTCCTTTGGAATTTCCATCCTTTCTGACAGTCCTGGCTCAATCTTTGCCAGTGTTCTTCCAGAATAAGCAGCAAGGAAAGAAAGGCCAAAGCCACAAAACAAAGAGCCTGAACTGTAGTTTGGAGCAGGTTCAAGAGTTAGCACTTGAACATGGGTTAAGAGTGTACCTCAGGATTTGTACCTCTGTCCATGAGATCTCTGTTTACTGAGCACTCTCTGCATGCCAAGGAGGCACCTGGACAGTAAGCTCGAGTACAAAAATCCAGCCCCTGAGCATTGAGTTTAGTTACTTCTTGCAAGATAAAAGCTGTAAAAAGGGAAGTCAGGGTACCTCACCTTGTCAAAAGAACGGAGATCATAAAGCTTCACCATTTCAGAATTGACTCCAGCAGCAAAAATCAACCCTTCTGGGTCAAAAGAACACACTGGCTTCCCTTGGAGATGCATTAAACCCTAGAAATAGAAATAGCCAGAATTATTTTGCAAGACTGATGCTCACATTTCTACCACCTCTCATTGAGTGGGCAGGACAGCACACTAGGGGTGGAACAAATTAATTTCAATTGTAAATACTGAGGTTTTAGAAAGGTTCAGAACTCGGCTTTCTCAACTTTAGGTCATCATATAATTTGCTTCAGTGACGAAGTTTACACCAAAACAAATCAAAAACTCATTTGAGGTGTCATGCACTCCCAAAGTCCCCAGAGAAGGGAGGCTCATGTGGCTGTGTTAATAACCATACCAGGCAGCACCACAAAACACTGCTGCTGGATCAACAGCAATGCTCTACCACTTATGGCTACAAAAGAGGGGAAACAAAAGTATTTGGAAAGCAAGGGAGTATCACTGCTGAGCTTTACATGCCTGTTTAACAAAACTTCATACCTGCTGGAAGCCAAGAGACCTTACATATGTTATAGATATGTATTATAATACTGCTCTTTGCAAATATTAAAATGAATACTATATGAATTATGATGGAAAGTTATGCTGTATTAAGTAGTGCTAAATTATTGTGTGTTAAGTTATGCTCTTTTAAGTAGTGCTGTAATAATCTCTTTTAAGTAGCGTGGTAAATATAGCTATAGCATAATATTAAAATAGAAACTATGTGATGTAAGATACTTTTTGTAACTAGCTCAAGGAATGGAGAAGATAATCAAGAAATTATTCACATTATCCTATCTGGATAGAGATAACAGCAACAGACACCAGGATCCCAAGAGAAGAATTATTGCCTCCTTATCGAGAAAGCTCAGACTTTGAGGAACCAAGAAGACTGATTTACAAGATGGGGGGCAGGGGGGAGGAAAGCCAAAATTAAGCAGAAACACCCTAGTTTGAAAGGAATGTATGAATCATGTATGAGATCTATGAATATGCAATAGGCTATTGCTTCTAAGGGGTAATCCTTTGCTAGCAAGGTGTGCTTTGAGGCAGAGTGCCAGGCACCCCGGACTTCAGTAATTCTTTGCTTTTTATTGTTTCTTATTGTCCTAATTTTTATTACTATTTTCATTACTATTAGACTTCTAAAATTTTAAGAAAAGTGAATGGCATTTTTTCACACATATTAAAATTGACAGGTTACTACCAGTGCTTATTTTTAATGTTACCTCTTCCTTAAGTCACATAGTAAAAAACACTTGAGAAAGTTTGTTAAAAGCCAACAAAATATGTCATCTTCTGTGTGCTGACTACCAGTCTGTGCATGTTAGTCAAACATTTTTATGGACTGCATGCACACAAACAAGAACACATCTTTGATTAAATCCATAACACATTTAACAAGTTTCTGCATTTTTATTTCTTTCTGCATTCCTCTTTAGGTAAATCTAGAGATTGCACTACTTCTTTTCTTTCCCTTGTAAGTCAGTTTTCCCTGTGGTCTCTGAAGGTGAGGCACAGAGCTCAGCCAATGCTCAGGGCCCTGGTGAGTGGGCCAGCTCTGGTTTCCCAGGAATATTCCCAGGCAGTATGGCTGCCATCTCACGGACCAACTGAAAACTACAAGTAACACTTCTTCAACCTGTTTCCCAAACTTGGCTGGATGCAGCTTCCAGTTACACATCCCAGTTTTTCCATTCTTACAAGTTCAGGTATTGACATGAGTCACAGAATTGCTACTGCACTTACAACCCTGTCTCATCTGCAGTAACTTGGAGATGGAGATTCATCCCAAGGGAAACCTTGATGCTGGAGTTAAAGGCATACTCCCAAAAAAACCAGAATTAAAAGAGAATTAAGAAAAGGCCTGGTTTGAAGAACAATAAAAACATTTTATAAGGAATGTTAACTTTTTTCTTTCTCTTTCATTTAGAGTTCCATCATCTGGAACAAGCAAGAAGCCCTCTCTCATAAGCAAAACAGTGCCAGAGAGATGGGGAAATATGAGAGCACAACACTGTGTACCCAGATACCAGGACAAAACAACTCAGCACCACTAAAGGTAGAGATTCTGCTTCCAGTCTTTCATTCCTGCCACTGGTGTCAGTTCTTGTGTTTTTCTAAGCTCTTACAAGCCTGCTTCCACTAAGAAGAGTAAAGTATTCCAGAAAAATATGTAAACAAAAACAGTTTTGCTGTCTTGCTATGGAGTCAAACCTGCTCACAAACAGTTCTGATCAACAACAGAGGTGATGCAAGGAGGTGGCAGACCATATGGCTGCTGTGTTACTTCAGATCAACAGTTTCTTCATCAAATTTAATTGCATCAAGGCACCAATTTTAGACACACACTGAAACACTGAGATAACATGAGTTCTCAACACAGGAGGGATGCCAGCTCTGAGAGAACATCCTCTGCATAAGGTAGCAGCCTGATGAACAAGCTGATGACACCCAGCCCTTCTCTTGTTTCATCAGCTGTGGGTGTTATTCTTGCCCTCCCCAGTGCCTCTCCAGCAGAGACACAGGTGAGAGCAAGTGCTGTTACACAATGTGAAACACACACACACACACACTCTGCACAGAGATGCCTGACCCAGGCTCCTTCAGGAACGTATCAACACTAAATCAGCAGCACACACTTCTGGCAGTATTTTTAGTTTGTTACAAACACACATCCATTTTTTATTCTTCCAACTGAAAATTCAACACACAGTGCATATGAATTTTATAACCTACCTGGCAATTTGGAGAGCGGAGATCCCAAAGACGAATAGTTTTATCCAGAGATCCAGAAATAAAGGTATCATCCACTGGAGACATTGAAAGAGCAACAACTCTGCAATACAGAAACCCACATGCATCAGAGACAAACCAAAGAAGTGACTGCAGCAACACCCACCCCAACAGTTGTGTAAAAACCCATAACTGAACTAAGCAAAAAGCAGCATGAACCAAGTGCAATGGAACTCAAGCCCATTACCATTCTTATTTCAGTTTCTCCTGCCCTGTCCCCAAGCCACAGCTCACCTTTTTGTGTGCCCTGGGAAATAGCGAATGTATTTGTTGTCATGCAGGGAGAGGTATCGGATTGTGTCTGAAACACAAACAAACCAGAAGCTTTATTGTACCACCAGCCCAAGGTTATCTGAAAGAGATCACATAGTAACTTGCTCCCAAGAGCAAGAGTAATCTCACCACAGTGCTTAAGTCTGGTAATTTAATTTCAAGTAAGCCTATGAAAGAGAATCAAGTTAAAAACAAACAAACTAACTCAGTTCTTAAGCAGAACTGAAAATTAGGCAACAGGAAAAGACACTTCCCACAGTCTGAAGTCATGCTACATTTTAAAAACAACTGTCATGTGATTTATGCAAGGTAATTTCAAAGGTGCTAAAATTTAAGTAGTTGCAGGTTTTATTCCATTGCTCTCACAAAATGGAGAGTATTAGATTTACAGAGTTGATGCTACCACTTTGTATTGCTTTGCAGCATGAATATTGCTCTCTTTCCTACATACACATTCAGCAAACAAATCTCCAACTAAGCAGTACACAAACGAAATGTACAAATTCTGGCACTCAGCTAAAGATAAAACTGTAACTTCGAAGCCAGGACAAGATCACTAAAAAATAGCAAATCTCTCTTCTTTTTGTTTAATCTGACAACCAACAGCTTCACACTTTCCCTGCACTAAGCTCCAAGAAGAGGAGAGAGTAATCTAAAGCTTAGTGCACTTCAGGCAACCTTAAAGATAAATTGAGTAGATAAGAGCACAACATTTCTCAAGTGTCAATTTTATCCTGAGTATAGGTGAACATACCAAGAGTAGCCCACAAGTCTGGAAGATGCTGTTGAGAGTTCCTCCCCAAAAGTAAAAAAAAAATCCTTCTAAGAGGAAACAATTATTAAAAGACAGAAGCCACTTTTTAATCTTTATGTGCAGACTCTGTACTGCTGGAACAACCAGTCCTGCTGAGGGTCAAGGACATTTTTACTTTTGACTCAGAAGAACATGTGCCAAGAGGATGCAACATGAACTGGGCATTTTGACAGTCAGAGGGGCTACTGTGTTCAGAATGTTTTGAAAGGCTCATTCAGCAAAAGTTTCTATCTGTGAAAAAATTATCAAGTTCTCACTTTTGCCTGAGGTTGCTCACCAAGCTGAAATCAGAGGTCTAAACCACCCCCCAGTATTTGAGAAGCAAACTGAAGCTGACTGAAGGAGGTGGAAATGTGGTACAGGTGACAGTTCTGAAAAGCTCTAAGTGACCTGAGGTGATTATCCAAAATATAAATCCCTAACACCAGTGTCACATCCCACACTGGATAGAACCAACATGCTTCAAACTTGCTATTAGGGCTCATCTCTAGTTTCCTGCAAGAAGTGTCATTACCTGCTCTCTGAAGTATCCATGCAGAATTCCATCCTCCTTTGCCAAAGAGGAAGGCCTGGGCAGTTGTGCTCCTCTGTGCTCCTCCTGCTGGCAGTGCTCTGTCCCAGGCAAGGCAGTGGCCTGTACAGTTATCTCCTGTACCGGGTGGTATCATAGACCCTCAAACTGTACAAACTACTACCTCAGCCTGGAATCAGGCAACAGGAATTAAGTCCAGAGGTCTTGAGGAAATCTTCTCAAGTAGATTGGTAGCAACAAAGCATTCAACAGAAAAAAAGCTTGCAAACAAGCACCAGCATTCCTACAGAATGTTCCTGAGGTAATTTTCCCTCCCAATACCTGCAGAACAGGTTAATACAATGCACCTTGCCCATGACCACATGCATTAGGGACTACAGAGTACCAGAACTCCTACAGAACACACTGCTGGTTTTGTTAAGGTTACAATTTGTAACAGCAATAAACATTCTCACATTGTCTCTTTTTTTATTTCTAATTAAGTGTTCACCATAATGCTACCCTGCAGCAGGAAGATTTAAGTCTTACGGCTTACCAGTGCTTATATGCAAAAACTCAGTATTCAAAATGGCATTAAAATGCTTCATTAGATTGCTAATTATTACTTATTGTAAATTAAATAACAGCCAAATAAAAAATGTGACATATAGTAATAATATAATTTAAAAAATAAGTAGGTTCTGAAACAGACTAAAAAGGCATGTGCTTCTTGTGACACTTAAACCTTTCACACCCTTAAATCCAATTCTGGTGGAGACTTCCTTGTTCCTCTAGTTTCAGGCCCAGCTTGCTCTACTTTAACCCAACTTCCTAACTCTTAACTTCCATCTTCTCCAAATTCACAGCTTTTGCAATTCCTTTAGTAGCTCAGCACACATCACAAAGCACCAGCATCTCTGCTGTTAAGTTTCCTCTGTGCAAAGGAAAAACCAAACCAAAACCTCTGCTACAGAAATGATGAGTTTACAAGTCCAATGCTAAAAGCCATTTGTTAAGTGCTGCACTAAGAGACGTGGTCATTGCAAAATTCTCAGACATTGACTGGAACAAACAAAACCAAACTGAGCTTGGTGAACTCCTCCAGGCTTGGCTGGAGTTGAGCTGAGCTGCCTGAAGCTGCTGCCCTCCCCTCCCCTGCAGCTGAGCTGTGTGCACCACACAGAGCTGTGGCACTCGGCCCGGCTGCTCCTTCCACCTCACTCACACAAGAAATGAAGGTGAGAGGCCCATGACAGCACTGACACCAACACCAACTGAAGAGCACAATGAGGAACCCCAGTTCTATCTCCCCAACAGTGTTTAACCCCTCAGTTACTGCAGCAGCAAACAAACATGTAAGGAAGCTCAATGGATCAAGCTTTTTTTTAGCATCAAGCTGTGCATGAGTGTTGGACATTAATTCCTTCCTCTGCCTCTGACAAGAGTTCTCATCACTGAAGAGCTGTTATAACTTTTCCCCAAATCTTCAGCTCTAATTATCCAGACATGCAGTGTAAGGAGATTAATATGCTCCACTCCAGTGGATCACTTACCATCTATTTTGTTGGAGCTGTACACAACAGTATTGGCAGCATGTGTGTATCTGATGAGGTCCACTCCATACTTCTTACTGTACAGGGTCCTCTTTGGTCTGTCAGGAAGAAAGCAGAAATAATTGCACTCTCTGCAACAAAAAAATCTCAAAACAAAACTCACATCAACAAGGCCTGTTCCCACTGAGGCATTACACAATTGTTTCAAGAAGTCAGATGTCTTTATACAAAGAAAGAAGAGCTTTTGTATTTTATCTTCAAACAAGGATCTTGTTGTTTCTCCAGAACTATCCCTAGGCTTGAGGAGGTAACACCTGCTAAATGCATGTGTCTCCTCCAAAAATTCCCTTTCCTATGACGTCTACTGCAAAAAGAAAAGGAGAAGCTTCTATAATGAGCACAGCAAGCATCACTGCCTTACTGTGCCCTTGCCCATTCAAATCTCCCCATTCATCTGCTGCTTATTTTAGATTGACTATAATTTGTCTTTGTTCTCTGTTACTTCAAAACCTAGAACAGGGTGTCTCATTCACGGGGATTAACCCAAACACCCAGTCATCTATAACAGACATGGTAACATAGGGACTTTTCCAAACTACTGCAGAATTGTACTTATATCCAATCTTAGGGAAAGAAACTTAAATTTAACATTCTGCAACAGAATGGAAAGTACTAGTGCGAGCAAACGCAACCGACACAACTGGAATTCTGGGGGTCTGGTAAGCAGGTAAGGCACAGCAGTACTAGAAATTCAAACTGCAGAGCAAGCTTGGAAGCAGCTGGCTAATGAATAAGGGTATCTCACAGCAGTGGTGCCTGCTTGAGCAGTGCAAGGTCTCCACCAGCCTCCTTCCCCTTTCATCTCCAACTGAGGGAGCACGAAAGGTTCAGAGCTGGGCAATGGAGCAGTGAGGGTACTGATCAACACCAGAAATGCCATCTCTTCTGGGAGTTATTTTTATTCCAGAGACTCATAAGTCTGGTTATTACACAGGCCCACAAAATATTTTACCCACACAACCAAAAGCAAACAGCATGGGAACGGAAACAAACAGCAGGAGCACTCGAAACCAATACTGCTGCCAAGACAAAATTTGTCAGGCTACACCTCAGTCAAGGTACTCCTATCACACTGGACTTTTTCCTTTCTTCATTAGCCTCAACCTGACACACCCCAACAAGAGCACAAGCTGGAGACTTTTCACATCAGAACAAAACCAGGCATTCATTCTTGAATATCAATTCTCAAACAGCAGAAGCCATAGGCTTTGACTTCAAACAAACTTGCTGGGGACAAGTTCCCATGAAGTGAAAGCCAACACAGCAAGTGCAGTGAAAGCCACACACCACCTGTACCGCAGACTAAATCTCAACTGATTCTTCCCCAGTAAATCCAGCAGTGTTTGAAATTGTTCTTCAGATCCAAACATGCCACACATGGAAAAAACACACCAAATTCAAATTTTGACACACTCTTAACATTATGCATGATATACTTCCCCAAACTGCTTGCTGAAGTTACCTCACCCATGCTGTTGACCAATCTGGTGGGAATAAAACCCAACAACAAATCAAGGACAAAAAAAAACCTAATCTCAAAATATATTATATGTATTAGATTCTCCCATGCCTAGTTTGGCTTTTCCTTTTCTATTACAAGTTTAAATCTCAGAAGATCTATTTAGAATAAATTAACATAGAGAGAGACAATAAAGATCAACACACTGACAAAAGCACATTTACTAAAAAGAAGAAATAAGAATTCTGTGTTCTAGAAAAGGTGAGGTTTTCATGTAAACTGATACAGACAGAAGTGTGTCACTGCACACAAGACCTGTTGCCAGTCAACTACTTTAAACACAAACAAGAAAACTAAGGACTTTTAAACAACAAATCACAATCAATAAAACAATTCCAAGGTCAAGGTCAATCCATGCAGCCCACCTACAAAAAAATCAATACTGACAAAGAAAAATACAAGATCTCAGGCAAATCTGCTACAAAGATGAAACAAAACACAGGCAAGGGTTGTAATATCATTCATGCCTTGGTTTGAATCACTGCTGCTGTGGGTAAAACATCACCACAACCAGGATGGTGGGTGTGCCCAGCAAACACCAGTCAAGCAGCAGCCCAGATCTGTCACTTTATTTGTTTCAAAAACTCACAATTTATATACATTAAACACAAGCTAAACCTTTACTGGAGCACCATTCTATCGTAGCAGGGTCTCCAGTGTGCAGCCAGGCTGTTCCCAGCCCCAGGGATTGCTGTACATCCAACACACAACTGTCCTGCAAGCTCTCACAATCCCTCCTCAAGCCCACACAGACTCCAGGGAGCCTCTCAGCCGTGCTTCTGAGGCAGCCCAGCGGGCAGGGATTTGTGAGGCAGGATGGGTTAAAAATTTAGTAACAATTTAGTTGTTTGCACACTTTGAAATAGAAATGGAATCTCAGGAGCAGAATTACTGGATGCCCATGTCAGTTGCCCAAGCCCAGAACAATACATGATAAGGAGATAATCTTGTCCTGTCAGCCCTGGGCTACACAGCCCTGTTTCAACTGTCCTGACACTGCCCGAAGCTGAAGTTCACCACCATGGGGCTGGGCACACTCTCACAGAGCTGAACAACTCATCTCAGTGTGGCAAAACAAAGCAAACTAGGTGAGGATGCTCCTAAAGTACAACCAAACAGCTGCACTTCAATTCTACCAGCAGAACTGCTCATTAACAGAGAACACACACCAGATTTTCCCACTTTTACACAGGGAAAGGCATTAATTTTCAGGCCATTTGATGAAGTAGGATATCCTACACTGAACCCCAGTAAGCAGGACATTTCATTTCCTCCTGGCCATTATACCCATGCAGATGAGAGTTCCAGGCTCTTGAAATTGTGATTCATAAGGAAAAATACACCAATTACAAGGCTGAAACTCCCATAAGAATGATCACTCAGGGATCTGAAATATCATCTTCACACGAATTTCAAGTGACAAAGTAATTCAAAATAAAACTTTCCAGGTTAGAGAACAAGTGTGTTCTGCATCCTTAGCTACCCTTAATAATGACAGCTACACTTAAGCCAGTTGATAGTGCATGAGAAGCTTTCAAATAATTTTAAAATTTGATAACCACCAGAGAACTGCATGCTGACACAGAAGTTACCCTGAAACTACTCTCACTGCCATGCAGCACTGCAGTAGAGGCCCACTGATCTACATTTAACTTAATTAAAGCAAACCCTCTGACTATAAAGCACATCAGGATTAGATGGAGACAGGAATGGAAGGGCCAAATGCCTCCCAACCCATCAAACTATTCCTTACAAGTTTGAAAGGGGAAAGGCAATCAATACCATGTGCATTAACATCACTCAGCCCTGCTACTACTGTATATAATTAACATCTGGGATACGATCCATGGCACAATCCATAGGTATAGAGTTACCTGCTCTTACATAAATCAGAATTAAATATTTTCATGTCAGAGTTCATTCTAGCAGATGGGGAACACCAACAGCTTTAATGTGTAAAGCAATCAAATTACACAGAAGTCTAAAATAACACAGAATAGGTGTGCCACCAAATAAAGAGAATATGCAGGAGGCAATCTTTCCTCCCAGCAAATATGATGTCTTGGCCTGCTTGGAAAAGCAGGAGGGTTAGGAATACCTAGTTTACTAGAAAATATACACAACACTGACATATCTCTGTCTTGACACTCCCAAGCCATTTCTTTTTCATTCCCACATTACCCTGACCTTTCTATTCCCTGTCCTGTAAAACACACACTTGTTTTCCTTTCACCTTCTGTGTGGATGTGATGCTTCCCAGTCCTGACTTTACAAAAAGCCCAACAACCTCAGAACTACATCTCTACACCAGTAAGCACATGTGAAACTTAAAACCTGAAGGAATTTAAAGCAGACAAATGCACATTTGTACAGAGTGTGAGAAAGAGAAAGTACAGAGAAAGATTTTAATGGCATAATGACACCATTTGGCTCAAACTGTTCCAACTCTCACAGACTACAAACGCCCTTGGTGTAGGTTTCCATCTTCTGAACAGGAGCACCAGATCTCAAGTGCTCTGCAAATTTCTGAGAGTTTATCCAAAAATCAAGATGAGCACCACATGATCAATGGCAGAAGAAAGATAAAACTGGACAGTTAAATGAGAAACAGAAACACACCCTCAACTCATCACCCTTAGGTATGAGAAATCAATCAATACCCTGATCGATTACATCTATACAGACAGGGTTTGAAGACACAGGCAAATCACACTGTGCTTTACAGAGACACAAATAGAGAAAATTATTCAAAACACAGAGGACCACGTTTGCCTGCAGCGATCCAGGACACCCCTTAGGAACCGGGTTTTATGGAAAACTCCATCAGGTTATTGGGTTGTAGTGACACACGCCACAGCATCTGCACCTTTTGGCTTAAAGCATTTGGCAAAGAGACTCAAATGAGGCACTAGAAGGGCACATCTGCACACTGATCGCAACAACCGCTTCTCAACTGATCAGCGAGACTTGGGCCCGGAGAAGCCGAGGAGTCAGCTCCACACCTGCAGCAATCCCGAGACCTGGAAATGCGGCCAGACTGAACCCTCCAGGCTCCGCAACTGTTTGGCTCTCACGGAAGCGAACTTTCGCTTACACTTAGGAAATTATCACCCCTGTCTCCAGCCCACCAAGATAACAGAGCAGGCAAACCCACGCCGCTGGGATTCCACTCAGAAACCTACGCTGGGAAACACCTGGAGAGGAGCTCAAGCTGAAGATCTGCGGGCACAGCTTGTCCCCGCAGGCCAGCGCGGGCAGTCGCCCCTCAGGGCCCCTCGCAGCCCCGTGCCCCAGACCCCGCAGGCCGCAGCCCCAGCGCCGCCACTCACTTGCCCTCCTGGCAGTCGTAGAGAACGATGGAGTCATCGTCGCTGCTGGAAATGACGGTCTCGCCGTTGGGGCTGAAGTCGAAGCAGTTGATCTTGTCCGAGTTCTCGCGGAAGACCTTAGCCACGCGGAAGCTCCGCAGCACGTTGTCCGTCAGCTTCATCCCGCCCGCCGGGCCGCACCGAGCGCGGGCGGCGGCGCTGAGGGCAGGCGGGCGGGGCTGCGGGCGGCGGCGGGCGCGGCGGGNCTGACTGTCTGTCCTGGGCACTGACTGTCTGTCCTGGGCACTGACTGTCTGTCCTGGGCGCTGACTGTCTGTCCTGACTGTCTGTGCTGGGCACTGACTGTCTGTCCTGGGCACTGACTGTCTGTCCTGGGCACTGACTGTCTGTCCTGGGCACTGACTGTCTGTCCTGGGCACTGACTGTCTGTCCTGGGCACTGACTGTCTGTCCTGGGCACTGACTGTCTGTCCTGGGCACTGACTGTCTGTCCTGGGCACTGACTGTCTGTCCTGGGCACTGACTGTCTCTGTCCTGGCACTGAGGGCACACCTTGAGGCTGCGTCCAGGCCTGGCCCCTCAGTTCAGGAAGGATATTGAAGTGTTGGAGCAGGCCCAAAGAAGGGCGGCAGGGCTGGGAAGGGTGTGGAGCAGCAGGCCTGTGGGGAGCGGCTGTGGGTGTTTACAGGCTCAGGGCTGAGCGGACCGCTCTCCGCAGCTCCCCCAAAGGAGGGTGTAGCCGGGCGGGGCTTGGCCAGCTAACCACTGCCACAGCCTCAGGCTGTGCCAGGGGAGGTTTAGGTTGGACATCGGGGAGAATTTCTTCGTAGGAAGCGTGCTTAGACATTGGAACGGGCTGCTCAGGGAGATGTGGGGTCAGTGTCCTGGAGGTGTTGAAGGAAAGGCTGGCTCAGTGCCATGGTCTGAGTGACACGGTGGTGTCGGGTCACGGATTGGACTTGTTATATTTGCCCAATTATCCAACCAAAAAAAAAACCCCAAACAAAGTTAAATGTAACAGCAATTTTAATGAAGTAGCTTAATATATGTAAAATAGAATGCACTCGAAATATTGACAATATAATTTGGTTAAAATGAGGGATAATTTGGTTCTGATACCACGTGGGGTACGGAGTGCAGGGCTTGACCCCTGTCACCTCATGTACCAGCTTGCCAAGCCAAAATTCCCCTTTTATGCTGTGTGTCATCACCATCTCCTCCCATTTTCGATTTGTCACACTTGTATCTCCACCCTCATCATCACCTTTACCACGCATGGTCCACCATTTTTTAGGGGGTTGTACCACTCTTTGGGGGTCTTCTCTGAGGAAGGCCTCTCCTCTTCCTCGGTGTCCTGTAGTTCACCTTTTGGATTACACATGTGCACCAAGCTGGTACATTATAAGCCAATATTGTGTTCTAACATTAAAGCAATAAATCTCATATAATTAACATTTTACTGGGGTCCGACCAAATTTTCCTCTCTCCCAACTAAATTTAGTAATAGTTATCTCTTGCTTCTTCCTCTTCTGAACATCTGCAGGAGAAGGGGGGGAGCCCTTCCTCTCCCTTTCTTTCTTGGCATTACACCTTTAACTGTTTTATGATTTCCAAACATTAATTACTGTATCGATGTTGATGACTGTTTCAATTTTGTCAGCACAAATCACACCTATTTACCACAGACTCGCTGCCTCAGGGTTCATTTCCAGCACAGATTGTGCTGTGCAGGCAGAGCCTGGCAGCAGCAGCCTCAGGGAGCATCAGTCAGCTCCCCCTCCTTTCAAATGCACTGTGATCACTCCCTCACCTTTGCCCTCCTACTCTCAGTCCATCCCCTGCACATTTTTATTTCCCAGTAATCTTTATTCCTCTAAAGCCTTGTTGGCAGTGCTGCAGCAGCACCACAGCTGTAGCACCATGCTCCTGCCCCACGCAGGCTCCCAGGTAAAGGTGGGCAGCACACACCTGAACATCTGACAAACACAGCGTGGCTTTGAGGATGCTGTTCCAGTACACACACCTTGGAACTGCTTTTGTCTGTCACAAATCCTGATGACAGTGTGCCTGTTTTTGTGTATTTCTTACCTTATAAAGCTGGAGTATAAGAGTAGCTGTGAAAATCTCACCTGACAAACTTTTCTGCTATTTTAAATTTAGAAACCAGGAGATCTTGTCACTTCAATCCCCCAGAAACACAATCAAAAGAAAAAATTAAACTGTAGATGCCTTCCTGAACGTTAATTGCATTTCCTTTCAAGGTGTCCAGAATAGTTTGATTTTGCTTTTGGATCCTGTTGCCCTCCTGTGGTCAAACCTCAGCAAGTCCAAGGACTGTTAAAGCTCTGCACGTCCTTCAAACGGGCTGAATTATTTTGTGTGCATTTATTTTTGTCTGATCTAGTTAATTATTTCTTTTCTCAGAGCCCTTGCCCTCGCTGTTTGCTTGCTGGAGCTCCCTGTTAACTTTTGGTGATCTCATCCTTTCACAGTGCCGTGGGTTTGGCTCCTCACAATGATTTACCTTTATTACTTTGAAACAAAGTAAGACTTTCACATGGGAATCCAGGGATACCAAAACACACCCTCATTCCTCCCGAGGGTCTCGGGGTCAGCTGCCCCTTTGTTAGGCCAGTTCAAAACCCACAACTGATTTATTTTTGTGTGATAAGAGGTTTTGGAAAAGCTGGGAATGTCGTGCCTCCTGCACACTCTAAATTGCAGGATCAGAGCCTGGATTATCTCCTGCGGGCCCGGAGGTGACTCACCAATAACATCATAAGACAATTTACTTCAAAACACCTACAATACTTAGCTAAGTTTTAGAGTTGTATAACACCGTGGGTTGTTGATTTGATATTTTGTCACTTCCTTTTTATTCTTCTGCCTTTCTTCCTAATCGTTGGAACTTAGTTTGTCAGTTTATACCAAGCTGGAATTTAGCTGGCAGGATAATTGGATCTCCCAGAAAAATGTCATATTAAGTAGGAATTATGGATAATGCCCCTGCAAAATTAGTTAATGGAAAAAACGTTTAATTGCTGCTTGAGTAATATCGATCAAATGCAGTTATTCTACCTATGCATTTCTGTATTAGATACCACTGGAACCTGCACAATACAGGGACTTGTGCTTGCTCAGCAGCAGAAATTCACACTTCTCCCTGCTCATGTCCTGAGGTTTCTGTGGGCCCCCACCTTGAGTTCATCACGGTTCCTCTGGAAGGTGCCTCCATCAGCAGTTCCCCCAAACTGAGCACTCTGTGCTGCTCTCGGGTCACTGATGAAGCCGTGGGGCAGCACGAACACCAGCAGAGTCCCTGTGGATTGCCAGATGTCAGCTGGACCCCGAGCCACTGCTTTCTGCCCTCTGAGCCGTGCTCAGGCTGCTGTCCAGAGGGGCTGGCTGTGACTGCCCACCCGCCCTCCAGCGTGCTCACAGGAATGATGTCAAACACCTCAGCAGAGTCCAGGCAGCTCACATCTGCTGCTTTCCACGTTCCTCACAGCCTCTTGTCTCAGCCCAGAGGGCAGCTGTAATTGTCATCCTGTGACTGATTAAGATTCCTGGCTCTTTCTCCTCTTATGTTATTTCCAGCTGAGGAGCTCATAATTTTCTGCTATTAATCCCAAAGACCATGACCTTGTATTTCGCAGCACTGAATTTCAACCCCTTTCTACTATTCCAGTCCTCAAGGCTCGCAGCTTTTCATCTTCTCTAGAATGCTGTGATCCTTCCCTGGATTTTCAATGACTCTCATCTTTGATGGCAAGTTGACTCAGAATAGGGAGCTTGAGAAATTACAGCATGAAAGGAAGTAGACTTGGCATGGGCTTGGCTTCAGGGTAGTAGTGTTCTGTGTTGAGCTACAGAAGAATTTTTAGTGAAAATTTTTTCTTCCTTGCAATCCCCAGAGCATGGGAAAATCATTTCCAAAAGGTATATAGGGAGTGAAGGGAGTGTGACCTAGAAAAACTAGTAAGATGCATATGTCAAATCCAGTTAATTTTTTTTTGCTAATGATACTGATCTATATATATAAAATGCTGAATAGAACACTTATCTTCCCTGTGTTTGGCCTTAAGCCACATTCCCCATCAAAGGCAAAGAGACCCTGTTGACACTTTCCTGGTGAGTAAATCAGTCACGAGAGCAACATATTTCTTTTCCAAGCAACATATAGAAAGCCATGTACTGGAAACTAGGACTCCTGGGTTTCCCAGAGCTCAGCATATTCTTAAAACAAAGGTATCCAGGCTCCATCCTACTTTCTCCCTTGCCTGCCTGGCAAACCCTCTGGTCTCATCATACTGCTGCTGACCACCCTCCCACTTTTTCCCACTTTTGGATGCAGGAGCACTGCAGTGAGGGGGGCAAAGGGCCCCTCACCCTGTCCCTGCACACCCACTCGTGCACTGGACCCTTCACAGCTGCCCATCCTTGCTGCAGACATTTTCTCTTTTGCTAAATGTGAATGAGGCAGTGCAGTAATTTTATGCAAATCCATGTGCAGATTAAAAAATTAATCAAATTCTGAAATTTTCATTTAAAGAGATTAGTCTTGAAAAATCCCCCATCTAATCCTCCCAGAATAGTCACTTGGAACAAGCCTTCAGTGCGTTGTTTCCCTCCTGGGTTTAGTGCATCTCCTGGAAAATTTTCTTGTAATGCTTTTGGGACCATGTGGAGCAGCAAGCTTGGGTTTGAGCAGGGCTCACCAGGCAAATTAAAGCTGATATATCAAATGATAGAGGAGATGTGTCAGTAAGTGGGAACGGGGGAGTTTAAGGCAGTAAAATCTCCACTTTGTTGTACTTCATAGGTAAATTCCCCTGGTGATGCAGGAGAAATGGAAGCAGGGAGCCTTGGTGAGTCTGTCAGTAATTTACATGCTGAGAGGCCAGAAAAAAGTCACGCAGCAAGAAAAACGAGGAGCAAGAGACACTGCTAAAACTTGCTGTGTCTGGGAGTTTACTACTGTAATCTGTCTCTTAGAGCTTGAGCTCAAAATTATCCTCCAACAACTGGGGTTTGATCCAGTGCTATTTCAAATATTTTCCTAGCCCCTCGTGGATTTTGAAGTTGACCCTGTACAAGGTGGGCCAGCCACAAGTCCTGGAGGAAATCCAGAGGCATCCTGACAGCTCTGAAGCTAAAGTAACTTAGGTCCCTGAAGTTCTCAGTTAAATCATGCATTCTGGCACAGCATCCTCTGATCTCACAGCACCTGAAATGCTCAGGATGTGTGTGTGGTTGAGTTGGCCTGCAATAAGCTCAATTGCCCCAACTTCAAAAAAACCACAAGCCCAAGATGCAAATCCTTGAACAAACCTCCAACTGCAGCACCTGGAACAGCTCAGCTCTGCCCAGTGATGGCAGACTGGCCACTGGAAAGGAGGATTTTTCTAGCTTTCAAGTGCCTGCCATGGAGTGAGGTGCTGGCTCATTTTTCTCACTGCATGGGCATGGCCAGCTCATTTGCTCACTGTTTTCTTCCCCAGTGTGCCTCCAAGTTTATGGCTCAGACTCTGCCCCGCTATGTCCATGCTTTTGGTCTCTTGCCACTGTCCAATTTACTTGGCAGCTTTACCACATTTCTGCCCCTGCTGCTGGATTCTTTCTGTCTCACTCTGACTTTGGCTCCGTGCCTGCAGAATTGCTTTAATTAAAAAGTTAATGAAAGGTAATGCAAACGAGCATTTTGCCTGTATTTTATCACAGTCCAGCTCCTTCCCCTCCTTCTTTCCCAGAGAAAGTGAAAATGAGAAGTTGGGGCTTTGCTGCATTTTGGTGTGAGAGCTAACAGTGGAAATTTCTACAGGCTTAGGAGGAGCCCTCTGAAGAAAGGGCTTATAATGGTGTGTGTAGATTATTATAAGTGTGTAGATTATTCATGAATGAAAGCTGAGGAAGTTTTCATTTAAAGGGGATTAATCTAAACCCCTTACAATCCTCCAGCTCTCTTTGGAACAGGCAATTCTTAGCATCATTTTCATCCTAAGCTTAATACGAACTTACAGGAAACTTTTCAAAAGACTGTCTATATCCCAACTCCAAATTATCCCAGGCAGGGACAAAGGGAAGGTGTGAAACCTGAACCTCACTTGTGCCTATAGCTTGTCACCTTATATCCATGTAGAAGAGGGCTCATTCATCCTTCAGTGATTTTCCTGAGAAACTAAGATTAGTGCATGAAGTAATGTGAGTCACATCATCAACCCCTTCTCCCAGCCCAGATTCCTCACAGCCAGCAGTGGGAAGAGGAAAACGCAGGGATGTGAGGGTGTAATTTCCCCTTGTGCAATATGTAGCAGTTAACAGGCAATTACACCACTTCTAAACCCACCATCTGGGGAGGGAGCCTGAGAGCTGCCATTTGGGTTATTTTTCTTTCCACACTGCCTGTGTTTTGGGGTGATATTCAGTTCTCTTGATCTTGTTTTTAAAGCCTTAGTAAAATGAGTAGGAGTTTTATTTTTTGTTAATATCTACAGTGGATTTCATAGCACTGATTTATAGCTGTTCCCTGATGACATTTGGTACCCAGTGCCTGAGACTGTATAAATAAATTACATAAAAAGGGATTTGTGGTATCATTAGCAGCACCCCCATTCCAAGGGGAGTCTCCAGTGATCCTGTGTGTCTAATCAGAGCTGACAAGGAGCAGAGTCACACACTGAGACATCCAAAGCAGATGGATCTGTGCCAAATTCAGCTCTCTGTTGCACTGGTATAACGTTGGATAACCTCTGACTGCAAGGGGGTTTTACACTGTGTTTACTCTGCCTTTACACCTGTGCTCTGAGATCAGTGCCAGGCAGTGAACCCCAAAATCCTGAGATGCAATGGAAGGACGCTTGCTGACTTCCACAGACTCTGGATCAGGCCTCCATGGTTAAAATATAATCTGAGTTCAGAGTGCAGAAAACAGATTACATGCCTGCTATTGTACTGAAATGCTTTCCAGAGTAAGCATTAGCAGTATGTACACAAGTGCCAGATGAATTAAGCTGGCATTTAGTTTTTCCACCTCCAGTAGGAGAGGATTGCCTTTGAAGAGCTCAGGCCTGCTGTGTCGTGTCTGGAGCTGGAGCTGGAGCTGTCGGGGCTGCCAGGAGGGCACGTGTGACAGGAGCCACGGTTGCAGGTCTGCTTGTGCTCCATTTCCCCGGGCTTCAGGGTGAGCTGTGCACAGAAACATCAAGGCAGAGACAAAGCCTGTTCAAAACTTTGGGGCTTTATTTTCTTAAACTCCCCTGGCTCCCTTTAAGCTTTTCTTCTCCAGCCATTCCTGCAAACCCTGTATTGCAGCTCAGACGAGGTGACCTGGGGTGTGATGCACCTCTGCTTTGTAGCACCTTCCTCTGATTGCTCTGTGCCCAGGGCCAGGTGAGTCAGAGACCTGCTGGGAGCAGAGATGCTTATCTCAGTTCCTGAGAGGTGCAGGGCTGACTCCATTGCGGTCAGCACAGTTACTCTGGCCCTCACTGAAGTGGGGTCAGTGGTTTCAACTGCTGGCAGCATCAGCTGCCATGTAGTTTAAGAGCCTAGTAACAAAGTGGTCAGGGCACCCTGTCTTTTGTTCTCCTGTCTCCTCGTGGTTGGAAAGCCAGTGCTTCTGACCAGCACCTAAAGGGAGTGCACACAGGTAGTTAATCTGCCTTGGCTTTTGGCTTTAAAATCTGTTCTCCTAAGCAATGAATCGTTTACTGCTAGCCTTGTTCTTAAGGGTCTTTTCCCACTTCAGTAATTCTTGGGGTTTTCTCTGACAAACTTTTAATTCTCTGTACAGCCTTACCTACAAGTCCCTTGTCCTGAGATTTCAGAGTGTGCTCAAGTTTCAATGCCTGAGAAGGTGTGTAGGGGATTTTTGTGTAGATCTTTTGCATCCCTGCAGAAAAATAAGGCAGATTTAGACCCAGAGAAGCTGTTGAAAAGCTTGTCCAGCTTAATGATTAACACCTTGCAATGCTAGGGAGTGTCAGGACAAAGAGAGACCTCTGGACTCCTGAGCTCTCCTTAAAAAGCCCTTACACAAAACACATCCACTTACTTGAGAGAGGATTAATTCTCAGGGAATTTCAATGGCTCTGTGATCAAGTGTGTTGCCCTGGCTGCTTCAGCCTCCTGGCACCCTGCCTTAAATGCCATGAGCAGGAGAGATGCAGATCACAAGGATCTTTGATCCTCAGAAACCAGCAGTGAACTTGCTGCCAGTTAACAGAAGGAAGGAGAAATGCTGGGAGGGAATAGATGTGTGTGTGCTGGCAGGGGCCACCTTTCCTCTGTCAAGACAAGTATCTGCCCTTGAGCAGCTGAGATCTTTCGGTCCATGCACAGATCTGTTGCAGATAATGCTAATGCTCAGTGGAGAGCAGCTCAAATGGGCTTTCACAGACACAGCTTTCACAGACATTTTGCCTGGATATGAACTCTTATTTGGGCTCTAAATGTGATTTTCATGGATAATGAGGAGTAAAACAGAAAGGTAAATTAAGCCTTGTGTTAATTTGCCGTTTGGTGAGGAAACCTCATTACTGGTCTCTCTGTGGCCACCAGCAGCAAGGGATGAGGCAGCCAGCAAGGCTGTTGTTTCTCCTCTGTGTCTGATGCTGCAGGGACACATGGGGCAATGCACAGCCAGAGGATGAGATCAGCATTTGGCTAGCATGGGGAAGGGAGTTAATGTAGTGAAAAGCTGTTCCACCCAGATGCCCTGCTCTCTCCAGGACAGAGAGCAGCTTCCACAGTTTGGAAAGGTGACAAACACTAAGCAAATAGAAATGATGGCTTGCCAGTGGCAAATCTACAGTGATGGAGAAGCTGGCTGGCAGAGCTCACCTTCCCTGCAGGAGGTGATGAGATTGCAGGGGAATCACAAGCTGACAGTTTGAATGTGACACTGTCCTTCCCTTCCTCCTGCCTGGGGAAAAGTTAGAAAATGCTGCTTGTGTAGCACCTTAATCTAGGGGAAACAGGAGCTAGAGTTCCACGGTTCATGTTTTGACCTCTCTGTTCTTTCTGTGACAGCCCTGTCTCTTCTACTAGCAAAAATGTTCCCTTTCCCTTGCAGGTTGGAGGCTGCTGGCTGTTTCAGCCCTTGAGGCACTGCAGGGAGTGCAGAAGCCCACCCCACGAGGCAGAGTGGCTCGGCCCTGGCAGCCTGTGCACCATGTCCCTCCGCGAGCACGCACTGTCCCTGTTCCGTGGCGCTCTGGGCACCGTGCGCCCCGCTCCCATGCTGAGGAGGGCTCTGAAGCTCCAGGGAGATGGGTGCCCTCAGCTGCTGGTGAAGGGCCAGGCCTTTCCACTGAAGAGGGACCTGTACCTGGTGGGTTTTGGAAAAGCTGTGCTGGGGATGGCTGCAGCAGCAGAAGAGATCCTGGGAGACCACCTCACTCGGGGGATTATCAATGTGCCGCTGGGGATCCAGGAGAGCCTGCAGCGAGCAGGAATGCAGTAAGGACTGTTTCTGGACAATTTTGGGGAGCAGGAAGGAGGGGTGTAGGCTGCCAGATTTTCCCTCTGTTGAATGTTGCTATGAACACCCTAAATCCTTTTGAGCTGCCCTTGCTCTGATGCCCACCCCATCCACCCCACCGCTCTCATCTTCAACCACCATCACATCCCAGTGACACCAGTGATGCAGCCCCGCTCTTGTGCTGTGTGTGCTGCCTCTCTGGCTGTAGGGAAGAGGCACTCAGCAAAGGCCATCTGCCTGTCCTGGTCACTCACTGTATGCCACTGGTACACCAGGCACCTGCAGGTAACAGCCTGCTGCCTGTGTGGGTGCACAGATCCATGGTGGAATTGCCTCTCTTACCTCACCAGGGAGATGCTGCTGAAGCCACACAGCAGAATCCAGGTCATCGAAGGTGCCAAGAACAACCTCCCAGATGCAGAGGCTCTGAAGGGAGCAGTTGCCATCCAGGAGCTGGCTGAGGGTCTGACTGCAGATGACCTGCTCCTTGTGCTCATCTCAGGTAGTGTGGGAATCCCAGGGAATGCTGCCTGCCCACCCCTGACCCTGCAGCAAGGGAGTGCTGTGCTGTGCCAGCCCCTTCAGCAAGGACACTTGCACCTCTGATTTTTCCTCTCCCTTCTGCCATCCTTTCTCCAGGCATGCAGCAAGAGAGAGCACAGTGCAGTGGACACACTGCCTCCCAGCACTGGAAAGAGGCTGAGCTGCACAGGCTGGGTCCTGCAATTGTGCCACCACAGTGAAGTGGCACCTCTGGGCACAGCCTGGCAGCTGTTCTCACCTCTTGGCAAGGAGACACTTTCTTCCTGCCCCCTCCTTACATTTGGGGACACAGACTTGTGGAAGCAAGCACTTGGTAGATTTGCATGCTCTGCATTTGTGCAGGAGCGTGAGTCTGCAAGCTGAGATCTGGGACTGACCTTTCCCAGGGCTTGGCTCCTTCCCAGCTAGTGGAAATGAGGCCTCCAGGTACCACAGAGTAAGCTGCATGCCTTGAGGGGCAGCCCTGCACACCCCCAGGGCCTGGCTGGTGGCCCCCAGGCTGTCCCCAGATCCAGGGCTGTGTGAGAAGATGCATCTGAGGGATGCAGTGACATCACCTCATCCTGAGCTCTGTGGCTGTCACAGGACAAAAGCATGCAGGGGCTTGGAGCAGCTCTGCAGAAAGGCTTGTTCTCCTCTGCTCAGTGTTTATTCCTCTGAGATGCTGAAGCCTGATCCAGTACAGAGAGAGCAGTGCCATTAGGCAAACACCCAAGTGCCTGGAAGCTAGCTGTGCTTCCTGGGGATTCCCCTGGGCTTCCTCCTGTCTTTTGGCTTCAGGGATCTCCAAGAGACTCCTCAGCCTTTCAGGGAGCCTGTACAGGATCTCCCCGTGGCTGTGACTACCTATGCATGTGCCCTCCCACACAGCAGCCGGTCCCCAACTGCTCCTGCCTCTCAGCTAGATCCCTGGCTATTGACTGAAACACAGGCATTTGCATTTGTTTTTCTTGCTCATCATGTTTTATTGATGCTGATTTGTCTCAAACCTCTGAGCAGGCTTTGCATTTTGACAGTAGTATTCAGCTGTACTTCTGTGCACGTTCACTCTGTGCACAGACCTTGCTCTTTTCTCCTCTGTATTTTCCATCCATTCCAGTTTTCCATTAGGACCTTGCCTTCTTTTCCACATTTCCAATGCCTGCTTGTATCAGACAGAATTCCCACCAGTGAAGCTATCACCCTGGACTCAGCGTGTGCTTTGTCCTTTGCATTACTGTCCCCCTTTTTCTTTCCTCCCAGACCTAGACGAGTGCAGTTCAGCAGCTTCCAATCTTGCTGCATCCCTAGCCAGTGTTTTTACACTCTGTCCTGAATAAATGGAGCCACCAAAGCAGGCAGTGTCCCCATGAGCACAGCACTGGCTGCTGTGTGAGCTGTGGAGGCCATCTCCCTGCTCCCCCACCCAGGTAACCCCTGAATATCAGTGTGAGGACCCAGCTGCAGCCCAGTGCAGAGGTGAGGGCAGCTGCTGCCCCTCTTCTGTCATGCCCACCACACTGCAGGCTGGTGGTGCCCCATCCAGCCAGGCTCACACTGCCTGGTGAAGTGTAGCTGACTGCAGAGAGAGCAGGACAGCAGTGATTAAAACCCATTGTTGAAGATGACTGAATTCTCCAGAGATGTTAGCTTAGGTCCCCAGTCACCTCTGCCTTCCCTCCAGACGCTGGTGAGGGAAGAGAAAAGGCTAAAGCCTTGCTCTCCTTTGTCCTCCTTCTCCTGATGTCCTTGCCATCTCTTCTGCATCCTAGGGGGTGGATCAGCCCTACTGCCTGCTCCCATCCCTCCCATCCTCCTCGAGGAGAAGGAGAAACTCACAAAGATGCTGGCTTCCCGAGGAGCTGCCATACAGGAGCTGAACATTGTCCGGAAGACTCTGTCCGTGCTGAAGGGTGGAGGGCTGGCCCAGCTGGCACATCCTGCACGGGTAACCAAGGGAAAGCCCCCGTTTGCCCAGAGATCACCCATCTACCCTCAAAATAGAGGCTTAAACAACTTGCAGGGGTTTTGTCCATACTGAGTGAACAACTTTGCACACTGTTTTAGAGGTCTCTGGCTGAGATTTCGCTTTGTAACGAAACTTTCAGGGAGACAGAGCTGGGAGAGTGGGAATTCAGACTTGGGAAACATCAGCCATCCCATCATGCCACTCTGCAGATCCCAGCCCACACCCAGCAGGCACTTCCAAGTGTTGGTGCTTCAGCACAGTGCTTTCAAGGCTGGCTCTGACCCTTGGCTCCCCTGGGGGCTGTTCTCAGCATGTCCCATTGCTGAGCCCACACTAGGCTGGGCCTGACAAGTGCAGTGTCACAGGTTACATCTTCCAACGTGATAGTCCAGCTTCAAAGGGGACTGTAAAGCTGTGGGTTTGAGAAGGGCAAGGTGACACTCACTGGGCCATAAAATAAAAATGGGTGAAGACCTACCCTGTTTCCACCCGCTTTGGTGTGGGGATGGCACTCAGAGCAGTGCTTATGCCAGTGTGCTTTTGTGGTCACCTGCAATAATCTGTGGGCATTTCTTTCCATAGGTGGTGAGTCTCATCCTGTCTGACGTGATAGGTGACCCCCTGGACATCATAGCGAGTGGCCCCACTGCTGCCAGCTCCCACAGTGTCCAAGACTGCCTTCAGATACTCACCAAATACAACCTGCTGCACGACCTGCCCAAGTCAGTGGAAATGGTCCTCTCCAGCTCTCCCACCAAGCCCACTGCTCCAGAAAACTACTCCCACGTTTCCAACATCATCCTTGGGTCCAACACGGTGGCTCTGGAAGAGGCCAGACGCCAGGCTGAGGGGCTGGGCTATGCAGCTCTGCTCCTGAGTGCAGCAGTCCGTGGCGAGGTGGGCCGTGTTGCCACGCTGTACTGCCAGCTGATCCAGCTGGTCTGCCTGGCCTTCGCCAGCCTCGGAGAAGGGCCCCTGGGGGACCAGCTGAGGGGCAATGTCCTGCAGCTGGCAGCAGAGCTACAGATCCCAGGTTTGGACCTGGATGAGTTCCTGCAGGCCCTGCGAGGGTTAGGGCCCGACAGACCAGTCTGCATCCTGGCTGGAGGAGAAACCACGGTCCAGCTCCAGGGAACCGGCAAGGGAGGCAGAAACCAGGAGCTGGCCCTGCGTGTGGGGCTGGGGCTGCACCAGGCTCAGGCCACAGGAGCCAGCAGCCCCCAGGGGAGCTGTGAGATCCTCTTCCTCAGTGGGGGGACAGACGGACAGGATGGGCCAACGGAGGCAGCAGGAGCCTTCTGCAGCCCAGGGCTGGTGGCTGAGGCGCTCCAGGAGGGCCTGGATGTGGAGGCCTTCCTCAGGAACAATGACTCCTACACATTCTTCAGCCAGTTCCAAGGTGGGCATCACCTCCTGGTGACAGGCTTGACAGGCACCAACGTCATGGACATCCAGGCCATTTTAATTAGAGCCATGGAGAGATCATGAGAGCTCCCTCTGCAGACACCCAGATGCACTTAATTAGGAGCAGGAGTAAATTAAAGCACCAATGCTGCGGACAAATGCAAACTACTTAAATTAGGGCTCACTGTTGAGGCTGCTAGTGTCTTTGACAGAAAGAATCCACTAATTAGACACATGAGTGGACGTCCACAGTAAAAAAAAAACAAGCACTTGTAATTGGTGGGATCAGAGGAAGGTAAAAGGTCACATTACAAACAAGGAGACTGGATTTAAGGCTTGCTTCAGATATAGTTAAGTTAAGAGACGTAGGGAAGCTGAGGCCATGGCAGGGCTACCACAGAGAGCCCTGGCTGCACTGTTGCACCTCCAGTGCCCCTAGCACAAGAGCAGCTCAGCAGTGGGGTTTTAGAGGTCCACTGCAGCAAATTGCAGTCACTGATGGATATAAAAGCAGTAAGAGCAAGGCCTGCTCACCTGAAGCATGGAGCTGCTGGGGGGATGTGGTGGGAAGGGGACACCCAGCACCTGCTCCACATGCCAGCACAGTGCCCTACAGCTCTTCCCACACCAGGGTACTGAGATGACAGAGACCAGGCCCAGCAGGATGTACACCCAGGAGTGTGGCTAGGAAGCACGTTGGCAGAGAGAAGTTCATGATACTGGCTGGGTGACATAAGCAGTGCATAGTGACAAAGAGGATGACATACCTTCACTGCACAGTGTAAGGATGGGGATGAATGAAGTGCAGTGGCAAGCCAGCTGTGTGGAGTCCTCCTCCAGCCTCCTTCCTCCACAGTAACATCTTCCCTGCTGGTGCCTGTTGGGAGAGCCTGTGTGCCAGCAGCATGTATGCTATGAGCTTTCATGGTGCTGTTTTCCAGCTGCCTAGAAAACTGTCGTGCATCCAGCCTGAGCCACTGACCTTTCCTCTGCACTGAGGCAGAAGTCGCTGTCATTCTGATTAACTCTGCTAATTCCACAGAACAAAAGACAAGGAAACCTTCATGCTCAGCTCTCCTGACCCATGCTGCTGAGCTGATCAAAGGGCATATCTGCCCGAGCTGTGCTCTGACAGGGAGCTGCTCCCCCACATGCACGAGGACACAGTGGTCATCACGTTTTTGTCACCTACTGCAGTGTGGTATGTGGGAGAGCAGAGATGAGCTTGGTTTCCCAGGACATGGAGCTCACAGTGGGGCTGGATTTCAGGAGGGCTTTGCCTGCAGCAACAGGCACACTGACGGTTTGGCTGGGTATTCAAAGGGCTTTAGCTCAGCAGCCAGTATGACCCAGCACGTCCAACTCCTTTTGAATATCCGTCTGTTTGTTACAGAGCCTAAGTGGGAGCTGAGCTCCTTTGAAAAACCAGCTCTAATGTAATAGGACACGCTTGACTCAGACTCTTTCCAGACAGACCGACCTACTCCGTGTGGCTGATCTCATCTCGTGACATAAATACACCGTTGTGCCAACACCCTGTGGTGTCTCACTGAACAGTCAGTTGTTCTGCACCCCGCTTCAAGGTGGATCAGAGGGTGGGGTTCTGAGGAGGATGCAAAACCTCCTACTTTGGTTTTGAAGCCAGTATCTAACAAGTAGGGATATCAGCAGGACCATCATGGGGCCTGGTGTCGATGCCAGGCTGGCAGCTGGACTGTCTGGGCTACAGCCCAGGCTCAGAATAAGGCACAACCCTGGGAATTTCAAAACCCCAGTCTTGCCCGGTGGTTTAAACTCATCCACGCATCTCATTTGTCCTCAGAGTCTGAAGGTCTTTTGTAACATGCCTGAACTTGCTCACAGTGGCAAACAGCTCTGAGATCTGCTGGGGAAAATCTGCCAAGCGTTACAGAGCTCGCTGTGCCCCCGTAATGTCAGGGGGTGGTTGTGCAGGAGAAGCTGCTTTGTGCCGGGTGTTTTTCTCCAGAGGTCGCTGGCAGGTCGCCTGCTCCGTGCCCAGCAGGGCAGCTCCATGGGGCACTAACATGGGCAGTGATACAGCCACAAGTATGGGCTGCAGCCAGGACAACTGGGTAAAGCTGGCTCCACAACGTTTTGAGCCCTCCCTGGCCATGCTGCTGGCTCCACAAACGTTCTGAGCCCTCCCTGGGCCATCCTGCTGCTCCACAACGTTCTGTACCCTCCCTGGCCATGCTGCTGGCTCCACAACGTGCTGAGCCCTCCCTGGGCCATCCTGCTGGCTCCACAACGTGCTGAGCACTCCCTGGCCATCCTGCTGGCTCCACAACGTTCTGTACCCTCCCTGGCCCATCCTGCTGGCTCCACAACGTTCTGAGCCCTCCCTGGCCCATCCTGTTGCTCCACAACGTGCTGAGCACTCTCTGGCCCATCCTGCTGGCTCCACAACGTTCTGAGCGCTCCCTGGCCCATCCTGCTGGCTCCACAACGTTCTGAGCGCTCCCTGGCCCATCCTGCTGGCTCCACAACGTTCTGTCCCCTCCCTGGGCCATCCTGCTGGCTCCACAACGTGCTGAGCACTCCCTGGGCCATGCTGCTCCAGTGGAATGCAGAGTGACTCTGCTTTTGGGCTGGGGTGCCTGGCAGAAGGGTCACTTCAGCAGGAGTTCAGTGTGCCAGCCTGGGCACAGGGCCACCATAAACCCCTGCCCACAGCCCTGCCACACTGCTGAGCACCACCCTGGACTTGGAGCTGCTGCTTGTGCTGCCTCCCAGTCAATTCCAGAGGATCTTGGGCTAGTGCTGGCTGGCTTCTCCTGGGAAATGCCTACTCCAGGTAGCCCAAGCAGTGTCCTTGCTTCCTGAATGGTGGCTTTTCATAACGATTAAAGAGTGTGTGTTGGGGAGGAGAGAAGTCTAATAAAAGGTTTGTTGAAAGGATGGAGCTGTTTGAAGTGCATTTCCCATCTACCTTTGCTTGGCTGCCATATATGGATTTTTGTTCTTGTCCTTTCTTTCCTAATGAGGAGATAACAGGCCAGGGGGAGGTTCAGCAAGAGCACCCAGGCCACAGAAATACTTCTCTGATGCTTCTACCTGGATAACTCAAAGCTCCATTTCCAAGGGGTTGCTTTGGTGGACCTTGTGCAACTTCTACCTAGGGACAAGAGGAGCATTGGAGTGTGCTCAGCCCTCACAGACAAAGCAGCATCTTATTCCTCTGCACAGTGCTCAGCAGGGAATTGTCTGCTATCTCTCCAGCCCAAGGCCAGCTCCCTCTGACCTGCAGTCCCTTCACAAAAGGTCAAAAGGCCCCATGCATGAGCCAACATGGGGCCACACTGTCCAGGTTTAGCAGGATTTGTGAGATAACACAAATCTCAAGACGTGAGAACATCACTTACCTGCCTGGTAATGATTTGCCTCCGGGCTGGCAGGGCTTGGCAGGAGCAATGACTTTCCCATTGGGAACTCAAGTGAGTCACCACAGCTGAGCAGGGCTTTGCAGCTTGTCCATGCTGTCCTGGATGGGATATTGGCCTCATGGGAGTAGAGCTGTGCAAATGAAGACACCAGAGTGTGGCTGCAGTCACACGGAGCAACCCCAGTGTGTGGGCTGTGCTGGGACCAGCTCCACGCCACCCTGGCTCTGGGGGCTCGTGCCTGAGGAGAAAAGTCACAGAGAGAGCGAGGACAGTAAGAGACACTGGGGCTTGATGGTCACAGTCCCTTTGCTTTTTATCAGAAAAGCAAAACTTTCTACACCAGCCAGCCTTCAGGAAGGAGTCAGCTGGGTGAAGGTGGCCAGCAGCTCCCTGGCCATATCCCTACACATGGGCAGGGGACACTGGGCGGCAAAAACATGCTCAGCTGCTGTGTGGGGAGCAGGTGAACAAAGTCTGGGTATGCTCAGGATTGATTTGCTCTCCTAAGCTGGCAGCTCTCAGCCAAACAGTGCTAACGGCCGGGAGAAGTAACAGCGTTATTAACAGCACGAGCTTCTGGCAGTAAATTAAAAATCTTGGCTGCCGCCCTTGGCTCTGCTCTTGCCTCTTAGAAGACATTAATATCACAGCTCCCCAGCATTCCCATTATCACTTCATTAAGGATCCAATAATGATAAATGTGGATGGTTTTATTTTGCACAGAGCCTGATTAATGGCCAATAATTCACTAGGTGTTAATGGGGCCCTTCCTTTATGGAGGCATTGGAAGGGGCTGCCTTTCATCTCCTCCACAAGCCACAATTTTCACCATTTTCGCTAATGTGACAGATATAACACAAACCTTGAAAGAGTGGCTGAGGCCTCTTGAGAAACCTTGAAGAGCATCGTGCCTGGGGCAGCCCTTGCTGTCGTGGCCATTCCTCAGCATCTTTTTCCTCTTCTTCCTCCCCTGTGCTGCTGGCAGTGCCTGCACACAGATGCTGCATATCCCAGGATAGTCCCAAAGCAGCAGATTCCCCAGGGATGAGCCCACCAGGGAGTCATGGGGCTCTCACAGCAGACGTGGTGCAGAACCAGGCCCACCCTTGCAACGGGGTGCAATGCAAGGCGTGGGCTTGTGCTGGCCTCACCCCAAAGCAGCTTGGCACCCCTCACCTGCATCCCAAGAGGGCTGGGGAGCCTGGGATGCAGGACGGAGTCCCAGCAGTCCCTGCAGCACCCTGGGGACAGCTCTGGTGGCTCCTCCTGGGCCGGCTCCCGTGGCACAGGGGCTGCTCTCTGCCGCAGGAGCCCGGCGTACTGCACGGCTTCAATCCCTATATGAAGTGGGATGTATAATCACATAGGAATAAAAAGCCATACAAGACGGCAGGCTGGGAGATGCTCCGTGCTGGAGGATGACGGGACAGTCCCTCTGCCTGGGCTGCCACGGCCCCGCTGGGATGGAGCCGGACCCCAGGGAGCCCCAGGATCCCCCCCAGCCCCTGTGTGGGGTCTGTGGGGAGACACAGGAGCCCTGCATCAAACAGGGAGGAGAGGCGATGTGTCAGCCAGGAGAAAGCTTGGGAGGCCCCCGAGCTGCTGCAGAGGAAGCCCCAGGAGGTGTCAGCACTTGCTCCCAGCACTCCCAGCTAACAAGGGCCTCCCATCCCAACTCCCTGCTAGGAGCTGTGACAAGACTTGCTCTGTGCAGCACCCACACCTCCTCCCCTCACAGTGCCCATCGGGGAGCATCACCCTGCAGGAGCTCCTCCAGCCTGGAATCCCTCTGCTTGTACCACCACTGTCCCCAAGGCTTTACCAGCCCCACCAGGGCAGTGGGTACCACAACCCTCCAACACCATCACCAACACCTGGTGAAGGGAGAAAAGGGAGCCAGCCTCCTCCCTGTGGTGGTCAGAGCATCCTTCTCCACCTGACCAGCGAGAGCAGGGCCCAGCAGCTGCAGGCAGCAGTTGCAGGGAGCTGTCAGCACCCAGCTGTCAGATCCCAAATCCCCTGGCAGCCCACTAGGAGCAGCTCCTGGCTGCCTGCAGGAGCTCTTGACAGGGGGCCAGGCACTAAGGTGAACAAGCGTGGATCCTCCTGTAAGGGGGTGGATGTGGGTGGAGGGAAAGCAGGGAGCTGTTCCTCCCATGAACGCTCACAGAGCAGCAGTGGCACAACACCATGCTCAGGGGTGGGGGACAGCCAGGGCAGGCTCCCCTGGGAGCCCACCCAGGCAGTGCTGGGGATGGAGCCAAGTGGTGGCCAGCAGAAAGGGCTGTTTGTGCCACCTCCTCTCACAGCCTGGCAGTGATTCTGGCATCCACGGGATGGGAGAGTTGGAGCAGTGCCTGGGGCAGGCGAGGATGGGTGGTGGGTGTAGGCTCATGCAGTCCAGACTGAGAAGAAAAGGGTCTTCTAGCTAAAAAAAAAATTTAAAAAACCCCCAACCAAACAAAAAAAACCAACCCAAAACCAAACTAAGCAAATAAAAACTTCACACCGACCCCCCCACAAAAAAACCCAAACAACAAACCCCTCCCAACAAAGTACCAATACACTCTCTGGTTGCCACACAGCACCAAAAAACTCTTTTTGCTGGCCCAAGACAGCACAGCCGACCAGCAGCCTCCAGCTGAGCACTACAGTGTTGTCTTAAGCAGCTCCAGAGGAGCTGAGACACCCCAGAGCCATCACCCTGGGCTCCCCTTAGGGCAGCAGGAGGAATTTCAAACCTCAGGCTGCCTTTCCATGCCACAGGGTAGCACTGGGAGCATCCCCACTCTACAAAACACTCCCAGAAGCAGCACTCCCACTCTGCCTTCTCCACCCGCAGTGCCCAGGTTTCTGCAGGGGCTGGAGCAGTGCAGAAGGGGGGACTCTGCACATCGTCCCTCGTGGGATGTCCCTGCCCACGCTGAATGGTGCAGGAGTCCCGAGGCAAGGCCTCCCCTCCCCGGGCAGTGCAGGCAGAGGGCTGCCAGACCCCAGGAAAGGGGGAATCCATCCACACAGAAACTCCTTTCAGAGCAAAACCTGCCGGGTTTGGGTTTCCTCATCAGGGTTTCCAAGGCTCTCATCCATCTGCTCCAAGAGCTGTGAAGAGATGAGAGTCAAACCACACCTCTGCCACTTTTTGGGAGGATGGAGAGGTCATTCCCACTGAGGAGAGGAACAGCCCTGGCTTTCCCTCGGCCAGGCTGTGCCATGGAATTTGCCACATTACGCACCGTGACTGTTTAAAAAGCACAAATCCCACAGTTTGAGGGGCTTGGCCCAACCAAAATCCCCAGCAAAACCCAGACAGGAAATGAGTGGTGCCAGGCATTCGGGTGGCAGGGAGGAGGCACTCCCAGGGACTGCACCAGCAAGGGAACCCAACACCAGGAGGGCAGCGCCGGGTCCGCGATCGCGCCTTAACCGCGCCAAACCAAGTCAGCAATTACGGGATCATCAGCTGATGAATTGTAGCAAAAGATGTGTTTGTGAATCACTGCACCCCGGCTGGGTAAGAACACTGCCAGCGCTGTATTTGGGAGCAATTACTCTCCCCGAGCATGTGAATCATTAGGTATAATTACCCTAATAAATAAAAGGAAGATAACTCCAGTCTCCAGCCTAATCTAGAACAAGCAATTTTCGAGGAGAGCTGTATGAAATAAAAGCAGGAGCACAAGGCAGAGGGAAAGCAGGAAGAGGAGAGCTTCAAAACCTGGATGTGCTGTTAATCCTTCCCACAGCAACCAAGGCCAGGCAGCAGCAGTGGAGTCTCTCCCACAGGTCCTCACTGGAGTTTGGTGGCAGAGAATTTGCCATAGAGGGCTCAGGTTTGGATGCAGCAGGGTTGTCCTTTCCCAAGGCAGCATCCCACTGGAGCACAACTTCTCTTGGCAAAAGTTTCCCTGCTACAAAAATGCAAACAGGTTAAAAAAAAAAAAAAAAAAAAGGCAAACATTTATTTTGGAGATGATGGGGGGGCAACAGTTAGTCTAATGAAACCATTTTGCTTTTCCCCTGGGAAACACTGGAATGAAAAAAAAAAACCAACCAACAAAACTCTAAGCCCACCCCACTCAAAGTTGACATTTTGAAACGAAGCAGCAATTTTCTTCTCCACTTAAAATGTCATCACAGACTTTGGCTGTAAAAAAAAGCAGCTTTCCCTGAGTGACATTTTGAGGGGAAATGTTGACTTAAAACCAGAAGGAAACCCCCAGTCCATGCAATGAAATGTTTCGAGCTGAAGTGAGACTCCTTGCAGGGAAATTGATATTTTTTGCAGGAAAAAAAACAAAAAAACCCACCCCCAGCTACACATATTTAGTGGTTTGAATTTCCCACGGGAAAAACCCATTCTCAAGGAGACAAGACTTTGGGAAAGGATGGAACAACACCACTACCTTGTTCTGGAAGAAACAGCAAACAGCATCCCTAATTCTGGGCAAGTTTCCTCAAAAGCTTTGCAAAGCAAAGCAAAAAAGCAGCAGCAGAGTCTGTGTTTGTCCTAGCAGGTGCCAGGCAGGTGGTGCTGGCTCTGTCCTGTCCCTGCAAGATGCCAGGGCAGGAGCTGCTCCTGCCCAGCCGTGGGAAAGGTGCCAAGGCCAGGGGGTGCTGGCACGGACTGGGCAGCCCTGGTGAGCAATAGCAGGGCTTATCCCACAGCCTTTCAGGGGAGAAATTGGATTTAGTCTGTGACTCATGGGAATCCTGCTTGTTCCCTAGGGAGAGTGAGGATTGTGGCTCACTCCTGTGCCTGCAAGAGGGGCTGGGCTCTGCCTAGAGATGCTCCAGGAGATGGGGCTGGGCCTGGGCTCTCCTCTCAGGTGGGGTTTGACCAGGAACAATCTGTGCCTGGGCTCTCCCTGGGGCCACAGTTATTGCTGCCTGGGTTTTGTTTTTTTTAATAAACCTGTAATATGAGAAGCCTGCCCAGGAGAGCAGAGGGATTATTGGCAAATATCACTTCCCATTTGCCAGGCTTCGAGGGGCTTTAGGCACATGGATTAGCCAGGAACAGAGAGAGGGACACAAACCACCGGGATGGGACAGAGCAGAAGTGACTCCTTTGAACACAGGGCTGCAGCAAAATCCTGCAGACAAGTATCCTCCAGCCTCCAAAGGAGAGGGCTGGGTGGGAAGGGCTGTGGAATCCTAATTAGCTTTTTGATATTAATGAATTGGCACTGAAGCAAACAAGGCAGTAACAGTGCCTGGCACAGCTCCTGCTGCCACATCCCAGTCCCAGCACTGGGCAGCCTGCACGAGGGGGCTTGGTGGCACAGTCAGGGACGTGGGGACCCAAAGAAACAGTGACAGAGGGGGACATGCCACTGTGGGGCAGGAAGTGCTATGGGATGATGGCACAGAGGGGATACAAAGCATGCAGGATGTGAGGGTACACAGCAGGACATGCCATGGTTTCAGCCTCCATCACCACAGGTGACACCAGGACATGCCACCACTTGCACAGGGTCACCTCCCCTGGCAGGGGCTTTCTGCAAGCCCAAGGCTGAGTCACTTCATCCCCAGCAGCCCAAGGACAACCCATCACCAGCTGTGCCAACAGGTGCCTGCTGGCTTGGAAACACAAGACATGCAAAGAAGTCTTTATGCTGGACATCTGTGTCTAGGGCCCTTTTTAGGGGCTCCAAAAGCTTTTGGGGCACCCAGCAAGGAAGGCAAGAGGAGCCATGGGGTGCAGGCCAAGGGCCCAAGGGGACATTCTGTTATATTAATGAGAGCTATTAATTTTAAATGCTGCTGGGCAGGGAGGGGAAGGAGCCTCCCTCTTGCTCAGGAACAGTCAGTGACCAACAGCTTCTCGTGTCCAAGGCTGAGAGCTGCTCCAGGAGGCAAAGGGGTCCCCACACATCACCTCCAGCACTCTGGGTGCAAAGCTAAGAGCCACCCACCAGCAGCTGCTGAATGCACAACCCAGTCACACTCCCACCACAAGCCACCCATGCCAAAACAAGCAACACAAGCACTTCTGTGAAGCATCACTTCAGACACAGCTTTTGAGCCCAGCTCACCTCTCCCCTGCCTTTACCAGAATTTCCAGCAACAAGCCCAGCCTGGGAGGACACAAGGTCTACCCCAACACCTCACTAACTTTACTTATTAGCACAGCCCCACAAAACCCACAAACAACACCACACCCTCCCCTCCACTGCTTTAACCTCTTATAAACCCTCCTGGAAAGGTAGGAATCACTGTGTGCTGTGCTGAGCCACCAGAAGTTGATTAAGCCCTAATTAATTGCATTAAGGTCAGCCAATGTACTCTGTTGAGGAAGAAAGGCAATAATTAAACTCCACGTGTGCTGTGCTGCTGCCATGGGCTCGGCGGGGTCACAGCCAGCGCCGCTCGCCAGCACATGGCCCTGGCCACCGGGGCCATAATGAAGTGCTGGGCATAAAACCATCAGCACTTCAGCGGCCGGGAGACACAGCCCACCCATCACCCAGCCAGCGGGGCTGCTCGGGAGGGGACAGCAGGGGACATCCCTGCAGGACAGCCAGAGGAGGAGGTGCTGGGGCTGGCCAGGGAAGGGAAGGGAATGCCACAATGGGGTTTTGTGTAGTCCCGACGAGAGCACCTGCCCCGTGCTGGGAGCCGGCCAGGGGCACCATATGGAGGGGACCTGGCGGGGCCGTCTCGGCACGGGGCCAGGCTGGGTGGGAGGCAGCCCCTGAGCCGTGCGGGATGAGCCCATCGCCGCTCCGGCCTGGAAATGGAGCAGCAGGCACAGGGATGTGGGTACGAGGTGTGTGTGAGCGCCGGCTCGTTCCTGGCCACGCCAGCCCCAGGTGCTACATGGCCCGAGACACTGCAGGGGAGCCCCGGGGCAAAACCTGCCTCGCCCTGGGGCTCTGCAGCAGCGCAGGGAGCGAGCGGACAGCAGGAGGGATGGGAAGGGGGGTCCCGGCATCTGGGGAGAGGAAGGAGTGCAGGGCACTGGGGGCTCTGCCCCGTCAATCCCTCCCTGGCAGCAAGCTCATTTAAGGCTTTTCTTTGCTCCCAGCTGAAAAAATAAAGGCCAAGGTAATCTGCCTGCCTGTCCCTCTTTGTCTCGGGGATAATAGCAGCCAGCGCAGTGTGGAGCCCCCCAGGGCTTTGCAGATTAGAGCTTTCAGAGATGTCTACAGTGAGTGCCCGGACAAAAACGAGAGGTGGTGGAGCAGAGCAGGACGAAGGGGACCTCACAAGGTCACCTAGCCCCTGCCTGCCTAACTCCCCTCTCCGTCCCCTGCCACTGGCCAGCAGGTGATGGGATGGTAACAGGAGATGGGCCAGGGGCAGGGTGCTCCTCTGGGCCTCCCAGCTCCAAAGGCTGACCTCACCGAGGACAGGGTTGTGGCTATGTCACAGCAGCTTTTTGTTTTATAATTTACACTTTGATGATTCTGATAGTTACACATCTGAATTGGGGAAGGGAGGAAATAGAGACAAAACCATGTAACCTGCCACAGAAACCACAACAGTGTGAGCTGCTGCTCCTGTACTCACAATGACTTCTCTGCAAGCCACCTACAGAGCCAAAATGACTGGCTGGAGACATGGGAATCGCTGTGCAGGGCTGAGCTGCAGCTGGCTTTTCAATAACTCAAAGGGTCAAGACACCAGAGAAAAAAAATCCCAAACCAGTTCCCCTATTTCTCATGAGTTTTGTCTGGCAGGAGGCGTCCCGGCCCCGGCAACGAATATCCACTCAGGAATGTCTCATGTGTAAAAACACACAAAAAAAAAGAAAAAAAAAGGGGGGGGGAGGGGGGAGGAAACCCTACGCCCGGCCTTCTCTCCCTGTGGCCGAGTTCAAACGGCTTCCAGAGGGCAGGCAGGGGCTCGCCGCAGCTGGGCTGGGCTCAGCAGCGCGGAGGGCCGAGCACAGGGAGACGCCATCCCTTGTTCATCCCCTTCCCCACTCTCTGTTCGTGCTGTGGATGTCCACGCGGGCCCCAGGATGCGGCCAGGCTGCTGCTCGTGCCCTGCCCTCCCTCCTTCCCGTCACGGCACACGTCATTCCTGCCTGCACAGCCCGTGGAGCTGGCCGTGCCCGCTCCGGGGAGCCGCGGGGCCCGGCGCGCTCCCCACGGGGCTCGGTGCCCTCGCATTCCGCTCCCGCTCCGCCCGGCTTCATGCGGCTGGTCAAAACCATCGGCTGCCCAAAGCCGCAGGAGAATCCTGGGAAAACAACTTCCCGGGGACAGGGAAGGGGGTGTTTTGTGTGCGTGCCCCCGAAACACCCCGCATGCCCTCTGTGTGCTGCCCAGCCAGCATCACCTCTCCCCTGCCTTTCAGAGCCCGCCTAGAGATGAGGAAGGAGCCAGACAGAGCAGAGGGGAGACAGAGACACCAGACAATAAATCCATGGCTAAACCCGTGGTCCTCAAGAGCCCAGCCGTGGCTGCTGTGTCCCCTCGGGGTGCCCACACCTTCTCCTGGGCGCAGCACCCACGCCGGCTGCCGCCCGGGGTGATCCACGGCATCCCACTGAAATTTTAGCTCCGGCCTCCGTAGCAGATGGAGATAAGGACAAAACTACTCCCTCGCTTATAAACAAGGGGCCAGATTCTGCCGCCAGCATCCGGCAGGCGATACCCGAGCCGGCGAGGCCAGAGGCAGCCACAAAGCGGCTCCGTGCGGGGGTCGCAGCCGGGATCCGGCCGCCTGCCCGCGCTGCGGGAGCGGGAAGCGCAGAGCAGCCCGGGCTTCTCCGCTTACCTGGGGCTGCTGTGAATCCCAGCAGAGCAGGAGGAGCCACGCAGAGCAAAGGCGGCTCGGGGAAATGGGATCCCCGCCTGGGGACGGTATCAAAGACACATGCAAAAGGGAAAATAAAAGACCAACCCCCCCCTCCTCCCCCGGTTCCTTATCCCCGTCCCTGCTCCAAACAAAGGCAAACCTGGGCATAGCAGCACACACCTGAAACACAAGCCCCTGAGACCCCAAGCCCCCTGAGACCCCAGGCCAGCTGAAGGGCCCCCAGCCCCACGGGACCGCCGGGGACCAGCACCACACACAGACCTGAGCGACAGAGATGCCCAAACCGAGACACGGGGCCCGTGATCAAAATCATGCCGGGAGAAAAACCCACCCTGGGGAAAGCAGCTCCGTGGAGGTACCTGTGTCAGGCCGCCAGTGCCCCCCAGCCTGGGCCATCCCAGCACCGCCCTGCCCGGGAGGTGGCAGGTATTTATTGGGGCCAGCGGCTGTCCCCCCGCGCTGGGGACCGCGGCTCTGGGGCGCCAGGGGCTGCCATTGGCTCCCGCGCCACCCGGGCAGCATCGCTCTCCAGGGGCTCGCTCTGCCAGGGCCAACTTTACAAGGGAAGCAATTTTTTTTTTTCTCCCCCTGCTGAAACAAAGACGAGGGCTCGAGCGAGCGAGAGCACGGATGAGAAAACAGGAGAGGGGGGAGGAGAGTGGGCTGGAAAAAAAGTCCACACAAACCCACGGATCTTGAAACAAGAGGGAAGGATAAAAAAGAAACCAGAGGCTGCAGAGGTAGACGTGGAGATGGGAGGATGAAAAATTGCAGAGGGAAGAGGCGGCAGCCGGGAAAGGAGCAGGGAGCTCAGCCGTGTCACACGTATCACATCCCCGGAGAGCCACCGGCCACCCCGACAGCCCACCGAGGCCACCCGGGACGATGCAGTGAACCTACAGGGAGTCGGTCTCTCGCGGGCCGGGGCTCTGCGGGGAGAGGAGACAAGGGCTCGGCCCCTCCGGACACGACTCCTGCCTCCCAGGGTGCTCCCCGCTCGAGTGGGCTCTGCCCCAGGCGCCCCCGGCCCCACCAAGGCGGCCAGAGCAGCGAGCGCTGGGGAAATGGGGGACACAGCGAGCGGCCGAGGGGTGCCCCCGAGGTGTCCCTCCCCGGATCCACCTGCCGCCGGGCAGCCGGCACCCGCCCCACGCCCACGCCAGCCCCTGGCATCCCCCGGCCTCGCTCCCCGGGCGCACCGAGAAGCCCCCTCACCCCGAGCGGTCCCCAGGACCACCGATCCTCCATGCCGGCGCCTTCCCGCCCCGGCCGGCCAGGCAGCCGCCTCCCCCTCGGCAGGATCCAACCCCGGCTCCGGCCCAGCGCCCCCGGCCAGCGGCAGCGGCGGGAGCACCCCCGCGCCGGGCTCCGCCGCTCCCATCCCCGGCCCGGTACCGGCCGGGCAGCCCCGGCGCCGCTCCAGCCGAGCCCAGGCTGGCGCACCTGCCCCGCCGCCCGCTCCCGCCCCGCGCCGAGCTCCCCCTGCAGGGGGAGGT